>NW_017253367.1:1209384-1552252 GCF_001642045.1 Paraphaeosphaeria sporulosa
TGTCGTCGCATGAGATGATCATTTGCCTGACGATCTAGCAGATTCTCGACAAAGAGAGTGCTAGAAGACTTCCAGGCAGATGGCGTGGTCTATGTCGAGCTTCGAACAACGCCCAGGGCAATTCCAAATCGCGGCATAACGGAAGACGATTATGTCAAAACCATTCTCGACGTTCTGCGTAATCACAATGACCAGGTTGGCAACACCATGAGAGCGTTCCTGATTCTATCCATAGACCGGCGAAACACAGCTACCGAAGCACAACAGGTAGTCGACCTTGCGCTCAAATACCGAAGCGAGGGCGTCGTGGGTGTCGACCTCTGTGGCAATCCCGCAAAAGGAGACGTTAGCCTGTACACGGATGCGTTCACCCGGATAAAAGCAGCAGGACTGAAAATCACATTGCACTTTGCAGAGATTGCGCAGTCTGGAACGGACGACGAGCTCAATACGCTGCTGTCCTGGCAACCTGACCGACTTGGACATGTCATCCACGTCAACTCCTCTTTCCAAGAACGCATCAAGAGGGAACACATAGGCGTTGAGCTCTGCATGAGCTGCAATGTCCACGCTAAGCTTATCCCTGGGACCTTCTCTGACCACCATTTTGGGTTCTGGCGGCACACTAATGTTCCTGTAGCTCTTTGTGTGAGTACACACTCCCAATTCAATATGTTCCAACTGATAACCACCAGACAGACGACGTGGGCATCTTCTGTAGTCCGCTCTCTCAGGAATATTATCTAGCGGCTGTACACTTCGGGTTGGACCGCACCCAATTGACGGAACTAGCACAGCGACCGATCGCCTCTATATTCACAGGGGCGAGTGAGCGAACACGGTTGGTTGAGAGTTTCGAGCACTGGTTAGCCTGATCTCGCGGTGTGCACGGAGACACTCATAGAAGATCAACTAGACTTTCAGCTTAGTTCATTCATTTCTAAACCGAGAACTCGGGCAAACTGAAGTCAAGTGCCGCAACAGAATGACAAATAACATCATGGCACTCGACTTGTAGGCAAACAGTTTACTACGTAGTTCACTGCTGTACGCCCGATCATCTCCATCAAGCACAGATACATTGGCCATGTGGACTCACAACATATGGAGAGCAGATCACTGATTCCGTCACAACTGTGATGATAACTTAGATACGCCGAATCTTCTACTACGTAAAATTACTCGTATTCCGCAAATACTTGATACTCGAGCTTGCTTTTTATCGTACGTCCGTACACTAAACAGCAACTGGGAATCTAGATTTGTGCTTCATCATAACACATAGATTGACACGTCTATTATGGCTCACCTATTTGAGCGCTGGCATACACAAGTGTATCCTTGCTGTATTAAAATTAGGGGTGCAATGACCTGCTCTGCTTTGCATCGTTTGATGGTATTTGAGAATGTAGAATGGCGCGATGTATTGCACACCTCGATGCCATAAAGAATCATATGTTATGTAAAGGACTGCGATGCGTATAGTCCAATGAAATGATTTTCTCGTACTGCACTGGAAGCAATAAATTCAGAACAAAGCATCATGGGTTGAAACGACTGTTCGAGTAGTTCTTTAGGGCGCTACCCCTCGGCACTAGTATCTGCTCCGCCTGTCCTATACCAAGCTCCTTAAGAAGCCAAAAATACACCTGAATTTGTCCCATCAGAATATGATTACAACCCATCAAAATGCAACAGCAACGCCTTCTCATGGATATCTGGCTTTACCATAGTGAAAACAACATCATCCCCGTGAGGCCGTGTAATGCCTTCAAACGATCCCATGCACATGTCCACCTTTATAGCAAAGCAATCCACGCAAGCACACATCCAGCCATCACCCCAGCTCCACACGAGTATATCCGCGATGCAGCACCAATAGTCTGCTCAGCCGGCGCCGGAGGAACCGAAGAGGCCGCACTCGATGACGGAGAAACGGAGGCCTCTAGCGTAGGCGCAGTCGCGGAACTGCTCTCCTGCGTCTTCGTAACCGCAGATGAACCTAATTTGTGTGAAGAAGAAGAATGCGAGTGTCTCGCGCTCTCAGTCGTCTCGATAGAAGGGCGGTTGATGGTCGTTTTCGACGCGCCGTAGGTGAGTGCGTTGGACGGGTCGAAGATGGATATCGTGTAGACTGCGCAGCTTTGGTCAATACAACACGTCATTTGAATCGGTTCTGGGGCGTGGGATCTAACCAGAAGACATGTACGTAATAACGGAAGAAGAACCAGGCGAGTTCGAGCCCGGCGCATCGGTGTGCTGCCCATATTGCAGTTGCGCTGCTGCGCAGGCGACCAGGTAGAAACAAGCTGCGTATCTCATAATGAACGTGTTTAGTTAGTGATATGCATATGCGAAGTTAGTGGATCTCCATCACAAGATATATATATCAACATCACCCGCCGCAGCCTTAGCACATAACGCCTACGAAGACTCTTAGCACGTCTCCTTGTGCCGTGGCCTCGCCCCATCGCCCCCGCCTTGATTCCGGCGATCTCGTGCGCAACAGGGGCGGTTATAGATGCGGGCCAGTGGCGACCGCATTCGTAGGCGCGTTGGGGCGGCTGTGGAAACGGCCGCTGGGGGTGGAGGCTGAGGCGTGAGGTTGGAAGTTGAGCGTGGAGGAGGTGTAATTGGCTAGGGATGAGCGAGGGCAATTTTAGCGTCGAGGAAGGCGGAAGCGATGGGGACCAGACGACACCAGCTCAGCTTTATTGCTACCATCTACGCGTTCAACTATTCTGTTCGGTAGCATCTAGGCCTCTTCTTAATGCTATTCGTTCCATCAACTGCGACTTTGGATCACGACGTCGAAAGTCTGCCAAATGACATCTGAAGCTCATTTAAAACGGCACGCGATAAAACGACGAGAGCCACGATGCCCCCCCGGAAAAGAACAAAGAAGATAGCTGACGAGGCCGAGTGGTTGGTCTCTTCAAAGTTATCCCACATTCTAAAACCAGATCTGACGCCTAGTATGTGGGAAAGATCAGGGCGAACGAACGCTCATGTTCGCTAAAAGCACTCGATCACTTCTCGAACTTTTCAATGCGGTCCTCGACGTCTCCTACTAATGCGAGATACAAAACGCATAGTAGCCTCAGCGAAATCGTAGACCCAAGCTTGAGGTCGTCGGAGGCTCCCTTCTTTGTGTGTTCTTTAACACTGTACTTCGCCCAGTTTACGAGTTTCCAGTGTTAGTCATATATTGCTCGCAGCAGTGAACATGCGTCTGCACCAGGGATTGACCGAGGCTTCGCGTCATGCAGGCTGATCTGCTCGCCGTGACTTAGCGACGCCTCCGAGGAGATGGGTTGGGTATTTTTGACAACCGCCTGCTAATAACTCGAAGACCGAAACGAACTCGTCCTGACCACACAAAAAACATTATGTTGAGTTTTGGTATCGAAGACCAGGCAATGCTGCGCTCAGTGATGATGCAGACCAAGCTACCCATCTCGATGTACCAACTCTACTATTCCAAAGCTACCAGGTCGAATGCAATGGCATGGTGTAAACCTTCAATGTGCACAAATTTTGCACCCGTCTGCTCGGTCCTTCCCTGGTCACCAAGACAAAGCCAATTGCAGCCTCAAAGCCGTCTTCGTCGTATTCCGAAAATATCCAGCCGACAACCTGCACTCAAGGTCTAGGTCTGAGGCGAAGTCACAGCGCGCTGGTCCTGTTAATGAAGGTTCATTTGGTCGCAATTTGACGAAGGGTACGTTGAGTGCGAACTATCGAGTTTATGACATTCCCGACTTCTATCCGAATTGCGGATTGCAAGGGCACTTAGTAACGTGGTCTGACAACCCCTGCCAGCTCGCCAGCTCGCTCGCCAGCCATCGGAAACAACGAGCGCATATTAGCCATAAACCGCCGCAACGACCGCCAAGCAAAAATAAATTACAAAAATGCAGGTCGAGACTCATCTTGTAAGCACTGAGTACCTGGATGTCGGATCTCCTACAACGGAATATATGATGTCGACCCCGAGTGCTGTATTGTAATTGTCGCCACAATGTCACCTGACCCAATCTACTCCGCAGAGCAACGGCGGTAACGGTCATTTATTTTGACACTGAGACCGTTATTTTTGGGAAGTCGATCAACGACTAACCTTGAGGCTAAGGCGAGACGTGCTGCAGGTCCACTGCAATCAACCTTGAAGTCGAAGCTTTTCGTATTCCCACTATACTCATCGATCCAACGCTACCTACCAGCACTGGCGGCGTACAGATCCCGTGCGGCATTCACCGCATGTGACGATCTTTTTCCTGAACCTTCATCTTACTCTCGTGGTACTGGCTCGTATTTGCCATCTCAATCGGCTTCGCCTAGAGCTTCCTGCCATTGACTTGACCAGCTAGACCCTCATCCCAATATACGGAGCTGTACGGTCCTACTCAAGGATCACCCAGAGGTATTCCAGGTCACAAAAGACCACGGCACCTTAATACTGAGTAGCTATATGTGAACTAATAATAGATGCATACTAGCCGGATAACGGAATTCGCGATGCGCGCAAGCGGTGACTTGGTTCAAACCGGCGCTTGAAGTGGCCAGATGGCTGACCACGAGGACTCTGGGTGTTCAACGATCCGTATGCGATGCTGAATGTCTAGATCCGGGGATTGGTATATTTGAAATATGCGAGTTGGTGAGAAGTATAAAGGTCAGTGATTGTCCTCTCCTTGGGGATCATCAACACAGATCGTCAGTGTCCAATTACTTCTCAAGATCGACAACCGAATACCCACCCCACGGTATCAATCGCAACGAAAGCATAATGTATTCCAAGATCGCCGCTCTTCTCCTTCCCCTCCTCGCTGTTGCAAACCCCGTCCCAGCACAAGGTTCTGCGACCGCGCCCGACCCAAGCCAGATCGTCATCATCGACTCCTCCTACTCCGGTAACGGCTGCCCGCAAGGCTCCGTCTCCACGAGTACTTCCACCGACAAGACTGTAAGAACCCAGCACTCCATACCGTATGTCTCGCCACCTCGGCCGCTGAGTGGCACAAGGGGCGCGAGCGAGGCTACATAGTAGAAATTATTTTTGACGATTTTGACAAGGTCATCACCTATGGCTTCGACCAGTTCCAGACCTATATCGGCCCCGGCATCCCCACCAAGGACAACTCTCGCGCCTGCCAGCTGCACCTGAACCTCAAGTACCCGGGCGGCTTCCAGTACGCCGTCGTGTCCGCTACCTACCACGGCTGGGCGCGTATGGACAAGGGCGTCACCGGCGACTTCATTACGAGCTACTACTTCTCGCAGGATGCGGGTAAGACATCGACAACCCGCATGTCCGCCACCGGTGGTGGTGCCCTCACCAACGGCCAGGTGTACACCAAGCAGGACAACGTCGAGACCACTGCGGTCGTCTGGTCGCCGTGCGGCACCAACGGCATCCTCAACGTGAACAACCGCATCAGCCTGCGGTCCTCGAACTCGTCTGCTTACGGCGAGCTTTCCAACGATGATGCTACCATTGCGTTCACACAGCAGGTGCACGTTTCGTGGCAGCCTTGCACGCCCAAGAGGTAGGTACAAATACCAAAATAGCACGTAACGAGTTACTGACGTGCAAGTGCGTAGCGGAACCTCTCCCGGAGACACCATCGGCATTGGAAGCGTCGACGCTGACGTCGAGTTCAACTAAGTGGCACCTGCCCGTTGATACCAAGTTCGAGCCGAGCATTTCTTTTGTCTTTGCTTCCATCGATTGCATCGGGGGTGTGGAGGAGGTTGTACATAGCTTGCTGGAGAATCGATACTCTTGACGACATTTACTTTGAGCGTTCCAGTGATATGTTCCTACATCTTGTCGCAAAATTGCCTCCTTGATGCTGTGATGTCTACACTACCATAAGAGCTAATCCTCTGCCATGATCGATCACAACGATGGTGACATCCAACATTCAATGCCCTAGTCTGTCTGCATCGCATACAACACGCCGCACCCCACCTCCATCCCAACGCAGCCTTAGGCCCAGGGTGAAAGTCACAAACACAAGTTATGCCCGTGCTTCAAAGGACCATACCTCACCCCAGTGCACTCGCGCCACCCACCGGCCTAAGCTAGCGTATCAGACATAGTACATCGAACCCGAAAACAATAAAGTTGCCTTATCGCCTCAGGCACCAGCCCAACCCCTGCGGCCCGACAAAGCGCAACGGCGATCCGGCGCGCCCCACGAACCAACGGGTCGCGGAAGCAATGCAGAAGCGTCGAGAATCGTTTTGCATTGACAATTGGGTATTTGGAATTTGAATGCCTTCTCCGGCGAACAGAACGAAAACATGTTCAGTGCTGTTCGAGAAGGGGACATTTGGAATACGGTGAATCATGTTTTTCGCGCTCACGGAACGGAACGGATGGTGGTAGGGCTGCGGGTAGGGCGTGGGCAAAGCAGACCAGACTTGTCAGACGTAGAGTATAGCATACCACCCATGTATTAACACCCACAAGCATTGACGCATAGAAGACAGAAAGTTCCATGTCTCCATCGCGACCTCAACTCTGGGCAAATCTGACGTCCGTCTAAATATTCGCGCTCGGATACCATCAGTATTCAAGGACTGACGTTGGTTGCACGCTTAGACTACCTCGATATACAGAGTCTCACATTCGGTGCACGCTCGGACACCTCGACGTTCAAAGTTTAACAATCGGTATATTTCTGCCTCAGTCTCAATACCAGCGCTCGGATACCGTCGATATTCATTTAGGAAAACAACCCAGAACCCTGCCGCCCATCTATCCACTCAAGCTGCTATGCTGGCATCGCCGTCCGATCGTACACTGTCCTCCCAAAACACGCACCCGTGAGAGAAAAGAAAAGTATGGTCGTACACCGACACGAGAAGTATGTTGTTACAAGCCGACCCATGACAGTGATAGAAGTGTAGGATGTGCATCGAAGAGCTTTGTGCAACGTCAGGACGAGTTTCTTGTATTGTTGATTATGGATTGGACCACCGTCCTCCATCCGCCGTCATCTTCATCGTCTTGATCGTTGCCTGTACAACAAGGAAAGTATACGAATCAGGAACCGAAAGTATGTCTCAATATTTGGCCACCAGGTACTTACCATTATACGCGGTCGGGCCGCCGGCTTGCACCACGATTGGGTTCGAATCGACAACCTGGACCGCCGCTGCGCCTGTAACAGAGGCTGGAGGTGGGTCTGAGCTTGAGTTTCGCATCCGGAGAAGGGTGATGCGTATCCGGTAAGTGCCGGCCTGGCGGATGACGAGGCCGGAGAAGCGCATGTACCCAACAGCCTGTGAATCGTTTAACTCCATGGAGGCGATTGAGCCGTCTGCTTCGTCGTCGGCCAGTGTATGGATATTATCGACACGTCTACCAGAGAGCAATGTGTTGAGTACCGCAGGATCGGAAGGGGCCGTTGAACCTGGCCCGGGCACTAAAGACGCAATGGCAGCAAGATTCAAGGCATCCTCTGTCGCTGCGTTTGGATTCGGGTTGTTGGTTCGTAACCGGACAATGATGGTCCCATTGATGGAGTGGCCGGCGCGGGCGTTTGAAGGAGGTTGCACAATAATGTCCATTGCGTATCCACGTTCTTCGGGCGAAAGAGACGTCCGGTTTGGCCGCGTCACCCGCCTGTTTCCGGTATCGTGTCTGGAGCGAACAGTAGATCTGCCAAACGCCGGCTGTTGCGCAACGTGAGCCATGGAGTTGTTTGCTGATGACTCGCTTTCACCGTTGAGTTCGCCGTTGAGAAGTTCTGCTATGCGAGCTGACCGCCTGATTGACGCGTTGCTGCGATTTCTTGAAGTGGCGATGCGGGAAACAGATCTGACGCCTCTCCTCGACGAGCTCCGGGAAGGATTCGGATTTCTACCTCTTCCTCTTCCACGGCCTCTTTGCATCAGTTGAAGGATAAACCTGTGTTCGCTTAGCAGGGTAACTCTAACAGCGCTGGGCAATGCTCAGCTTGGGCTGTTATGCCGGACGGGTGAAGGGACGACTAAAGTGAAGTATAAACAAAGGAATCTGGCAAAACGAATGGAAGAAGAGGATACAAATCGACATTCAAGGCGTCGGACGCTGGCAATGTATAGCAGCGCGATGAACCGTAGGATTGGCGGGAAGTTGATTGCAGTGATAAGGAAATGAGTTCAAGCCACGAGTCAGGCTTCGATCATAGGTTTCTGGTGGGTAGCATGCCATATGCCGTCCACAACGCCTAGACGGACGGACAAGTACAGTAGAGCATTCGGGCGGGATGGCCCTACACTGGCGCCCTTTAATTTCACCATGCCGTCTTCAGATGCGTCGAAAAACGGCGAGGCGATATGTGAAGACGGATATGGCTGGTGAGATGAGGTGAGGTTCGAAAAACGGCTGCCGGCCCCACAGGACGGGACGCGCAGTGACGGACGGATCGCTGGCGGGCGGACCGATTGGTCTGGCCAGGCGCCGCCTTAGGCTAAAGGGTGTCTCTTTTCGCATGCACGGAGCGGAGAGAATGACGGAAAGGCCAACGGAAGCGCGCAACAACAACGAAATGGGTGGATGACAGCGGGGTAGTTGGGGAACATGGAGCGTGTGGTGTAGCAGGGCAGGCATTGACGGGGCCCCTGCCTGCAATGCGTCGTCGCTTCCCGGCGCGCCATGTGGGTGGCAGGGATGCTCGCGACACAGCGGGCAGGAACGCGCAGCGAAGCGAGATTGAACGCTCACCTTCACAGCAACGCGGTCACGCACACACAGCGCTTGGTGGTGGTGACAGCAGCCCGTCCTGCGTGCTTTCTTTTGCGCGCGCGTCGGATGCGGACAGAACGCCAATGCTTGCCCAGACGGCCTGGCGACGACCTGGGACGAGAAGCCTCGCAGCGGCGATGGGCCGACGACAGCTCAACGCGAAGCGTGCTGCGCGAAAAGGCGATGTTGAGTAGAGTCCCGGCAGCACGGCTCTTCGGGGGCTCGTGACGGCACCGGCGCGGGTAGGAGTCTGCCATCGATATATTAGCCATGCTTTCCCCTCGGCGCCAGGAGCAGCAGCCAGCAGCGGCGTCCGCCGTGAACCGCCGGCATGAACACTGAGGCCGCTCGTCTTCCAGCTGCCGCCAGACTCACCGTCTCGCCTCAGAACCCAGCTCGTTCGACCGACCCGTCCTGATCGACCACTGTCTCGACAATGGATCCTTCTGTGCCTGGGTTGTGTCCCGGCTCTTCGACAGAACGTCAGAATGGAGGTAGAAAGATTGTCTCGGCGCAATTGGACCCAGCACTAACGCATGCGATTCTGATGCTGCAGTACGCTTTTTGTAACGGCGGTGGCCTGTACAGAACAGCCTCCGCCCCATTTATACTCTTCCTCAGTACCAGCACCATATTGCTCTTTGCCACTCCTGGTGGGGGTTGCATCTCGCTCGAATGGCGTCCCGCCCATCCGCCATTGGTCTCGAAGACATGTTCCTCATTCTCGCGGTCATCCCACATGCTCCTCCCCCTGCTGAATCGTCCGACGACGAGGTATGCCTGTCTGGCCTCTCCCTCAGGGCTCGTGAGGGTGTCAGGCAGGAACACAAAGCCTCACCAGTACGACTCATTTACTCCAACCAGACGGATCCGACGCGCCTGCAAAAGCCACTCAGCCGTCTATGCACGTATCCAGAAGCTTCCTTAAACCTCCCAGGCGCGTCACCGGCGGCGGCGTGCATGGACGCACCCTACACTGACTTCCCCACACGTCTGCAATCGCGGCCTACACCCGATTGCCGAGCCAAAAACTGGGACTTGTTGCCCTGCTCGTCGACGTGCTTTCCTCTCCAAGTTCACGCCAGGGGTACGAGGAAGCCACCAATACCGACCGCCAGGCTCCATAGACACAAGGACTATGCTTGTACCACTGCAGAGCCTCCTACTGGAACGCAGTCTCATTGGTCTCGAAAAGCAAAATTGGACGGAGGCCAGCCACATAGAATCGCGCTCCCCTTCTATGTATCCCAACGCCGCGTGGCGGGCAGATCTCTTGAGATCTATCGCCCGTGGCGATTATACCGATCATCACACCCGGTGTACTCATTCTAAACATAGCTGCAGACGCCGAACTCCTCCGCGCGCAATCTCCCTGCTCCACATGGCTGTAATTGCATCGTTGGATTGACGCCTTCCTGCATGCATAATTCATAGTGACCCGAGGAGAAGAGCCAAACGTTACCGCCTTACAGCCGTTCGACGTTCGACGTCAACGTTGGTGATCGATGCGACATCTGTATATGGTGTTTGGCTTTGGTTCGGTTCTGGCTACCAAGCGTTGTGGAGCCTATCAGCCACGTCGTTTTGAATCTAGGCGCTGGCCTCACCCAAGTGTCAACAGCTGACCTGATTCGGCTCACAGAAGCAATGGGCTAACCGCTCTCATCCTTCAGCCCATTCAAGCGATTGTTGCCGACCTACGAATGCTTTGAAGAAGGAAAGTAACGAATTGCCTAATGTCATTTGAATCTATATTCTATAAATCAGCAATTCGAACACTTGTAAACCGTGCTGGAAACCTTTGTTCAGCCTCACTTTGGCACGATCCGTAGGCACGATTGCAGAGTGCATGATACTTCCTGCAAGTGTACTGGTTAGGCAGTGCCAGATCTCGTATCGATCCTAGACTGCACCACGGTGCTTTTTGCGGAAGCGAAGCCGCTGCCGGCGTCCGAGGTCCAGGACCCGAACAGGCCTGTCACTTCAGTTGTGTTCTTTTTGTACCTTTGCATGGCCATTCATCTAATCATTCGGGACTGTGCATGTCTACTACTAGGGTCGTTTCGCGTTGAATTATCTTGCTCCGCTGCATCCGCGGCCCAGCACCCTTTATTTACTCTCGTCTGCATGAGGTGAAAGAGATCGCTTTGTCTTCATTGCAGGGTTTGCCGCTCCCCAACATCACTAAACCGGAGATTAAAACTTGTGAATGCCTACATTCCAGTCGAGAATGGGTACCGGGTAGCGACGGTGGTCGTTACTCCAGGTGTCTCAGAACAGCATGGCTAGGCACGATTCGCTCAAATAATCTCGGTTCAACCCAACTTTCGCAATGCGTACCTCTGGACTTGCCCGACAGGGTTCACAACGACACGTTAGGCTGGCATGAGGAGACGAGCACAACTGCACTTGATCGGTGTTTGCGATTAGCGTAGCGCCTTCTACTGTTGCGACGACGTAACCTGAATCACAGTGATGACCGCCCGTTCCTTATGCAAGCCTCGAAAGAGTTTGCGCTCTCCGCGCTTTCATCTCACCGGTCTTCAGCCAAAGTCACTGGCGAATACGCGTCATACCGCCACCTCTTACGATCTTCTCGACTGTCTCGAAAAACTCAGCTGCAAGAAGACCCTGTCTCAGTTGAGGCGCACAACATGCTCGGACACACCTACCGGCATACCGATTGGGGGACCGTCATGTTTGTATCCAGGGCACCGGGGCGCACCCAAGAAACCCAATTTGGCCTCGCTTGTCTCGAGAGAAGTCGAGGCGCGCCTTGCGGTCTTCTGCGCTCTATGTACTCCCATTGTACAAACGACGGTTCGTGGACACGAGCTGTGAGCTGGATCTGGTCCCAATGCCATGGTAGACTGTCCACTGCCGGCGTCTGTCTGCTACTTCAATCCTCAACTAAGTCGGTCTCGGAGTTTGCCACCTAGTACCGTCTCGTGTCGGATGCCCGTCTGTCTGGAATGAGGTTGCTCGATAACATGCCTGGTATGACAGCGTGCTGCACGAGGGTGATCATCGGACAGGGTGGCGTTCGCGAGCACAGAACGGGACTGCATGGCAGTTACGTATGCTGTGTCCGCTTTCGGAGCCTTGAAGGCTCAAGCAACAATGTCTGAGCTAATCACGGAGCCTACTCCTCGCGGCACACCTCGGCGGATGATCTCACGATAGTCTCCTGCTCAAATCTCGCTTCCATGATAAAAGCCATTGCTCCCACCTCACCGGCCGGAACCATGGCTACCATGTTTCGTTTTCGGCGCATCTCGTGACATGCACGGCCCTGTAACTGACCGAAAGTTCGACTTCCTGAATACAGCATGCCAAGTCAGTTTGTGGTAGTGCAAACAGACCGAGAATGGGACCCATGCAACGTACTTTCATGCTGCATACCCTGCGTACTTCGGATTCGCTTTGGAGGGGCCAAACCATAGTGATATTGAGCATGCGGCGAGATGCACCAAAGGCTGCACGAGCTTGCCTTTTTGTGTCGTTGTACATGTACGAGTGAGCTTTGGGATGGGTCCAGAATGGCAACCGGGTAACCGCATTTGGCTAGCTCCTGCCTGTGGTGTCCCAAAGAGTCATCACACGTTGTTGAGACGGGAGAGCCTGCAAATTCCTCGATCCAATGCATGAATAGGGGAGTACCGGGTGAATGCACTAGCTTTGGGGTAGGTCTTTGGACCATGTCGAACTTCCCAAGGCTCCAATTCTCAAGTGGAATCTTCGGAGAGCAACCTGCATCGAGTGATCAGAGCAGGACAAGCCAATGTTGGGCGTATCGAAGATGAAATCATCATATAACACAATTCATCGGGACCAAACCCTTGCTAAGAACGTCGTCAAGAACTCTAGACATACGACATGAGGCTATGCGCCGCTCAGGCCCGATGCTTGGCGAGCCCCGCGGCGGTGCTGGAAATTTTGAGCGCGCGCTGCAACTCGTTGATTGACGCATACCAGCTGCCCCACCTTCGTTTTCCGCCCGCATGCAGCGCCCAATCCGCCCGCTGCCAAACATTTTCTCTTCTTCATCACTCGTGTTATTGCTGGGGCCGCGGGCGACTCACACCTTGGTGACTCACGCACCCTCTTTCGCAGCATATAGTCAACGCAAGCTCCCCTGCGTCACCCCCGGACACACAATACAGCACCAGCCCAGGCGCAACGCATCTACGCGAAACTACACGCAGATCGACACACGACCCTTCACTCCGTTGGTGAACATGGACGCCGCTACGCAAGCACAGGCCGTCGAGGCCCTGACGGGCAAGCTGAAGACCCTCGGCATCGATGAGCTGCCCGCCGAGCCTAACACGTACCCTGCGCTCAACCCGTTCGATCTATACCGCTCGCACGTCGCCGAGCTGCTATCCAAATCCACCGGCATCGATACCAAGATTATATGCCCCGCATTGCAGAGGACTGTCAAGACCGAGCATGGCGACCTACAAATGGCCGTGGCAGCCCTCCGCCAGAAGCGCAAGGACATGAAGGAGTTCGCACAGGAGATCGCAAACGGCTTCCCAGGATCCCCGTTGATTGAGAAGGTCGTTGTTATGGACGCGCTCCTGATGTTCTGGTTCAAGGCCCAGCCATTGACCAGCCTCGTGGTCCCAGCTGTGCTGAAATTTGGCAAGTCGTACGGCTTCAATAACTTCCAGGGTCTCCGGGACCCCGCCGATCCCTCCAAGGGCCGCAAGAAGATGATTGTCGAGTTTAGCTCGCCGAACATCGCAAAGCCTTTCCACGCAGGTCATCTGCGAAGCACAATCATTGGCGGTTTCCTCGCGAACTTGTACGATGCTGGTGGCTGGGACGTTACCCGGATGAACTACTTAGGTGACTGGGGCAAGCAGTACGGTGTTCTGGCCATTGGCTTCGACCTGTTTGGATCCGAGGAGAAGCTCGTCGAGAATCCCATCGGCCACCTCTACGACGTCTACGTGAAGATTTCGAAAATTCAAAAGGACGAGGAGGAGAAGATGAAGGAGCTCAAGGCAAAGATCGAAGGGCTGAAGAAGGAGGAAAAGGATACGTCCGAACTTGAGAAGCAGCTTCAAGAAGTCGCCGATAACGGTGTGGATGAGGGGGCGAGGAAATATTTCAAGAGGATGACTGAGGGTGAACCCGTTGCTCTAGGCATCTGGAAGCGCTTCAGGGATCTTTCGATCGAAAAGTACAAGAGGACATATGCCCGACTCAACATCCGCTACGACGACTACAGTGGTGAATCGCAAGTCAAGGACGAGAGCATGGACCACGCAGCGAAGGTGATGGAGGAGATGAAAGTTAGCGAGAACAGTGAGGGCGCTATCATTGTCGATCTCACCAAGTACTCAAAGAAGCTGGGTAAGGCAGTCGTGAGGAAGAAGGATGGCACATCGCTATACCTTACCCGTGATATCGCCGCCGTATCGGAGCGATACGAGAAGTACAAATTCGACAAGATGATCTACGTTGTGGCTAGTCAGCAGGATCTCCATCTTGCTCAGCTCTTCAAGATTCTCGAGGCCATGGGCTATAAGGATCTGGCTGCCGCTTGCACGCACATCAACTTCGGAATGGTGCTGGGCATGTCGACCAGGAAGGGAACCGCGAAGTTCCTGGACGACATCCTCGAGACCGTCGCCGAGAAAATGCACGAAGTCATGCGCACGAACCAGGCCAAGTACGAGCAGGTCGACAACCCCGAGGCAACCGCCGACATCTTAGGTATCTCCGCCGTCATGGTGCAGGACATGAAGGGCAAGCGCATCAACAACTACACCTTCGATATGGACCGGATGACGAGCTTCGAAGGCGACACGGGCCCATACCTGCAGTACGCGCACGCTCGTCTCTGCAGCATCACCCGCAAGGTCACGGCCGCCGTCCCCGAAATCGCAAACATCGACCTCGCCTCCGCCGCGGACCTCACCCTCATCACCGAGACCCAGGGCATCGATCTTGTCCGCCAGCTCGCCGCCTGGCCCGACATCTTCATCAACACGCTCAAGACGCAGGAGCCTACCACTGTGCTAACGTACCTGTAAGTCTTCCCTTTTTTCTATCATCTTCTTTAAGCTAGCAACTGCTAACGCCCCCTCAGCTTCAAGCTCACGCACGCCCTTTCCTCGTCGTACGACCACCTCCAGATCCTGGGCTCGGAGCGCGAGACCATGCTCGCGCGTCTGGCGCTGTACACGGCCGCCCGCCAAACGCTCAACAACGGCATGCGCATCCTGGGTCTGAGCCCCGTGGAACGCATGTAGGACCGGCACGAGTTCCCATTTCTCAACTACATCGAGGGTCAGATCAGGATTGCGAGCACGCTGTGCTGCCCGTGAGCTGCTGGGTCGAGAATGACGACGTTGTTTGGTTATGTCGTCGTGGAGCGGGTGACAGAGAGTGGGGAGGCAGATGCGTAGACTTTTGTGTCTCGTGCGCGGTGTATTGCATATCTTTGGCGTTGGAATTAGCATGTTTAAGCTTGGGTGGTGTATCAACCACTCTGGAGGGTAGGGTACGGTAGGGCAGGGTACCGGTGCGGCACAAGAATCGGATTGGATTGATACCACGGTAGACGATCAAAAAGCAGCAGTCAAGTGTTCACTCGTGTTACAGCGGTGCGTTTCATCCCATACTTGCGCGTAAGATTGCCTGGCGACAGGCACAGCTGAGGCTGACAATTGGTCTCCTCGCTGCAACGCTACACGCGTCGATTGAGAGGCAAGAGATTGTGTAAAATCGCCCACCTGCCGTGTGGCGTCAGTGCTTGATCGATTGGATAGAATTACAATGATAGTACTACTTAGGGGAAGCGGGTATCAAAGACGTCTTACACTGAAGCAGGCGAATCGGGAGATCGCTCTAGCCCTCTTCCCTGATGATCTCACAAATGCCTGTTCATTTCATTCCACTCGGAAACGGCGTTACAAACCTCACCTCACCTCCTCCCGTCTCTCCCACGTTACTCGAATTTGACCGGTCATCGATCTCCCCTTCTTCCGTCTCCGCGATCTCGTCCATGGTGGCCCCGCTCCTAACGGCGCCTGGTGCGACTCCTGGTGCGACTCCGACTTCTCGTTCTGTCCCTCCTCCTCCCCCCACGATCACGATCACGATCACGATCACGACTCCGTTCACGCTCTTTGCCGCGGTCATCCCCCGCGGCCTCCCGCCCAGGAAGGTACCTATCCGACTCCTGCAGGCGTGTCCTCCCCTCCCGATTCCCATCGTACCGATCGTAGTCTTTTCTGCGGAAGTTTCTGTCGTCCCGGCGCGGTCGCCTGTCATCCGTGCGATCGCGATCGTTCCTGTCGCGACTGTCGTCGCGTCTGCGACCATCACCGGGTGCCCAGCGGTCGTTTCCTCGGTCTCTGTCAGGGCTGCGAGAGCGGGTACCGCCGCGGCGCCGGGCGGGCGAGCGATCGCGGGTTCGTGCGGCGCCACGGGAGCGAGAGCGGGAGCGGGAGCGAGATCTTGGGCGGTCTTTGCGGCGGTCGTCGGGGGAGGGGCTACGGCGGGACTTGCGGCGGCTGGAGTATGTTTCTCGGGAGGGGCTTCGGGGCCGGCGGGAGCGCCGGTCGTCATGGTCGTCTCTGCCACGGCGTCTGCTGTCGTCGCGGGGTCGGGAGGAACGTTTGTCGTCATCGCGTTTTGAGCGGCGATCGTCCTCAATGAGGGAGGCGCGTCTGTCGACACGGCTTCCGCGTGAGCGACTTCGGCTGTGCTTGCGTATGCTCACACTACGAGCGATGCTGCGAGAGCGCGAGCGGCCCCGGTATTTGTCGTGCTTGCTATCAGGTGGTCGGTCCCATCGTGATTTGGCTTCCGACTCGGTTGACTTGAGAATGAGTCCTTCCTCCATAGGAGTACCGTGGTCTTTCGGAGTAGTCGGTAGAGCTGGCGAAGCATCAGACCTGTCTTCCGCTTTGGTGTGCAGTTTTGTTGCTGGCGAGTGTGACTTGCCTTCGATCGCGGCCAGCCTAGCGGCGATTGGGTCCTCGGGCACCAACGACTTTGGTGGGCGTGCTTTCCGTAGTGGAGGCTCAAGTGATACCGAACGGCGGGAGAGAAAAGGGCCACGGGACTTGGATTTCTTCATTTCCTCAGTTTCCTGGAGCAAAGCTTTGAGAGCCAAATCATCGTCAACCTCGACTTTGACGTCCTCTAGTTTGACATCTTTGATAGGCTCGGGTGACCTTGTGCGCGACCTTCGTCTGGTCCTCGCGCGGTCGTCATCGCGATCCCTCGAGCGGTCTCTACGCCGATCGGGAGTCCTGCTGCGTGCTCGACTGCCGCGGCGGTGCTCGCGTCGGCTATCACGACGGCGGTCCCGGTCCCGGTCGCGGTCGCGCTCTCGTTCGCGCTCTCGTTCGCGCTCGCGTTGCCGTTCCTCCTCGAACTTCCGTTCGCGTTCTCGGTCCTCCTCCCGGATCCTCTTAAGGCGGGCAGCACGCTCGGCTTCCTCCTTCTCCCTGTTTTGCTTCTCTTCTTCCTTCTCACGTTCAATGCGCTCGCGGTCTAGGCGTCGACGCTCCTCTTCCTCCTGGCGCCTCTTCTCCGCACGTTCTTGGCGTTCTTTTGCACGAGCCTCGTCCTCTTCCCGCTCGCGACGACGGCGCTCCTCTTTCCTCGCCTTCTCTTCCTTCTCACGCGCGCGCTCCTCCTCCATCTCCTTCTCCCTCACAGCTTCGCGCTCGCTTCGCCTCTGCTCTGCCTCACGAGCCCACTCCTCCTCGCTCTTGCTCCCCCGCTGCTCTTCCTCGGCAGCAACTTCTTCGCCGACTTCAGCGACACGATACTCGCGCATCTTGTCGCGGCCTTGGGATTCTATGAGGTTGTTGACCATTTCTTCGATGGCGTCGCGTGCTGCTTTGTATATGTCGCTGCGCTCTCCGGCGCCTTCGATTAGTCCCGCTGCCATGTTCGGATCTCTTGACAGCAACGAGGGATTCTTATCGGTTTCGCGATCGACCAGGTCTGCGAGAGATTCCAGGAGGTTGGCTTTCGCCGGCTGTTCCAATTCAACGACTGCAAGCGGTAAAATACATTACAGAGCGGACTCACGCTGGCCTCAAACTGCGCGCGAACGGCATTGCGAATACTGTCGAACTCGCCCTTCTTGCGGAAGGTGTGCACGAGTTGGTCGATGGCAGCGCGCTTGGACTGCTCTAGGGGAAGCTCGGAGGTCTTTGGTTTTTTGTAGGGGCGATGCGCAGCGTCGCCGTCCAGCGCGCGTTTGCGGCTTACGTCGGCCATAGCGAGTGGTGGGTGCGAAGGTGCAGCGAAGGGCGGCTTGCGGTTGAGTTGTAGGCGCGCACGATGCAAGTGTGCGAGACACGGAATGGCAAGGTGCAGCTCGCAGCGCAGTGTTTGGTCGCGCACAGAGTTAGCAGAGCTACGCGGGCGTCTGTAGGCGCAGTCATATAACGGGCGCTGCGAACGCCATGTTTCCAAGCAGTTGCATCGCAAAACGCGAAGGTGAAGTGATGGCGCATTGCGCCCCCCTGCGTCTTGGCACACGTGACATACACCGGCGGCTTGCAACCTCGAGCTCCGCCGCGAACAGGCCTCAGATCCCGGCTGGGCGAACAGAACGCGACCGCACAACACCACAACCCCTCGCCCCTGAGCTATCGCGATAGCATCTGCAACCCCCCAATTGCAGCCACCACGTCACCCTACGCACACGTGCAAGCTCCAAATCGCCCGCAATGGTCCACAAGGTGCTCTTCTGGGGCGGATTCGGTGAGCCTCTCTCCACCCCTCCGGATGCCACCTCGAGTTACCACTGACACAATGCAGGTGTCGGCGTGAGGCTGTGGCAGCTCGGCATTGAGATGCGCCCCCTCTTCAACCGTGAATCCCTCTGGGTCTACCCCGTTTTCGCAGGCATCGGCGGCAGCTTTGGATACTGGCTCATGGGCGTCGAGCAGCGACAGTGGAGGGTCCTGGCCGACCGACGAGACGCCCTGCTCGAGAAGCGCGCGCGGAGGAAGGAGCGCGAGGAGGCTGCGGCCCAGGAGGCGTAGACACCCAGCATGTCGAAAGCTGAACGTGGGGACTGGACGAGAGCTTGAGGGTCGTCTTCGCCCTGATACGCGTCCCGCCGTGTACGGCTGGGCTATTTACGCTGCAACTGCGAGGAGACGCTGGCGGAGGACGAGTACGCGTTTTGCGGCAAGTGATAGTGGGCGTTAATGTACTTTACGACTCCTTGAGCCGAGGACTCACTGTGTACAAATTCCTCAATGCACCAAAAGTATCACCCAAATTGAACTATGCATGCTTCAAGTCACTGTGAGGGTCACGTTCGATTCTGGGGATGGCCAGCTACTATGACCGGCATGCTCCATGTGGAAAGCGGGAGCTGTCCAGATCTGGAAATTCTGCCAGAGGGATGACTCCTTCTCCAGCCTCAAATCATCTCCCATTGTGAACAGACACCTTTAGCGTTTGCGTGTTACCAAGAAGCCACTGTGTCCACCTCAAAATGACCTGATATATATGCCGCCGGTATGTGGCCTTCGTGGTCGACCTAGCTTCAAGATACGTCACTACTGTGTCGTGCCTGCCAAGCCGACCTTGCTACTCCTCCACCTCCTCCAATCAGAACCATGGCCAGCAACAAGCCTAAAGGCATCGTCGTCTTCTCCGGTGGAAGCGCTGCGAATAACCTCGTCGATGTATTTAAGGCTGTCAGAGAGGACAAGAAGTGCCAGCTGAGCTATGTGATCCCAATCAGCGACAATGGCGGTAGTTCGTCTGAGTTGATAAGGGTGTTTGGAGGACCAGGTAGGCCATTTCCAAGATAAAATAAAATCCTATTGCTGACATGGTCTAGGAATCGGCGATGTCCGCAGTACGTGGCATCGTGCAATCTCCTTGTTGTGGTACTGACCCATATCCCCAGGTCGTCTCGTGCGCCTGATTCCTGACGACCCCGACCACGACGACAGCGAGAAAGCCGCCATCAAGATCTTCTTCAACCACCGCCTGCCAAAAGACCAAGGCGCCGCCCGGCAGGAATGGATGCAAATCGTGGACGCAAGCCACAGCCTCTGGACCAACATCTCCACAGCCAAAAAGGAGCTCATGCGCGCGATCCTCAACTCGGTCAATTTCGAGATCCTGAAGCGGATGCGACCGAGCTCGACGTTTGACTTTTCTGGTGCGAGTATCGGGAATCTGTTTCTGACAGGGTGAGCCATTCCCCATGCCTTCTTTCAAGACAACTTCATTGATATTTGATCAACCCAGCGCTCGTCTCTTCACCGGCTCCTTCGAATCCGCAATCTATCTCCTCTCCAGCATCTGCTCCGTCCCCAACCACACCTCCGTTCTGCCCGCCATAAACACAAACTTCACGCACCACATCTCCGCCGGCCTCGCCAACGGCACCATCATCACCGGCCAAAACTCCATCTCGCACCCCTCCGAAACCACGGCGCTCGACACTACCCCCCTCACCGCCCACGAAGACACAGAGCGCCATGACCTCATCGAAGACGCCAATCTCCCCGGCACCCTCCCCACCCTCCGCAAACAATACATCAACTTCAGCAAAACTGACGAGGACGACCTCCCCGCGCGCATCGAGCGCCTGTGGTACATCAATCCCTACGGCCAGGAAATCCGGTTGGCTGCGAATCCAGCCGTGTTGGCGGCGCTAGGACAGGCACAGGCGATAATATACAGCATCGGCTCACTGTATACGTCGCTGATTCCGTCGCTGATACTAAAGGGCGTGGGAGCCGCGGTTGCGAATCCCAGCATCAAGTATAAAATCCTGATTCTGAATAGCACAAACGACCGCGAGACGGGGCCTTCCAGCTCCCCCTTCTCGGCGCTCGACTTTGTCGGTGCGATAGCCAAGGCGTGTGCGGAGAGTCAGTCCATCTCGCCATCCCGGGAGGTCGGGAAAGAAGAGTATTGCAATTATGTCACGCACGTGGTGCATTTGACGGGGCCAGGAACGCCGGCGGTGGAGCGGGAGGCGTTGAAGCAGATTGGGATCGAGACGATCAAGGTATATGGGAGGCGCGGGGAGGGCGAGGGTTTCACGAGGTACGACGAGAAGGGGTTAGTGCAAGCGTTGGAGGTCACGATGGGGAGGCGGGATCCAAGGAAGGACAAGGTGAGGAGGAATACACTTGAGGGGTAGGTGGGCGGTGGCGTTGGATGGTGGCTTCTTAGGATGATGATATGGTAGATACGAAGCGATGAGTACCGCTCGAACGACCGTGGGCGGCTTCCTAAACTTGGCACTGTTTCCATACGAAATACTGACAATAGCTGTGAGACGCTGACTAAAAGCAAGTTTCATGTTGGTTCTCAAGAAATCAAATATCGGCAACCTCTCACCATAGACCTCATACTACGCTGCTGAATCTTTAATATTGCATCAACATTACGCTGACGACCTCGACCTTCGCTGCTCCACCACCCTCTACCTTTGCAAAATGAGTCCTCCGATGCCTCGGCCGAGAACATACGAAACTGTACTGACGTCTTGAGTACTCACTAGCATTCGTGTGTTATACGTGACTGTGTCCACGTGCTTTGAAGCGATTTTGATGTGCTTGGTAATTCCTCGCTCTGGGGCGTCCAATCCTGTCGTATTGTATTGACCGTCGAAATTGGGATTGTCTGTCGAATTGTGCAATAAGTGGGAAATCGCTCAGTCGACGGCATTCGCCATAGTCTCTGATCTTTCTGCCCATCGACGCTCTCGCAATCTCGACCTTACTCTGATCGTTGGCTGTACGCATACCTACTCTGCACCAATGTGACTTCGGCCTCGCACATCTCTCGCACCCGACAACACGGGCGGGGCCGTCCAAATTACCAGCAGTACTAGAAGGTGAAGCGACAGACCCACCTGTAGCAGGCACATCCCTCAGCATTTCCACATCATTTTTTTTAGAGCCAAATGCCAGAGTGCGATGACAAATTTCCTGCTCTTGAAGGATCTACGCTCTCGAGATGAGATGATCATCGTCCCTCTTCTCTAGATCCCGAGCGGGCTTTACGTGTCGGGAGACCTACGAGGGAAGTCTAAAGACTGTACCAAACCATGGCCAGAGGGTGCCACGTTCAGGATCAACCTATAACTCACCAGTGTACCACGACCAATCAATGCAAGTGAATGACCGTGATATCTCATTTGTGGATGGAACGTGTCTGGTGTGACGTGACTGTAAGTGCACTTTCGGGTCGGCTGCTTCCTTCTCAAGGTTCTATTACTGGCCATCCTTCGTTTGGAACAGAGAAACGACCATTGAGCGACAGGCTGATGCGGGGTTCCTGGGCTCGAAGAAGGCGTCTTGTGCAGGTTGTGGAAATACCCACAAGGAGAGAGAGGGCGTGCTGATGTTCGTTTGGTGAGGAGCGAGAGCATGGACGACGTTGGATGGGTAGGCGCACTACTCAAATCTAGCGCAGCTGTCGATGTCGGGAGAGCACTCGCCTACATCACAATACACGGAAGGTGCGCTCCAACCAAGGCAGCAACGTTCGTGTCATGATGGGCAAACAATATTCGCTGTACTAGTAATCCCCGCAGTTCGCAATACTACAGGTAGGGCCAACAGTGATGAAAGTAGTGCAATCGACGGTCTAGAGACATTTGTCCTACGCATTGCCTACCTAGGGTATCACGATACTCGACCTGTCAACACGGCGCTCGGCATGGAGTTGGCTAGCATGACACGAACAATCCGAGGGTCGATCGCCCATCCAAGTGGGGTCGGAGAAGGTCCGCGGCCGCATACGTCATGGACCGGTATCTATACTACAAAAGTAGCTCGTCTACAGTGCCTGTTTCAAATGACACGAGACCCCGGAGTCTGGACCCTACACACGGTGGCCGCATTCGTACACCTGCACAAAGTAAAATGGGATCGACAGTTGTGCCCAATGACATCGTGCTGTTCAACTACCCGTCCTCGCCCTTCGGGAGGAGGATACAGTGGTACCTGCAGCTGCGGGCAATCGAATATGCCCTCGTGGTAAGTAAGCAGGTTTGCGGATGGTATCATTGGGCGGGCTAACGGAGTTGCTCCAGGAACAACCAGTCATGATGCCGCGCACAGATCTCGAGAAGTTGGGCGTCAAGTATCGGCGAATACCTATTCTGGCGATTGGTCGAGATGTGTATCTCGACACGAGGCTCATTCTGCGGACGCTGGAGAAGAAGTTCCCGGATGGTAAGCTGGGCAGTGACAAACCGGAACAGCAGTTCATAGAGAAGCTGTTGGATAAGTACATGGTCGAAGGGCCGGTTTTCCAACAAACCGCAGGACTGGTGCCATCGGCGTTTCTCAAAGACCCTTCGTTTGCTAAAGATAGGAAGGGGTTCTTGGGCAGAAATTGGACACCCGACGAGCTGGATGAAGGTCGACCGGAGAGTCTGGTATTCGTTCGGAATTTGTTCGACTTGCTGGAAACGACGATTCTGGCCGATGGGCGAAATTGGGTTCTTGGGACCGAGCGGCCTTCGTTGGCGGATATACAAGGTGAGATCTATCCTCCATTGATTCAACGGTCGATCATCATCTTTGCCCACGGGGTGACTGTGGTACAACGGTCGCCGGGCAAGGATGGCCGTTTTCATATTGAGAGATATCGGGCAGCGAGGCTAGACTCGGACGGGCATTGGGCATGGGCTCTTTGACGGACGTTCGGAAAGGCGGTGGATTGAAGCAGGAAAGCGTCATCCGGCACCAGGCTAACCTCGAAACGCAGCAATCTGGCCAGTCGATTGGGCAACCAGCATGAACATGCCGTCCCATGTCGTGTCGGAGGAATTGTTTCCCAAGGTGTATGCCTGGATATCGCGTTTTCAGCATGCCCTCAAAGATGCTGCCGCGTCTTGTTCAGAACCAGTTCCCTTGAATGGAGACGAGGCAGTTAGCTACATGAAGACGTTCAAAGAGAGTCAGCAGGCGACTGCTGAAGATGTAGTCGACAAACACGACCCCCAGGAAGTCGAGCGCGGCACGCTTGTGGAGATGTACCCTTCGGACTGGGGCAGCGAACATCGCGACGCGGGACGGCTAGTTGCCTTAGCTCGAGACGAGGTGACGATCATGGCGGAGGGAGCTCTAGGCTTGCGCATACATGCACCGCGCACAGGCTTCAAGATGACGGCTGTTGAGAAGAACGCGGCGAAGGGTGGCACAAAGCTGTGATACTGTGCATGCGTGCTGGCCTGGCCAGGCGATTGGACAGGGCGCAGGGTAGCGCAGATGCAATTCAGAGTAGTTTTTGCTGTCCGAGCTTGGGCACAGCGTGATGCGAGCAATGGAGAGTGGCAGCATCGCGGTGCCACGACGCGTGCTTGGTGCCTGAGGCCGGGCGAAGCGTCTGTCTCCGGGCTGGACGGGGATGCATCGCAGCGCGCTGCAGCAGGCCGATGTGTGAGCTAATTGGGAGGGGCCACGACAGATGTTTCTAGGGTGGCGGGCAGCAGTGAGTGGTTCGGCGGCAGGCGTTCGAGGATGGAGCCTGCGGTGGGGGAAGGCTACTGCGACCCATTTTCTTCCACTTCCACCACGTCGACCCACCGCGCTCTCAGCAGCTCTGTCGCCGTTCGCCGCATGCAGTCGTGCCCAAATGCGCAGCGGGGCTAGCGGTGGCCGGGACGTGCAAAGTCTGCGCTCAGGGTCGCCGGTGCGCGCTGGCGGGAGTCGGTGAGGGCAGTGAGATGGACGCGGTCGACGGCGGTCCCATGGCGATAATATTGTGCGATAGCCACAGGCCGAGGGCGGACGTGTGCCGACGAAGCCGCTGACTGGCGCTCGACGACCGGTGACGCGAAGCTGGCGGAGCGCCGCAGCGCTGGGCTCCATCGCTGCCCAACTGACGCCACTGCAGACGACCGACGTCTCCACACGGCGAGCCTCGCGGTAGCAACCCAAGCCGGCCAGACGCTGGCTCGTCGGGTTCCTGGCGCTCGCTGGGCCGCGCCTGCCCGTCAAATACATGGCAGCGCCCGCCGCTCTGATGCCGAATTCCTGCTTCCCCTCCTCGTCCACTGCCGCCGTCGCCGTCGCCGTCGCCATCGCGACCTCTTGACCCAGAGCCTCCAGTGCCGCCTTGCACAGCACGCAGCACCCAAGTCGCAGTGTGACTTGCGCATCGGCCCCAGCTTGCTGCCCGACCGATTGACGTGCAGCCCCCCCCGCCAATCGAAGCGCCTCGTCTGAGGCAGCCTCCACTCCCCGCTGTGCCCGCGCCTGCTCTCTAAAGAGCCGCACACCCTCAGCGCGCCGTGAGCAGGTATCCTTCCTGTCGTCCGCGCCGCTGTCCGACCGCGTATTCCTGCAGTGTTGCTTGCGCACCCGACCCAGTGTGACTTGTGAGGTACCTGCCCTTGACAGCTGAGCCGACCGAGCTGCAACCCTCCGAGGACCCATCCCATCCCAGGACTCAGCACAGCTGCCACCCTCGTCGCCTCCCCTGCCCCCGGCTGCCCCCAAAGAGGTCGCCGCCAGCATCACGCAGCACGCCTACAGCCCGCGCCTGGGAGCCGTAGCCCAAGTGCCGTATATTGGTCCACCCCCCGCATCTGCCTGATCCTGCTGAACCCCAACCATTCTGGACTGCTCTCCCGCTGACACCCAGTCCGCGGCCATTCCACCAGTCTACCTTCTTCCGTGTAGACGCTTTTGGTGTTGGACCGTTATCATTCGGAGCCTGGAGCCCCTCGTTGCCCGCTTCTAGCGCCAGCCTTGCTTGGCCCTCGACACTGACATCAGTGTCCTCTTTCTCATTCTCCCACCCACATACGTTTGTGTCCTGCTCACCATGTCGTCGCGCATGAACCAGTGGTTCGTCCCCGGTGAGGGCATCGCTCGCGAAGTCATCACCGCCGACATCCAGCGTTACCTCGGCCCCGACGCCCTCGTCAGGCCCGGCACAGGCACTGGCGAATATGAGGTGCGCCCCTCCATTCACGTGCCGCCTTTGCGAGTCCACAGTACTGACAGGCTAAGCAGGGTCGCTCAGGATATTGGATCACTGCCTACCGGACTCTCACATCGGTACGTCGCGCGCGAGACGCAAAGACTTTCGACCCCCGGCTGACAGTGGCGACAGCAAATGATCCAGGACTTGCGATCAGACTCGCAGCGTTGGCAGGCTGAGAAAGACCGCGGACGCGGTGGAGGTACTCCTCACATTGGTGATAAAAAGGTGACCAGACACCCTGACGCTTCTGTAGTGGCATATCAGGATTCCACCATCCATGCTTCGCGCCAGTACCACGGCCCTACCACTTCAGATTCCTATGCTGCCCCTTCAAAACCGAGCTACTCCACGCCCACGTATGGAAACAGTGAATCTCCACATTATACTACTACTCCCACGGCTCCGTATGGTTCACATGGCTACCAGGCTCCGCCGCACTCAGCGCATCCCGCGCAGCCTCGGACGGACCCTCAGTCTGCTTACTATGGCCAGCACGCATCCTATGCATCCACACCTGCACCGCAGTCGTACTCATATTCCCAGCCTCCTGTCCAGGATCCGTACGGACGCGCTCCGACACAACAGTACGCGCATGCTACTCCAAGGTATTTTGGTTACTTCGAACCACACTATTCGGATTATCACTAAGCCATGCCAGTGTCGTTGCCGCGCCAGGTTACTACATTGCATCCGATGGCCGACGTAAGTAAAGTTGCTGTGTGGTTCCTGCTCAAGGCTGACCACAGAAACACCAGAATACCCTCTATCTCAACAACCTCAACAACCACAGCCACCACCGGCTGGCCGCCGGAGAGGTTAGTAAGTCCTGGACACATCCATCTTCCGCGGATTGCCATTTCATACCATTGTGCCGGAGGTAGATTTCCCATGGCCGCCAGGTACTCAGTCTGTTCCTCCGCTATTATACTGGTCCGGAGATACCCCTACCATTTTGCGCGACATGAGTCTGGAGTCTGGCTGTCCCCTTTTAATGGCCGCCTTTTCATTCCAAGTGTTTGATTTTCGATTACGTTCCCAAAAATGGCCGGTTAGAGTGGGCTCGTGGTGAAGCTGGCCAAGGAGTTAACTGTTTTAGTCGATCCTGAGATTCTAAACGGGAGCCAGCATATGTCTCTTCCTGTGGAGCCGGAGTTCCGCCAACAACTTTTAATGTACGTTGTCCAGCGAGGTGTGTCAAACTGCCAGGAAAGCCACATAGCAAGGACATGGATTTACAAGGCCACGAACGTCTTTATCCACCCGCAGAAGGAGTCCTACCGGAATGGACGCGATTTTCTTTTTGCCTGGGCTTCTCACCCCTTTCGTTATTTACGTAACCGGAGCGTTTTGATTGCATCACGTCGGATGAGCGTTTCGCATCTACGCATGTATATACCTTGATCTCGTACGATTTACCACGAAGGAGATGTTTTACGACCGGATGGCCATCTGTTGTTTTGCATAGCGGACGGGGGTGGGCAACATGCTCAGCTCGAATCAGACTGCATATCTCCAGTCGCGTATACATGTCCTCCAAGGAAATCTCCACCTCGCATGATTAACCAGTTACGGTCTTCCAGTCTTCCATTTCCCCATTCAGCTGACTGATGCCCAACCTCGAGCCGCCGCAATCTAACAGTCCCAACCACAGATGAAATACTTTTTCTTGTTGGGAGTACGTACCACAGGATATTCCACTTCTCCCACGTTCTGCCAATACACCCCACGCTTTCATTTACTCGCATCAGTCATCAGGTCGCAATATCAGCAGATGATTCTTGTTTTGAAGCCAATACCACCAACACCCGCTTACGTGCCCGGCGCAAAATCTGCACCCGTATCTATTTCCCAGTGCGCCGGACCCTGCACGATGAAGCAGCACCGCAGCGTACCAAAGCACCAATCTACTTACTCTGCGGGTAGACAGCCCATCCACACAGCGTTGCTGCGCGCTTCACTGGTCAGATTCTCTCGAGCGACCAATGCGCGCGAGGATGACGCGCATGAGCTGCAATGCGAGCGCGACATCGAATGCATGGGTGGACAGGAAGATCCTCAGGTGCAATATGTATGCATTGCAAGCGTCACTTACATGTAGCCTCACGTATACTCAGAAGAAACTCTCGGGCATGCCTAGATTCAGGTACTCGCACCGAGCAGTCATTTACGTATATACGTCGTAAATTGCGGCGCGGTACCGACAAATAAGTACTCCGCACCCCTCCCACATTATGCATGAGCACGCCACCAAGCAAACCTAAGCACGTTCACATGCTAGCGCCCAGCGCCCTGGATCCTCCGGCCCTGGCATGCACATACACGGCCTCGCTTGCTGAGCCTGCTCGCGCGAAAGCCTGCGTGTATGCGTGCTGGCGTAGATGCTTCTCGGAGTAATTTTGGATTCGGGCGTACGTGCAGATCGGCGAGGAGGAGAGGGCAGGGCGGGCCGGTGTCGTGCCGGGCCGCGAGGGCGTCCGGGACGTTGGGCGTGATACGAGCTGTGAAGACGGTGGCAAGAATAGGCAAGTCTGTCCCGAGGTGCGCTGTAGAAGGTGAGGGATGCGAGGTGAGCGCGTGAGTCCCGAGTCTGGTAGACAGATGTGTAGAGTGCCTTGAGATGTTGACACCACAGCATATTTCTCCCCGATCACTCCTTCTTCCCCTTTTGCTCTTTCTCATCCCTGCCCCTCTTCCCATACAACTCCTCCTGCCTCCCTCGATTCGCTTTCCCCTCGATCCGATCCAGCGCGTCCTCAATCAAGCCAATGTGGCCGCGCAGCGTCCCCTCGATTTCGTCCAGCCGGGCTTCCTGCTCTTCGAGGTTGCGGTCGATGCGCGTGCTGAGGTGGTAAGTGGCGCCGCCGAGGAAGATGGCGTTACAGAGGGTAGAGAAGAGGGTTGGGCGAAGGACGGAGGAGAAGGTGGACATGGTAGGATGCGGTGTGCGTGGGTTGGAGACAGGTTGAGGGTGTGTATGGCAGGCAGATGTGTTTGTGGGAAGAGTAACTTTTGTATAACGTGGAAGCGAAAAGGTGTAGCTTGTGCTGGACATGTACCTTGGGTCTACTTTCTTCTACGACATAGGCTAGGACGTTCAAATCGATGACGACACGGAGTGGACAATATGGAGAAGTGTAGTTTTCAAAATACACCTCGTTCCATGAATCACTAGTATGATTTGGATGTCGGGACTTCAGAGGTGGTTGGTCGTGCGTTTCGCGTCGAAACCGATCTCCAAGTGCCTAGACGGGTAAAGTGCAATCGGGGTGAATGACGCGCAGCACGGGACCGCGGGAACACGCGCCACGCGCCGACCCACCGCAAACACATCCTCAGCCCAGCATACCTGCACGCGTCCACGAAACCCGAACATGCCGTAGAACGACCCCGCGATGTCTTCCCCCGCGCCGGCCTTCGCCTCCTCGCCCTCCCTCTCCATCATCTCGCCCCGCCGCATCCCAAAATCCCGCTTCACATTCAAGCAGCTGCAGCAGCTGAAATCCTACTCAACGCAGACGCCCCTCCGTGTAATCGCCCACGTAGACCTCGACGCCTTCTACGCGCAATGCGAGACCGTGCGCCTGGGCCTCGACCCCTCCAAGCCCCTCGCCGTCCAGCAGTGGCAGGGCCTCATCGCGATAAACTACCCCGCGCGGGCGTTCGGGCTTAACAGACACGTCACGAGCACCGAGGCACTGAAGTTGTGTCCCGAGCTAATAATGCAGCACGTGGCAACGTGGAAGGAGGGCGAGGAGAGCTGGACGTACAGTCCCGATGCGTTCAAGGAGATTGCGACGCGAAAGGTCAGTCTGGATCCGTATCGCCAGGAGAGTAGGAAGATTCTCGCGTGTATTAAGACGGTGTTGCCAAAAGACTTGCAGCGGGTCGAGAAGGCGAGCATAGATGAGGTGTTCATGGATCTGAGCGCGCATGTGCATTCCGTGCTGCTGGAGCGGTTTCCTGAGCTAAGAGGCCCCCCGCCGTACGATGACCCCAGCGAGTATCTGCCCAAGGTGCCGACGACGGTGCTGGACTGGAAGGCGGATGCGCTCGTGGAGACCGGTGAGGAGAACGGCGAGGAATGCGATCCGGACTGGGACGATGTGGTTATGATGGTTGCATCGGAGGTCGTGCGGGATGTACGGCAGGCGGTGTTTGATACTCTTGGATATACATGCTCGGGGGGAGTGGCGAAGAACAAGATGCTGTCGAAGCTGGGGTCGGGATATAAGAAGCCGAATCAGCAGACTGTAATCAGGAATCGCGCTATTGGCCACTTTCTGGGCGAGATGAAGTTCACGAAGATACGTATGCTGGGCGGGAAGCTGGGCGACGAGGTAGTCGCCATGTTCGGCACGGATAAGGTCAAGGAGTTGTTGGGGCAGCCGCTCGATCAGTTGAAGCGGCTGGGCGACGACACTGGGTCCTGGCTGTACAACACCATCCGCGGCGAAGATCACAGCGAAGTCAATCCCCGTACGCAGATCAAGAGCATGTTGTCTGCGAAGTCGTTCCGGCCTGCAATCAACTCCTTCGAGCAGGGCGTCCGGTGGTTGCGCATCTTTGTCGCAGATATCTTCTCGCGTTGTGTCGAAGAGGGTGTGCTGGAGAACAAGAGGAGGCCACGCACTATCAATTTGCATCATCGACAGGGCTCACAGACGAGGAGTAGGTCGAGTGCTATTCCGCAGGGCAAGCCGCTGAGCGAGATTATGCTGCTTGACCTGGCAAAGAATTTGCTGGCGCAGGTGGTAGTCGATGGACGGGCATGGCCGTGTGCAAACCTCTCTCTCAGCGTCAGCGGATTTGAAGATGGCGTGACGAATAACAAGGGCATCGGTGGCTTCCTCGTGAGGGGTGACGAGGCGAAGGCGATGATGTCGAGCGGGAGATCAACAATGAGCGGTGGAGAACCGCTGGCGAAACGAAGAAGAACGAAAGGAAACATAAAGAACTTCTTCGGTCCACCCAGTGACAAGAAACGGGATTTTGATGCAGCAAGGACAGTGTTGATGGCACGTCAGAAATCGATGCGAGAAGAAGATACAGACGATGTTGAAGAAGATGACGCTGATGAATTTGGTGCGCCGCCACTTGAAGAGTCGGAAGAGCAACCGACGACTCCAATACCGGAACGCGAATTGTATATATCCAGTACGCCTCCCTCTGCGCAACCGCAGACACACGACGATCCAAAGTCGCACTTGCCAAAACAGAGTAAACCCGATCCACCTCGGCCACCTAAACATTATCAAGAATCACTAGACACATTTTTCTGCAGCAAATGTAATATGCGTCTGCCTGTGAGCGAAAAGGCGGAACACGACGACTATCATTTCGCGATGGAGCTATCGAAGGAAATGAGGGCGGAGGAGCGTACTGTACCGAATATGATGGCTGCTGCGAGGCATACGCCGACCTCGAAACCATCTAGAGGCAGAGGGGGACCGCCTGGTGGGAGGAACGTTGAGAAAGGACAGGCCAAGCTCGCATTCGGACGGCCGACTTGAGCTGTGTAGACTTCTTAGGTAGTAATGCCTCCTTTTGGATGTCTCTCCTCACAATACCAGCATCTGGGCGGCCTGCTCCTCTTTCTATGCTTCTTCCCTCGCTTCACTTTGACCACTTTCTGCTTCGCCGTCTGTACCTTGCTTCTATATCCTAACTCTATGGCAGGAAGATCGATCACGTCATGCTTGACCAGTTGGTCCTGCCTCGCTTCCTCTTCCTTTCGTAGCTCTTCTTTCCATTGAATCCTGACATACTGCATATCGACGTGCAGCACTGGACTCACACAGCACAGCTCCCCATACCTTTTGCGTAGCGTTGTCCATCTGGCCTGCCGGTCGTTCCTCGCAAAGTAGCTTGTCGGAGGTTCATCGTTCTCGGGAAGCAGGTAGCACACATGCAGAATACTTTGCCTCAACTCTTTCGGCAAGCCGAAAAGAGATGCGCTGGGGTATTCTCGGTTTTGGAATCGATACGCCGCGTTCTTGCGCACCCACGGGTGGACGTGACTCGCACCCGTCTGCTTCCGGAGAGCTTTACGTACAGGGCTGCGAAGAGTGCGGCGTTCTTTTGGTTGATTCTCGATATTCAGCTCCTTGCGCTTCTGGACACACCTTTTTTATTTCTTGTAGTTGTTGCCGCGACCAGGGTCAGCTGCGGTGGGGGCAGCTGTTGGCTTTGGTGTACGCCTTTTTCGGCCGCGAGCCATTGTGAGCGCGTGTGTCTGGGAACAGAGAAAATTGAGTGCTGAGGTGTGAGTAAAAACATTGGTGCATTGAGAGTAGAAGCCGCGACTGTTTACTGTTGGCTAGGGTGACTTCCCTAATGGTACCACACCACTCGTTAAGTTATTCAACAGCGGAATCGAATCACGTCATAATCGAAGCATTCAATTTTAGGTAACAGCTATGGGGTTTCTCTTTCATGGGGAGATGTCCGCTTTCCAGAGGTATAGCTTGCGGTCCTCAAAGCTTGTAGACACAATGATGCGCCTGCCATCCGCACCTACGGATTGACAGTCGCTCGCATAAAGTAAGGTGCCTGCGTTCTTCTCGAACTTTGCCTTGACATTGAAGCGCCATTCCCCTCCAGTCTTGGTAAGATTGACTATGCGAGCGCCTGCCTGCATACAACTTACGATGAGACCATAACTCTGTTCAATCTCGCTCAAGCCTGAGTTGCTTTCGCGAAGTTGTGTCGCAAGTTTGATCCGAAAGACGCCGCCCTCAAGATATTCCTCTGCAAGCACTTCTCGCCGTCCAATACTAGGAATATATAAAAGCCTGATATGGTCATCGTAGCTTCCCGTAACGACTAGATGGCCAGTAGAACTGCTTAAAATCGGCATCAATGCAGTAACCCCGGCCTGGTGTATTTTTCGGTCTACCCATGGTATAGCCGGCAGTGAGTTCGTTTCGCTATCCACAAGTCCCAGATCAAGAATATGATCAGCTTCAACCGGAGTAAATCGCAGCGTAGCGTCGTCTCCCCCGCTTAGGAGCCCGAGCCCCGTCTCAGATACATCTTTTGAAACTAAAAATGAACAATGCCAGGCCTGGAAATCGTGCTGCATCAGCTTGACAGAGGCGATAGGATTCACACTTGGATCGCGCACTTTTCCAAGGCATACTTGTCCGCTTGACAGTGTCATCGCGACGAGATCGTGGCGGCGCCAATCCAACGACGTGATAAGTATGTCTGCAGAAAAGTACTGGACAGTGTACGTGTGCCAGATCTTTGGGTGAGGAAAGGTAGCATCATCTTGTTCGCTGGGAACCAGCCGGTAAAGAGCGACTGAGCCAGTGGAAGAGGCCACGGCAAACGACCCTGGATTTTCTTTGCCATTTCGAATCTCTTCAATGGGTGCAAAGTGGAGGTCGTAGACGCCAAATGGCGTTTGTAATGATTGAATAATGGTGCTGTGTTTCGTTAGCGCTCAAAAATGGTGAGAGTAACGACTATGATACTTGTAATTTTCAAGTTCAAGATTCGTTCTCAAAAAATAGACGGGGCTATAAACCTCTCGCACTGGAGTGATCCTAATCGCACTATGTCCGGAGACTTACATTCTGTCGTCTTTGACTTGTATAAGGTTCAGGCTACCAACCCTTTGCTGGCTGACTGGCTCCTCTTTTTCAGGAGGCCCATCCTCTAGTAGCGTGTATGTACCGACTACCGCATACTGGTCGTTGTGTGGCCAGAATTTGATGACATCCGGGCGTCGATCGAGCGTGATTTCGGTGAAAAGCTCGATCTCTGCCATGAGTTGTGAGCACCAAGAAGAGACACAGATTATATTTATCACAGGATCGCAGGGTGTCCAAGATATTCCAGTACGAGGCTGTAAATTGATGCAAAATCACTCTGGAGCTCTCAGACGTCAAGGACTGTGTGGGAAGAAAGCTCGAACTGGTTAGTGCTTCGGCAGATCTTTCCGTGCGTACCAACACTTGAGCTCACGCAATTCCACACATTGACTATAACACGTGCGTATCGCTCAGCGTGGGTGATATCGAGTTGGTATTGATTGTCCAGTGAAGAGTAAGCATGCCGCCACACGACGTGCACTGCCGTGTTGATGCCTTACGCGATGCTACATCGCCTCGTTGCTGCCTACGCTAAGCATCGCCACTACCTCATTTGGCGGACAGCGCTCGTACCACATGTCTATAAAGAAGTCGCGTGAGAGCGCGTTTCTCTCGCGTTCCTTCTCAAAGCAGTGACGCGTCTCCATGTTCTCTTTAACCAAGACTTGGCCACCGTGCCCTCCCACATACACAATCTCCCACTTCTGCACCAACTTCACCATGGCCGAAGCCACCACGCCGGAAGTTCGTGCCTCGAAGCGCAAGAGGGCCCAGGTCAACTACTACGAGGAGCCTGCCAGCGACGATGAGGTGCCCGATATTCCCGACGTGGATGAAGAGCAGGAGGAGGAGGCCAACGTCAAGAAATCATCTCGAGCAAAGGTTCGTGCATTGCATCTCCTGCAGTCATTCGTACGTTCAACGACGCCCGTGTATGCTCACACCTCTCAGAAGCGCAAGATCACATCCTCCAAGCCTCTCCCGAAGAAGAAGATCTTCCCTTTCCTCAGACTGCCCGCCGAAATCAGGAACGAGATCTACTCCTATTGTCTTCACGACCCAGCTGGCATCTACCTCTTCTCCACCACCCAAAAGTTCCGCCGCACCGTATGCAGGGGTAGCGAGCGGTCCTTCCTTGGTCCGGCCGCAGATCCACCTTTGCCACGAAGTTCCATGCAACTAGACGATGGCAATTTCTCAGACGACGAAAAAGCCAGAACCTTTCACCGTGACCCGCCATGCGACTCCTTCCGCCCATTCGCCCCCGCTCTCCTCGCCGTCTGCAAGCAGATAAACATAGAAGCCCGGCCTATCCTCTACGCCCATCAATTCTTCGTGGAAGACACGCTCGCCCTGCACTCCTTCCTTGTCGACCTTGGTCCCCGTGCAGCAGGCTACCTGAAGAACATCACGCTCGGCGAATGGGGGTTCGGCCGCGGCGTGCACAAAGCCTACAACCACGCGTGCTTCACTGCGCTCTCCGCCGCCACGAACCTCGAGCGCTTCACTTTCCACGGCATCCTCAGCTGGAGCCAGGCCCCCAAGGCGGGAGCGACCATCTTCTACCGCGATGCCTTTCCGTGGCTTGAGGCTGTCGGTGCAGCAAAGGGGAAGACGGACGCGGCGCTGGATATCATCGATATCATGGTGCCGGACTCGGGCACGATTCACTCTTTCTACTGGGGGAGGCGTCGGAGGTGGGGAAACCGGGCAAGGCCATTCTTCAAGGAGTACGATCAGATTGAGGGGTTTCGCAAGGAGCTGAGCAAGTTGCTGAACGCGAGAATGGAGAGGATTAGAGGTTGAGCGAGTGGATGACAGAGTCAACTAGCACGGATTCGATTCGCCAGATTGAGAAGAGAGTGAACATGCCTCCGTTCAGAGGGACGCAATGATTCATCTTTGAGACGGAGAGGACTTATTCGGCTGCAGCATTATCACGGACATTCAAAGGCCTGCACGAACACGGCCGGCAATACGACGACATGACATTACGACGAGCATGGTGTGGAGAGTATCTTCATGGGGAACATTATAGCGTTTCAACGGAACATGTTGTTATGAATACATTATCAAATATTTGCACAAAGCCTGAGTTCCTTGAACATGCAGTGAATATGCGCACAGGGTATCAAGGATATCTATTAGGTATTGTTTACACATCCTCCATGCATGCAAAGTCATTCCGTCATATCGGCGCCACATACGCTCTCGTCGCGCAAGACAACCTATCACCTTACCACCAACCTCGCAAGCAACCTCCGCAACCCCTCGGCCCCTTCCCTCGCCTCCTCACCAACCTTCGCCTCAATTTCCGCAATCAAACCCTCGGCCTTCCCCCTCAGCCCATCGATCACACCCTTGCTATACTCAAAGCTGCCCTTCTGCTCCAAATACCGCACCGCATACCGCTTCACCTCGTCATCTTCCGTCTTTTGTTTCAAGATGTTGTAGATGACGCGGTTGGACGGGTCAGCGTGGATGGCGTGGATGACGGGGAAGCTGAATTTCCCCTCAGTCAGGTCCTCGCACATGCCCTTTAGACTCTGATATTCCGAGGTGGTGCTCAGATTGAGGTGGTCGTCCAGGATCTGGAACAAGAGCCCGATCGTGCTGACCAGGGGCGCGCAGTCGATTTCTGTCGTGAGCGTGGACTCGGCTTGCATGAGTTTGATGGCGAGGCGGAATAGGCCGCCGGTCTTGTTGTCGACCATTTCGAGATACGCGGGCTCCGAGGGGCACGTTAGCGAGTCGCGCCAGTGGAGCTCCATGCCCTGCCCGCGGTGGAGGTTGAGGAGTTCTTGCGAGTAGATCTGGATGAGGTGCGGGTTTTGGAGCGCGAGGAGGTCGGAGAGGGCGAGGAAGTAGACATAGTTCGCGCTGTTTATGGTTTGCGCGACGCCGAAGATGGAGTTTGCAACCGGGATGCCGCGGCGGAGGACGGAGGAGTCTTCGACGTCGTCGACGCTGGGCGTGTGTTAGCATGGCCTATTGGAAAGAAGGGCGGGGAGTGGGCGGGAAACGTACAGTAGCGACGCCGTGTGCAGCATGCCCACCACGCGCGTGATCACTTCTAGGCGCTCTGCAGGCACTTTCAGCCACTTGTTGAACGCGGCGATGCACTGGCTGCGAATGTCCTTGCCGGGGTGTCCGACAAGGTAGTCGTACGGGCCCAACAGTATCCGCTCGTTCTCCTCTGACCAACCTCTGCGCGGCCCGTAGATCAGGTCGTGGCCGATGTCTCTGGACGGTTCGAGCGGCGGTTGCGGCGGCGCAAGCGGGTGGGGGGCCTGCTGCGCCGCAGGCTTCTCGTCCTCCCCGCCCATGGTATTGTGTGTATCTACAGGTCGCGCCGGAAGCTGGTGTTGGTCTTGATTTGGGGTCTGGTTCTCGTGGAGCAGTTTGCTCTTTTTGCTCTGGCTGATCCAGTCGATCTCAGAAAGCGGACGCAGGACAGAGCTGCGGTGCTTGACGCCGTTGGCGATGCCGTGCGAGGATGTGCGCGGGGGAATGGCGTTGGGCGACTGGAAGGGCGACTGGAAGTCTGCGGTCGGAGCCGATGCGTGAGCTGGCCCCGAGGACGGCATGGCGTCCTATATGTGTGGGTCGGCGAGAGCCAGAGTGGTTGCCTGTGTACTTGGGTGCTTGAGATCGTGATCGGGAGAGGCGCGGCGGCGTCGCGGGTCGGCGGGCCTGCGCGTGCAAGGTTCTCCGAAACGACACAAGTAGAAGCTCATCCACTGTCGTTGTAGTGTGAGCATATGATAGAGGGGCTGCGGGGAACCTGGTAGTGTTGGTGTTGGCGGTTGGCGCCGACGGAGGTCGAGTTTCTACACGATCATGAAAAAGGGTTCCGGCCAGCTCTCGGGCGAGCAGCGACGTCTAAAGTACGCGGTTCCGGCGCGTCCTTCGCAGCCTCCGCTCATGGCGTTCAGTGCCACGATCCCGCAGCATTGGAAACTGGCCCGGCTTGGACACTGCACGAGGTGTTAGCCGCATGAACGTTGGGCGGCGCCACAGCTAGCTGGAGAGGGCATCTAGCTTCGTCCGACTGCGTCTGCACGGCTCCAGCTGTGCGCCGAGCAAGCGCCTCATGGTCTGGGGTACCGATCAATTGAGCATCGGACGTACGAAAGAAGGCGCAAATCTTACACGCATGCAGAAGCCCGACCAAATAAGCGCTTGGATACTCCGCTGTACCCGCTGAGTTGGTTAGCAGCGGCATACACTTTATTGCGCCCAGGTATGACGTAACGACTGCTTTTGTTGATCGCTTCGGCGAGCTGGGCACAAGCATCACATGCGATCCTCTGGCATCAAGTCATGTCAGAGCCCATGTTCTTCCTGTTCACAGTAGACGCATAGTGTACTATCGGTTCAGGGCAGAGTCGTCCATACAATGTACAATACTCAAAATACACACTAGCTCTGGAGCAGCGATGCCTCATACATGGTATCACCAAACAACCCTCTTGTCAGAACACCCAGAACGCCAATCTAAGCCTATCGTAAGCGCTATACATTAGAACAAGCTCCATCCGCCCTTCCTCCGCTCCTCCTTCGGCTCTCGCCGGATCGACCGCTTTTCTCGTGCCTCAAGCTGCCGTAGAGATTCCATCTCCTTTAGCACGGTCTCAAGCAGGTCTTTGCGGCGCACGACATCCAGGTGGCGCCGGATCTTGGGGTCTTCACGGGCGAAGCGGTCGATTTCGGATTGGGAGAGGCCACGGCCAAGGCGAGCGTCGAGTTCGCGGGGAAACTGACGAGACATTAGTATGTGACCCGCAATCTGGTCAGGCGGTGGAGATGGGGGCCTTACGTTGTAGTAGAATTTTGAAAGGAGCTCTGCGTCGAGGAATAGGTCGGCGGTGGTGGTCAGCTTGTCTGCCACAGCGTCGAGGAAGACTTCTGGGCAGTGGTATTTGTTCTTCTTGTTCGCGCACTGTTTTGATTTGACAGCAAGGAGACGCATCTTAAGAACGTCGGTACGGTCACGTAGGAAGACTGCTTCGCGACCTACGTTGTGGTCAATAAGATTCGCATGGAAACAGGGAGAGAGGTTACCTTTAGCGAGAAGAGGGGCGCTGAAGCCTCCAGCACCACCAATGCCATCACCCTCCAGAACGACCTGGCCGTTCCTTACGCGGTCGATGAATGCCATCACATCTCTGACCTTCTTTCGCCCGCCAGCCTGGTCTTCTAATCGTTTCGCTGCGGCTTCGCACACCTTAAGCTCCTCCTTGAGGACGGCGGTGACATTCTCGCGGCCACGTGCCCATTCGTTATCTTCTAGCTCTATGCGGTACTTGTATGGCTTGATACATATCTCCAGCTCATCTGCAATGTCGTATGACAGGTCCTTCAAGATCGAAGTCGAAGCTTCGGTGATAGCTTGCCTGGCGAAAGGATGGGCAGCGAATCGCGAGTTAGCCACGAGGCGGTCAATGTGGGCTTGGATGGCGTTAGCAACGACGCTCGTTGCAAGTCGTCCAACACCAAGCTTTGTCAGTGCGGCGCTGGAGCTATCGAGCTTGATTTGCCAAATTTGGTGTTCGCCTTCCGGGTCGGCTTTTGGGAGGCTGCTGAGCGGGTCGGTTTCTGGTAAAGGTGGGCTGAGGTCTTCGAATGGCCTGTTCCAGTAACGCTGGGCGAGCAGGTTCAAGACTTGTTGGTCGAGTTCGTGCTTGAGGAGCTCGCGCACTTGTGGGCGTCCAAAAGCATCAGAAAAGCCCCGGAATGAGTGCTTGAAACCGTCTAGGGACTCTGCCAAGTACGATTCAGCGCTCAAAGGTCGCTCGTTATACTGAACTTTGTATTCGTATGTGGCTTCCGCTAGTTCCCGTTGGATCGCCTCGCTTGTCGTCTTCAGACTGGCAGCCATGGTCTGCTCGAGGACATACATGAGTTTTTTCTTGAGGTTGGATGTGCCAACGGCAAGTTGCGAGTCTGACGAGAATTCCGCATGCGAGCCGAAATAAGCGTTCTCATTTTTGGCAATAGCATTCGTAATGTTGCCATTACCACGGCTGAAGAGTTTCGAACCGGAAGCGTTGGATGGAACGCGGCAGACAACGCCAACGTACCCTAGACGCAGGGCATATTTCCTGTCACTGAGTAAGCTTGCTCCTCGCTCGGCGTCAACAAGGTCCATCTTCGTGATGACCCCAATCGTTCGCTCGCCCCTGGGGTCGACCTTTCGGGAGGCGCGCAGGGCGGTGCTGTTCGCTAAATCGACGTCGGCAGCTGAGATAGCCAGGATTACATTCGGTGGCTTGATGTATTTCTCACACAGCTGCGCGATCTTTTCCTTGAGCTCAGGAGGCTGGTCTCTTCCAACAACTTGAATATACCCGGGAAGATCAATCAATGATAGATCTGGAACATTGGGAGAGTGAATCCGTAGTTGGATTGGGTCGTCGGAAACGCAGTCTGTCACAGGGACGGCCAAGTTCAGGTCAGTTAGCGTCTTCTGGATCTGGCCAAAATCGGTGACCTTGCTCAAGCCCAGCGCTGGGAACTCTCCGTACTCGGCGCTTGCATCCGGAGTATGGACCAGAGTGAGTTCGATTGGACGACGAGTGACCATGTTGTGGCCCTTGGGTAGAAATTCATGTCCGACAATTGCCTCGAGAACTGAACTCTTGCCCGACGACTGCGACCCAATGACGACGATTGAGGGCAGGGTGAGCGATTCCGACTGTCCGACCGTCTGCAGAAGGCCCCGGATCTCGATCATCTTCTTGGTCAACATCATCATCTGCTCATCTCGAGCAATCTTCTCTTCTTCGGTCCTGTCTTCGTCCTCATCTGCGGGCGCATACGCCGCAGCGGCCCCTACACCTGCTGCAGCCGCTGCAGCGCCGCCCTTCTTGGGCTCTTCAGGCCCCTGCCCTCGACCGTGTCCGCCCTCGTCTCCGCCAGACTCGTCCTTAGCGATGAGTCGCTGCAGCCACTCTGGCGTCTCCACCTTTTGCAAGTCTTCCTTGGTCTTGCCCCAGCCGTCGGAGATGCGTCCAAAGATACCAGAGACGGTGTCCACGCCCTCACCTGCAATCTCAGAGGCCCCATCGTAGGTTTTGTTGAAGATGTTCACGGCCCAGCTCCCTGCCTGTCCTGCCTGGTACTGTATGTAGCTCACTCCTGCAATGACAGCGCCTCCAGCTGCAGCCCCAGCCGTTGCGAATTTGGTAACGAGTTTCGGAATCACCCTCGCAAAACTGATCGACCGGGTGGCAGGCAGGTTGTGCAGTGCGTAGCTTCCTAGAGGCCATGCCCTCCGCTGGGCCAGTCGTGCGCCGGCGCCATTCCGCAGAAGCCCGCCGCTGGGGAGCTTGTTGGTCGTGTAGAAGAGACGATGCAGGCGTGGCGTGTTCGCGGGGGTTCGGCGCGCGATCTGGGCAAGGCGTGCGGAGGTGAGCCTGCCGCTCATGTTGATAGCTTCGGGCCAGTAGCCTGTAGGGTGCGCATAGGTTTGCGGATAGGGGTGTGATAAGGACTCGGTCGTTGTTGGAAGAATGCTGTTCGGCGGCGCGTCACCTCCGTCACAAGCAAGCCAAGTCTAGCGCTAGACAGGGGTTCCGCGTGGGGCTCAGGGTAGCCCTATTTGGGGATCAGGAGACACGAGATAGAATACGTTTGGAGCATGAATCGCAAGAAGACACCAGTAAGTTCATGAGTCTATTTCAAGCATAGCAGCGCTCTCTCGCCAAAGGATGTAGCTACCGAGCCCTCATTCGCGATCATATCCCTCAAAAAGTTGCGCGATCCTTCAACTTCTCTGCTGGCGAACTTGACCAAAACAAACCCCCGTACATTCGCTGCGCTCCAAACCAGGCCATCTCTCTTCTCTCGGATCTGTCTCTGCACACGGCGCTGCTCATGTGGCAATAGTTCCAGCGGTGCCGAATCTCCCCAATCCCTGCCGCCAATGCGAGGCAGAGCCTCGAATTCGACCATGAAGTATTGTGCCAACGATGAGAACGCAGGCCCACGGAGGATGAGCGTGCCAAACACCGAGTAGCCATCCATTCTTTCCGCAAGTTGCATGCCAGTCCGCCCATGCTTATCCAGTATCAGATTGTCCCGCAGTAGCAATCTCTTCTTTCCTGATTTATCGCTAGCCCACACCTCGTTCCTACTCTTGTACTCGTGAATGTCCCAATTCTCTCCGCGCGCTGAACGCCCGCTGGTCACCCAGTCGCAGGCGCAGAGGCTGCTTTTCTCGCCGTCTATGTGATAGATCTGCGACTGTGAGAAGGCCGTCTGCGCGAATGGCTGCACGGGGTCCGGCAGATAGACCAGTGCAGCGCCGGCAGCTAGCGTTACTTCCATGTGCTGCCTGGAAACCAGGCTTGGGTCTGGCGTCTTGAAAATCTTGGTTGAGCCCTGTGTGAGCAGGACCAGCCTCGTCCTGTCCTCGAGACTCACGGATAAGTCAATGGCATCGCCAGCTACTATACCCCCGCCATATGTGAGAAGGAATACTGTATGTACGAGACGCGGGGCATGGCCGTTGCTTTTGTCTTCAGACGGAGGCAGAGGATCAGGTGCCACGAGCTTGAGCGGATATTGGTAAGAGACATCGCGCAGAACGGGCGTGTCGGGCGGTAGTATCGACAGCTTAATGGAGCCATGGCCTGCTTTGGCGGTCGATGCAGCGAAAGGCGAGGAGAAAGACATGGTGGGCTTGTGGACTGAGGTGAAGCATCATCGGGCGCGCGTTATCTAGTCGAGCGGCACAGCATATTCTCTCTATTGTGTTGAGTCTTCAAGAGTGCAAGACCGCTTTCAGTTTGATAACAGCGAGTTTGGATTTAGGCTCACGTGCTCCGTGTGGTGCATGGAAGACGCTAAGGGTTTTCAGGACTAGACTAGCCGCGTCTTCTGCATCCCACCACGACTTGCCCCGCCCGAGTCTGCAGCTTTCCAGGTCAGCTGCCCAGCTGCCCTACACCCAGTCGACCACATCGCAAACAACGCTTTGGCGCGCGTTCGAGTCCGGTAGCGGCCACATAATCTATGTCTATCTGTCCGTCAGCTAGGGCAAGGGGACGCGCGCGACAATGACGGCGGGCTCCGACGAGCTGCTCGATTTTTTGCTGTCGGGTATCGCGATCTGCGGACTCGGAGGTAAGAGGACCCGCCACTTCAAATCGCGCATCTGCTGTGTTTTTGCTCTTTTTGCATTTTGGTTCAGCGTGTTCCGTACTTTGATTTTCAGAATACTTTCGAAGTTCTATTTCAAGCTCTACTAGTTGCGTTCTTTACATTGCGAAATGTCCTTTTTTCTGCGACTAATCCTCTGTTTCAGGTGCAAGCAGCGCAGACTTCCGACGCATTATCAACGACTACTATCAGCAAAAGAGAAAAGAACAAGAGCCGACGTCTGACGAACGTCCAAAAGACCTCGGCCGTAATTTCTATGAGCAAGTGTGGCAATGGGTCACCGAACACCCAGAAGTTCGCATCTACCACAACCGCGAAGCGCAAAGTCTTTCACTGTCCGAGTTTGAGGCGTTGGAGACCCAAGAGAAGTCTAACGAAGATAATGGAAACTCTAGTCACCGGGATGGTAGCCCCGCGGCGGACAGATCACTTGCACCTGGCCAGATACGACCGTCTCGCAAACTAGCATCTCTCGGTAGCTCACTACGCCAACAGTTACTAGAGGAAGGTCGGGTTTCTAGCAATCAGCTGAAACTGCAGTCGGAATCCGCCTCAGAGCCTCCTGGTAACGATGCTATCTCCAATCCACCTTCAAAGGTGCGTGAGTCGCGCAAGATACCAAAGGAAATTCATGTGTCTCAACCTGCGTTCGATGCGCCAGATGCCTCCGTGCAGGGTCCTCGACTATGCACGAGCCAAAATCAAACATGGATAGCTATCACAGGCCATCCAATCGACCTTAATAAGGTGCCCGGTTCGGAGTTTGTCTTGTTGTCAATCATAGCAACGTCTGGTCCTAAGGGCATCTCTCAACCGGAGTTACAAAAGCTTAGCGGACAGGACAAGCGCTCTGTGCCTGCTCGAACTGACTCACTTTACAAGAAAGGCTACATTGACAAAAGACCTATCCAATGGGGAAAAGCTCGAACTAGCCTTTGCACACATAAGATGTACTTGAGGAATGTTCAGGAAGAGCCCAAAGGTGTCAATGATGTATTTGGCGTTCATACACTCAGTCTGACTGGGTTGCTTGCATTGCTGAATAAGCTCCTCGAAACTACTTCCGTCGTAGCTGTGCGCAATCTCAGAAAGAAGCTGGCAAGTGTGCGAAACTAAATACTCTGATGTATGTGCTGACTTTTCGTTAGGGTGTTTCGGTAGAACGGTGGAATGGTCGCGCTGTTCGTGGCGCACTCATAAGACTGGAACAGACAGGATACCTCAGGCGATTCACTGTGGAGAAACAGTCGCGCGATTCGCATCTAATGTCGAACCACTTTATTTGCATCCAGCGTCTCAGGGAGCCCCTGGAGGATGACATTCAGAATCTAAAGTTCAAGCGAATAGCTGGGTCGACTGCTGCCGATGCAGTTGATGAGGAACCGGTCGAGACCGAGACCACTGCCGATGGATCCATGCAAGATCTCGAACAAGACTTGATGAACGATGTATCTGATGCAGATGAAGATGGTGATACTGACCGCCGCATCCCGCCCCAATGGACGCCTGATCGCTTACTCACGAACCTGGTCATTGATGCTGTCGATGCAACTGGTACGGATGGGACAGATACAGCCAAACTGCGTGATACAACTACAGGATTCTTCTGGAAACGCCCCCTCGAGTCCCTTGTTACTCGGCTGACTGATGGTTGGGACAAGAGCCAGCCGATGCATGTCCGCCATCTTGCTCTTGTTCGAGATACGGCGATGTCAACCGACAAGAAACGCGTTCATTACCTCTACCGAACACATCAAAACTTTCAAAAAGCGGTCGATGCGGGTGAGGTGACTTGGGAGGCACTGGACTTAGATGAGAACAAGAAAGGTGCTCGGCCCAAAAAGCCAACTCCTGCTTCTCTATCATCAGTCGATAGCTGGGGCTTTCGGGAGCTGAACGAAGCCGACTTCCATGATTCCACGGGAACATCATCTCTTGCAGAGTCCTGTGCCGCTATCGTGAGAAATCGCGGAAGGCCCCGAGATTGGGAAGCAAAATTGTTGAATGGAGACAGAGCTGTTCAGACACTCTCCACTGCAGATCGTGAACCGGCAACGGCTGTTTCTAGATCACCCTCAGGAGATCGTGGACGCGTCCGCAAGAGCAACTTGACCCCGCGACCGCTGCTCACACAGGCTGAGAGGTTGATTATGGGCTTACCTGCAAAGGGTCGGTTGGGCTCGGATTATGAATCACAGATACGTGCCCATCGCGAAAAGACTGGTGATCCCACTTCGTTACCCGACAAACTTGTCAAGGGTCTCAATGTAGATGCACCCAAGCCAAAGCCAAGGTATGGAAGGCGACCCGGCCCGCCGCTTTTGACACGAGAAGAGAGGAAGGCTAGGGGACTGCCCGAACACGGTCGCCTGTCCTTCAAGGTCACGGAGCAAATACTCAAAGAACAAGGCCGCAATGAACCGCTCACGCATATGAAGTACTCCCTTGATGTGGATGATTCTTCGTCTGTCGTGTATGGAGCACGCACAGATGATAGCGAAGAAGAGCTCGAAGGTGGACAAGAATCACGGCTCCAGCATGTGGAAGAGCGAATTGAGGCTATAACAGGCAAGGGAGAGATTGCAGTCCTCGACAACATGCATACTAATGCAGAACGACGATCGCCGCGGAACGGAAGAGGCAGCAGAAAACGCCCTCTAAATGAAGGTGGGAGAAAAGCTGGTAGGCCTAAAAAGAAAGCCAAACGGGGAGGCATGGATCAAGATCAGTCTGTCGACGAACATGACATCGAGCTGGTCGATGGCCCTGTCGACACTGAACTGGCAGACGATCGGCCTTCAGAAGACGTACACATGGATCCTGATGTCTCTGCGGCTTCCCTAGATGCAAGCAAACCTGAAGCGGACAGCAACAATGTCCCGCCGTTCTCGGTTCTGATCAACAAGAGAGTCAGTACAGAGACTGGTAAACCTCTGATCCCCTCCCAGACACCGAAGCCTCCGGCGGAAGAACACCGGGATCCTTCCGTAAAAAGTGTCAAGCCAAGACCTAATGTTCCACTAACCAAAGCTGAGCTCCGAGCCCAGAAAGCCATAGAACGATACGACAGTCGCACAGAACCTGGTGTATACTTCAACCCGTATGCTACGAGACCTGGTAAGGGAGGTCGTGGCAGGCCGAAGAAGACGTTTATGACAACCTTCAAGTTGCCGACTCTACACAAATTCGATTGGTTCGTTTCGGATGCGATTAAGGAACGTAACTCATCAGTTTTCTCGATCGCACCCAATGCTCGTGCAGGCGCACAAAGCTCCCGTTCGAAGACGAAATCGACTTCGGTGCCCTCGCCCACGTTATCTATTGCTGACGACGAGTTGGAATTAGGCCTTGCGCCCTCTATCCAGACACCGATTGCTGAAGTGGAGCAACAATCCTCTAGTCGGAGCACAAAGCTTATCAGAATTCTTAAATTTACTAAGTCGCAGATCGAGTCTGCTATTGACACAATGGATACGCAAGAAACGGAGTCAATGCCAGACTCTGCCTCCGCACCCTTCGAAATTGGTAGACCGATGGACCTCGATCACCCATCTGACGCCGTTCACTCGCCTCGAGGGGGGATGAACAAGCTTCATGGACCTGTAGACAGCTCCCAGAGGGCTGGTGGACAGCCTTCCGAGATACTCGATGCGACAGCGGCGTTGCGAAGAAGCATGAGTCTGGAAGCATCAAACTGCCAAGCGATGACAGAAACCTTGGAAGTCGCCTCGTCCAAATCTGTTGAGGGATCACGTGGGAGTCTTATCAATCCCCAAGAAACATCATCTGCTCACTTTGATTCGACTACGCACAGATTTCCACTGAGTGTATCAGCTGCGAGCCAAACTACAACACCTCTACCCGTCAAATCGCATCAAAGCCCTCATAATCCTGCGACATCCCAAGAACCGCCTCATACTGAGGTAACAAACGCGGGCCCCAACGCAGCCGAGAAACTTTCGCAGGGTTCTCCTTCTCACAAGGATACAAGTGGATCTGATGCGGCAATTTGCACTCCATCAACCCGGGAAGAAACTGATGATAGAACTAGTCGAGGCGTGATTCTCGGTAGGGGAAGTGTTGCTCACGCCCGCACACGTATCATAAGGCATATCTTCGACCTTTGTGGAGGCGTCTTCCCAGGAACCGAGGTCATGTACCCTGTCTTTGCCTCTCTTTGGGAGGAGCTTGGGCCGAAGACCGTCACCTGTCCGATTGCAGGCACTGTCCGAAAAGCTGTCACGGATCTATGCCGTGCTCCTTCGGATCTGAAGAAGGTCGAGTTCACGGTACCTCGAGCAGACGTACCGGGCAACAAGCAGAGGATTGTATTCTTCAAAAAGCATCTCCATTTCACCAGCCCAGAGGTTCAGAGTGTGGTCAAGGAGGTTATTCAAGCATACCCTGAGAAATATTGCCCTCCTGGCGTGCGGCAGTATTATCGAGAAGAAGTAAAGCCTGCCCCAGCGAGGCCGAAAGTCGACAACTCTTTCGCCCCTGAATTGTATCCACTGGCGTCCCGGAGACTGGACGCGCGTATCAAACAAGCGAGGTCGGAGCGACGCAGACTAGTAAAAGAAGCTAGGGAGGAGCAACGGAGACTTGATAAAGAAGCTAGAAAAGAACAAAAGAGACTGGAGAAACAGCAGCGACGTCAAGAGAAAGTGCAAATTTCCGCTTCTCGTAGGAAGCTGTTTAAGGAGCGGCAGAGGCTTGGAGGACTGAATGATGGATTGCACACCGGTGCAAGCAACCGAACTCTACTTCCGAAGACAGCCGAGTCCCCGCTACCTACTCAACAGCCTCAGAAGACTGTTTCTGCAACTGATTCCTCCGACGATGAAGCGTTGATAAATTCGCGCCCACGTCCCCGAATCGCGATTGGACCTGTCACACCATCAGTTGTAGATGTTCAGCCAGTCCTTCAAGAGCTTTGCCGTACTGAATCTTTTGACCCTGTTGCCGTGTTGATGCTCCCAAAGATAGGATACCACTCGTCTACCCACACATTCTCAACTCTTCTTACCGCTAGTGCACCGAGCGAAGTCGATGAGCCGAAGAGGAACAAGACGAGACGCAAGCGTGTGAGGATTGAGCAACCTGTGGACCAATCCTCTCGCAAAAAGCCTCGAAAGTCCCGTCCGAACGAAGTCAGTCGGGCGAAGCAGTCGGAAGACGATTTTCTAGCGCGCCACCACATTAGAATACAGGAGAGTTCGGACGAGGAAGAAGACGACGACGAGCAGGATGATGTCGAAGGAGTGAAATCGCCCACCATAGCACAACGCCTGGCTGGATTGACGGGAGATCTTAACAAGCCTGACTACGAGCCTGTCATAAGGAAAAAGCAGCACGCGTGGACTGCTCGAGATCGACAACGCAGGAATCGAACGAGACGCAAGTACACTGCGGTCAAGGAAAGAAAGTATCCAGAAACGTTTGATCCACTGAGCGAGTTCAGAAAGTTGTGCTACACACTCATTGTTGCTTCTAGTATGGCTGGAGAAGGCGGAAACGTTGATTGGGACATTGTGAAAAAAGTGTACAGTGATTCACTTCGGTTCAACCTGGAAAAGACCAAGAAGACCTGGGCTTGGTTACAGAAGAGGATGGCTTCCCAACTTCGGGGGATGACTGGTTCATTCCAATCGCAATTTCTGAGCGCATATGAAGACGGGAAGATCGATCCAATAGAAGATCCGGACACGTACGACTGGGGCAAATTAGTGCGTTGGGCCTTGCTGACTTGCACGCATGTCGAACCACCGCTCCCCCTCGCTCGCGAAGCTCTAGATGATTGTCAATTTGACCTCTCGAGCTACGATGTTTTGGATCGGACTGTATGGTACAACACCGCCCTGGCAAACATCAACCGTGACGAACGATTCGCCAAGTATACGTTTGGTCTTCCACTCAACGGGAAGCGCAAGCTGACTGCACCTGGAGATGAAGATGACCTCAAGGCCCGAGCCTTGATACGTGCGAACATCTCAACCCCGAAAGAGCTTTACGAAAAGACACTGGCTCATGAAAAGCTTAGAAAGCTTCCAAACTCAGTGATCGGACGCTCAGTCAACGACCTTCTCCAGGCGAGCTTGATCCGGCAACGTAAGATCAAACGACTCCTACCTGGCCGCAATTACCATTTCAGCCCTGGCTTTGCCAAGAACTATCGACGCTCGTTTGAGCTGGCTGATTTCATGACGGCCGTGCAACTCAAGAAAGACTTGGATACCGCATTCACAAATGATGATCCAGATAAGCGCAATTTCCTGGTTTCTCGGACAGCTGAGAATGGTACTGTGATGGCACTTATCTCCCTCGCCAGCGAGGGCAAGGTCAAGCTAGTCCCTCAACTGCCACCCATCGACAACGACTTCAATGCACCAATCCCACGCATTTCAGTCTGGGGCTTCTCCGAAGGCGACTACCAACACCGACTCATGGATCGAAAGCGTCTTTTCTGGCCGCTTGCAGTGGTACCCACCGATTCGTATGACTACGGTAGTCCCCTACGACCAACGTCACTTCCATCTACTACGACAGAAGATTCTCCGATCGTCTGGAATCCATTGCCCGAACCACCGCTCCCCGCGCGTGAACAGAACTCCAACGCACTTCTCCCTATTTGGAACACCATCGATGGACAGACCGTCATTTACCCCTGGTGGAATCGCATCCTCAACATCGTCCTCCAGGCCCTCCTCTTCCAACCCAGCGTTACCGCCCAAGAAATCTTCAGCCGCTGTGAAACTTACACCACCGAAGTCTTCGAGATCCAGCTCGTCCTCGATTGGCTTGTTACTGCTCAAGCCGCGAAGCGCTCCCTACACGGCACGTATGAGCTTCTGCCAGGTTACTGGGCGGTGTTCGGCGATAAGCTGATTGACGACGAGAACGATGAGTTTGGCGAACATGTCAGGCGCCAGAAGACCAACAACAAGCTTGTACCTACCTGGCGAACGGAGTACAACAACGAATATAGCCTTCGGTCTCAGCAGGCGCAAAATTCGTGCAAGGGGGTGCCCCAGGGTAACGGTGTGTCTGCCGGTGAGCAGATCCTTGGCAACGTGAGGAAGCAGTATACCATCGTCAAGCACGCATTGCAGAAGCAAAATATGACAAATGCGTCCCCAGCTAGAGACAGGTCCCCCGGTGAGATCGGACCACCGTCACATCCGAATCCCGGTCTGCAGCGGGAGGGCATGGTGACTACTACACCTACACCTGCTGCCACGCCCTCGACTACTACGCAGGATGTCGACATGACTGATGCGGATGCTGATACTGAGGGAGCAGATGTCGATGCCGAAGGCGAGTCGGACGACGAGTATTTGTGAGCTCTTCGAGAAGATGTTGGGAGAACAGCAGAAGGATTCGTGCATTCGATGGTGTTGAGAGAGAATAATAGGTACCTAAGTAGGGAGCAAGTGTATCATCATGAGTGTAGCGATAACGTCTGTATACGTATAATGTGACATAGATAATGTAATAGAGGAGCACATTTACCTAAGAGGGTCGCCAATGTGCAGGTCGTGACTGCGACTGTCGGCCGTAACCCTTGCCTTGGTCAGCAGAAGCGAGACGCGTCGGCAATGCAGACGACAACCTCCACACAATGCAGGCTCACATCTACAATACGGGAAGCACTCTCCAAAGAACTGAAGCCCAACCCTCTATCAAGCCTGTACAACAAATTGCCGAGTAGATATTGTCCAATCTCCTCACGGTTCCGGTCCTTCCGACGTCGGCACCTGTGCGCCCTTAACGTGAAGTGCAGTGATGGTACATTTCACGAACCTACCCACCGAGTTGGCCATTGAGTACATGTGCTATCTGAACAGCTCTGACCTTTTTACACTCGCATGGAAGTCTAGAGCCCTCCACAATGCGGCTCTGGAAGCCGCGTACCGTTACATTACAATCGTGCTGTGTGCGGGTCCACGTGTCAGGTATAATCGGAGCTGTCATCGCGCCGTTACGCTCATGATTGCTTTGCTTCAGAACCCTGTTGCCACCAAATTCGCGGGGCTGGATCTTGCCTTGAGGCCGGACAACACTGAAGGAGTGTGTGAACCTCTCATGCCTGACCGGGAGGAGCACCAAACCGCAGAAGAGCAAAGTCTGTGTGTATTATTTGCGAGCTACACATAATCCCGGGACCGGATATGGCAGGGCAAGATTGTTGGATGGTCATTTTGAATCAGAGGAAACATGTGCTCTATCTGAGGTGCCTTCGCATCGAATTCGCGAGACTAGATGTCGAAGCAATTGCGAATCTGCCATTGGAGGAGCTGCAAGAGCTTGGGATACGGGTGCAGGACGTTACAGCTGTTCCAACATTTGAGAATCTGACCTAAACCTGCACACATAATTCAACAACATTACGAACTTGTAGGACGAGGTTGCTCTCTCCGTGTGCCTGCATTTGGTAACCACTCAGCACATCTCGCGGCCTGTCACCCACTGCCGTTGCTAGGAAAGCGCACGAATGGACTGCATCTAGAAGGGCGAGCTTCCGACTCACCGGTGAGGCAAACCGCTGTACGATTTCCAGTGGCGGACCTGGGCGCGAAAATTGGCACGGGGCCGAGTAATTGGTCAGTGGGGTTGACAAGTGGAGTCATTAGCAAGAAAGACCTGTCGGGGTTCCTGCCCAATGTTGAGGACGGCGTCGCATGCTGGTCGACCATTAAATCACGAAGTCTAATCTTCTTGACGTGTTTTTGGCGGCCTTTTCTACACTGGAGAAAGACCGATGATCCTCAGTCTATCTCTTGGGGGTGACTTCGCGACGCCTCTCCGTACAAGCCTCGCGATACGGTTCTTCCAAGAAACATGACCGAAATCGAGTTCTTATCGCACGAGAGCATTTATGGGGCAAACAGCAGTCCGAATGTCTTCTGGGCGCATGAACAAAACTCGCCACCACTTGCTGACCCGTTAAGATAGTGAACTCACCATTGCGAGGCACTGACTTGGTGACACGACACTACTCAAACCTTATTAACAAACCGGATTTCCACCACATCTGGACCTTGCTGGCAGCCGTTGCAATCATATGCCACCGTTTTCATTGCGGCGGGAGTGATATTGCCAGTGCAGCGGGAAGTGACATTGCAGAACAGGCGAAAGGATCTAGCAATGGTCACCTCTAGGCTCTGTACCTATAAGGAAGCCGAGAACTAGCTTCGAAACACGCAAAAGAAAAGAAAGCAGGGGTGCCGAAACAAGATTACCTCTTTCGTCGCTCGCTGTTCGCTTTCTGTTTCTGCAGGTACCTGCGTGTGCGGGAAGGATCCGAGCACGCACTGAGGTGGCTTTCCCAGTACGTAAACTTCTCACTGTGCTGCGTAGAGCGTGACTGTAATTTGCCTCTGGGATACAGCATGAGGTTATGAGCTACTACATGTGGTATGCGCTCGGCAGCGCGGGTATGCAGGCAGCCAACCGAAGCGTACCAGGAAACTTGCATCCCCTAAGCGACTGCAAACATTGCGCGCATCGCCATCGCTTTCACAAGTCCAACTCCACACCAGAGCCTACACGCCCCAGTTGTTTATCGATAGGCGGCTTCGCGAAGGATGACCGGGAAACATGAAACAAGCGGCATCACCTGGTGGAACCCTGCTGCCCGCGCCGTTGACGCCTTCGCGCTGATCCGATCGGCGCCAGCCTGCACGCGCGCCCAAGCCAAATCACAGATGCGTGATGAGGATGTGATTCGCTGGTACCTGAATGAGAGTGCGGTGGGGAGGAGTGGATCAGTGTTCTGACGGCTTTCTGGATGTCGACTTCGGCACCATGCCAGTACGCCGAGCATCCACAGCCAAGTCCCGCACGAGACCGGAGAGTGCAAGAAGGCTGTGGCATTGCAAACAGCTGCCGTGGTGTAGCGTCCGGACTCGAGAGGTCGTCAAGACTACTCGCGCGACAAGCCACTGCTGCGGAACGGAGTTCCTGAGCAGCCAAGGAATACCCCTCGGTGGTGCGCTTGCGCTACCGCTACCACGCGCAGCACCCCTGCCCGTGTTTTGTTCCTACGCTAGCGCCGCCAATCAGAGCGCCCACCACCACAAGCCGGAGATGATCAGCTCTCAAGGCGTTTGTTCCCACGAGGCTGAACGCCGCCTCCGACGGCCTCCCCACACGACAATGTCAGCTACATAAGCCATGGACGTCCGCCCTGGTCGGTCTGATCAGCAGCTTCTTGTGTTCGTTCTCAGTCACTCCCTTCGCCTTCGCGACCAGTCATTCTTTTGATAGCTCTGGAGCTATAGTCCTTCTTTTACACACACTCCTTCCCAACTACGTTTCCGAGAAACAGTTCTTTCGAGAAGATCACCATTCAAGATGCCTGCCATGTCCAAGATTGCCAACACTGCCGCCGTGCTTGCGGCTGCTTTCATCTCCCAGGCCGCCGCCCACACCTATGTCAAGGAATTTGAGGCTGGAGGCAAGACCTACCCTGGATTCTACGCCGCTGACAAGAGCGGCGGTGATGACTCTTCGCCTGCTTGGAGGACGAACCAGGGATGGGGTTTCCAGCCCGTCTTCGGCGACAAGATCAACGATCCTGATATCATCGCCCACATGGATGCCGAGCCCTCGCCGTTCACTGCCCCCGTCGACGCCGGCAGCGACGTCAAGTTTACCTGGCAGCACGACGGAGAGTGCGGTGGCAACGAGGTCGGCTGGGATTGCTCCCACCACGGCTGGACTGCCACTTGGCTCGCACCCTGCAACGGCGACTGCAAGGACGTCCAGAAGGAGAACCTCAGCTTCTTCAAGATCCACCAGTCTGGTTTGATCGACTACCCTGCCGGCTCCCGCTACGCTGAGGGCGGCGAGAAGGAGCAGACCGGCTACTGGGGCACCGACGCCATCTTCTACGACAACGCCAACACCCAGACCGTCACCATCCCGAAGGACCTCCCCAGCGGCAACTACGTCCTCCGCACCGAGGTCGCGTCCGTACACAACAATGGCGCCGTCTCCGAGCGACAGTTCTGGCCCCAGGCGCTCAACATCGCCATCCAGAACGGAAACGACAACGCTGAGATGCCTGCTGGTATCAAGGCCACCGAGATCTACTCGTCTTCGGACAAGCAGCTCACCTTCGACCTCTACCAGCACGACGCCGGCGAGACCTTCGATGCGCCGGGCCCGGCTCTTGCACCCTGTGCTGGTGGAAGCGGCTCTGGCTCTGGCAGCTCCTCTGCTGCCGCCGAGGCACCGTCTTCCACCGCTGCCCCGGCCGTCCCTGTCGAATCCTCTTACGCTGCTCAGCCCGCCGCCGAGGCTGAGTCTTCCGCCACTGCCGCTCAGCCCACCCCAGCCAAGTCCTACGCCGCTCAACCTACTCCTGACAGCGAGTCCGCGCCCGAGGCCAGCACTCCTACGTCTGGCAACGCCGTTGTCGTGACTGCTACCGCTACCCAATACGCCTACGTCACTGCCACCGGTGCCGCGCCCGCTGCGTCCAGCCCTGCCGCGCCTGCGGCTACTCCTGCTCCTGAGGGCGAGGGCGAGTACCAGGAGGGCGATGACATGGAGGACGGCGAGGGTGATGACGAGGAAGGCGACGATGAGGAAGACGATGACGAGGGCGACGACTCCGAGGGTGATGATTCTGAAGGCGATGATACCGAGGAGCAGAACTACGACGGCGAGGCCGAGGCTAACACTGGGTACCATGGCTGGGGCGAGGGCAAGGAGCACTGGCGCAGCCACGCTCGTGACTTCGTTGCTTAAGTCACGGGTTCTATTGAGAGTAAGCGGAGAGAGGTGTTGGTGACGGGTCTCACAGGATTCTGTGCATGACCATTACGATTGTTCTTTGTACATTTTAGATACCATATACCATACTGCATCACTGCGGCGCGAATCCATCGAAATTGCGGATTTCCAGATATATCGCGTGATACGTGCGGATGCTTGTGTCAACAGCCACTTGATACTTCTTCGCGACCATCTTCTGCGAGATCCTGGGCCGTTGTTCAATGTACCCGCCCCAACGCATGTCGATTCCGCACAAGCCCATCATCCACCGCATCCATCCTTTCCATCATCCCCTCGAGCCTCCGAGTCCCCTCCTCAACAGCCCGCCCCATCTCCACAGCGATCTCCCTAAGCTGCGGCGCAACCTCGACCAACCTGTCCAGATTCCCCTCAATCTCCCCCTCAAACAAATCATCCTCGCTGTCAGGCTCAAACTGGTACTTGGCCCTTTCCACCAGACGCGCGAGCTTGCCATCTTCGGCAGGGAGGGCCACGGTGACGGTGACACGCCGGCGAAATGCTTCTTCCCAGCGCGCCCAACGAAGGGCATCTCGCTGCTCTCTCTCCCTCCGATGCACTGCCAGCGCCGCCTCATCGCCCTGCCTCCCCCGCCGCCCCGCAGTAAACGGATTCCCCGCTGCAGGCAGGAACCTCCGCGCCCTTTTCAGCGTGCGGATCTGCTGGGACGCAATCCGGTTCTGCACGCCCGCCTCGTGGATGTGGATATCTGTGTTCGCGAGACGCTCGTTTTGGGTTCGCAGCCGGGATAAAGTGGAGAGGCCTATTTCGCGGGCTGAGTGGGCGAGGGAGAGGGCGGTGCGGGTGCGGTGGACGTCGGCGAGCTTGAAGGTGCGGATCTCCTGCTTGACAGCTGTGAGGTCGGGTTCAGAGTCAAGGGGCGGATCGGTGTCAAGTGCCGGAAAAGGCGTAGGACGTGTGTCGGGGTCCGACGATGCGGAGGTGAAGGTGGTGAATGTTGCGGTGTGCGGGGTCAGCGTGCTGCTGGTCGGGGAGATGGGGACTGTCTGGGCGACGACGGTGCTACCCCTATTGATGGTGGGAGGTGAGTCGTGGGTCGATTCTTCGGCGGGTTCGGATATCTGCTCCAGTGAAGGAGATGTGTCTGTGAGCTCCGTCTTCGCCTTCTTCAGACGCAGGAACGACGTCATTTTCGTGATGCTGTTGACGCGTTTAGGCTCTGGTGACTTCGGCGTGATGATTGTGGAAGGTGACTTCGGGGACTGCACCGTGGCCGATGAATGCAGCGTGCTCGCTTCGTCTCTTCCCGTCTCGTTCTTCACAACCGCAGGTAAGGGCAAAAGACTTGTTGCTATCCGATGATACGCGTAAGGGTTCTTTGGGCCTGCCGGCTCCTCGCTTGGAAGCGAACTCTCCTCGTACGGCAGTGCGAGAAGCTCTGGCTGGCTTTCTGGCACGTGTTCTGGCTCAGTGTCTTGCAGTTCTGCGGTGTCAGTTTGCGGCTGAGAATGCGATGGTGCCCATGTCTTAGACTTGGCTTTGTTCAGGAACTTGAAGTTCCTGATGGACGGCTTTCTCATGGCTGCGGGGCGGATTCCCACTCTTGCAGGCCCTGGGTGACTGTGAACGTGAGTGACGGGGAGTTCGTTGAGACTCTGGGTGCGCGGGTGCTGCAGTCTCTTCAGTTGTACAGAACGTGGAAGCTTTGTCGCGACGGCGTGGTGATGGAGGGTGGAGAGGGTCGTTTCAGGGCGCTGTGGGCTTTAATGACGTGCCAGAATAAAGGGAATTGAGAACGTGGGCGTGGTGGGACCGTTGAAGTGAACACCCGTGGTGGGCTCGTGGTGAAAGCTCGGTCCCAAAGAAGTGTCCCAGCAGCAAGTTCACTCTCACCGTCACCCTCAAGGTTGGTCAATAAGACGCTCAGGAAACAGAGCTGAAGGTATGAATATTAGGAATAAGCAGTATATTTACAGAAGAAGTACGCTTGAGCGAGGGTGGTGTACTGACAAAGGGAATATCGAACCCAGTGGTATCAGGAAATCTATACGCTACGGCCAAAATGGAAATCCGCACTCGTGCTCGCAAAAACTGAGGATGTTCCTCAATCCAAACCTCGAACCGCTGGCCTGAGGTCGCGGTTCAACAGCTGCCACGCCAAAAGTTCCCGATGATCCCGCGAGATACTCTGGCTCATTGCGGAAGGGACAAGGAGGCGGACACTAACTGCCTCCGATAGCGATAGTCCAATTGGCTGGGCTGCCGTCGAAGACGGTACCAGCGACGTCTTGGCCGCCATCTGGCACGACGTCATCGTAAGGAAATGCATAACCACGGCCGTCCTTCATGGTCTGGTGCACGAGGCGCGAGTAGTGGTTTGTGGTCACGTTCTTGTAGTAGTTCGCCGGGGAGCTACCGTTCGGGAATTGCGTTGCGTCCAGGAGCGTACTACGATTGAATGCGGCAGCCAGGCGAGGGATAACAGCGTTGCGTGCGGCATTGTCACCGGTGGCAAAAGGTCCCTCGGAGCAGGTCCAGATGTCACGCGCGTTGGGCTTATTGAAGGTGCCAGCAGAACCGAGGGACAGCTGGCCGTTGGAAACGCGTCCCGTGACGTTGCCAGCCGCTGCTTGCGTGTTGATGGTCATGTCAGTGCTGCTGAAGCGGTTCCAGACTTGGTTCACATATGCGTCCCAGTAGCCGTCCCATGCACTCCCGTTGCTGTCGAGAAGTTTGAGGGGTGATAGCACACGTAGTGGTGTTCCTGTCGCTGGGTAGACTAATTTGTCCCATGGTCGCCCATCACTAGCGGCCTGCTGTTTGAGGCCATTGACGATAGTCGTCAAACCATTGGCTGGCAGCCCTGGCACGGACTGGACATTGCCAGATGTGCTAGTCAGCGTAAGGGCCACTGGAATGCTGATGAAGTCGACGCAGGATATATTGGCGAAGAGCTGGTCAGCGTTGTAGGTGAACTCGCAGAACCTGTCGACAAGCGTCAGTCATAAGCTCATTGCTAGTTCGAAATAGCATACGTACCCCCAGTCGATGTTGATATTAGGGTCACTGGGGTTCGAGACGGAAGGCTGCAATACACGTTAGCGATTGCTACCACACAAGATGAGAGCAACCCTGCCTCGACGACACCAGGACCGGGGTTCAGCGCGAATGTAAGCTTAGCCCCGATGGAGAACCACACACGGCCACCCGCAATCCTCGGAATGGTGATGTTTTTAGTCGTTCCGGGAGCACCCAATTGGATAGCAACGTCCTGCAATAATGGCGAGCCGACAGTGTTCGGAGATGCCGGATAGTAGATGGTTCTACCATCCGACTGAAGGAACATGGCACGATTGCCACTGTCTAGTGCTATACCCGTGACATAGACATAAACGACACTGCTGTTACTTGCGTTCCTCAGCGTGACCGTGAGCGTGGGGGCTGTAGCAGATGCCATGACTTGTTGGTTTGCCTGTGCAGCTGGAGCTTGGGCCGGAGCGCTCTTTGGGGCATTGCCATTAGTAGTAGCAGCGCGGTTATTGTTGCCGGTAGCGGCGCGGGTGGAGCGGGATCGCAACTTGGCGATCATGTTCTTGAAGGATGGCATGATGCAATGCTATGCGGGTACGAGGATGCAAGTATCGATAAGAAAGAACTATAGACAAGGAAGGCACCAAGAGGTGTGAGGAAGTCTGGTAGCTGGCGTAGGACAAACACTACTCGGGAGCGCTATTCTGATTAAATACAAAACAACAGCACAGTGAATGCAGGGCTCCCAGAGCGATTGACTGATGTCACAGGGAAGCTTTGGACGGGCCGCCCAAAGCGGAAGTGGCTTGAGGTCATCCAAGCAGCAGCCCAATCAGGGCGCAGCATCTTGCACCACCTGGAAACCGAGGCGGCAGATCCCCAGGACCTTAAGCCACGCGGCTAAGGCTCGTGGCACCGCGGCAGGCATGCGAACTTGGCATTAGCGCAGCGCAAAACCAGGTACGGGGCGAGCGTGTATACATACAAGCCGGGCCTTTTCTGTTGGGCCTTGCAATGCGAAGACGTGGATATTAGGTGCAGAACCGATGACGACATGCCAGTTGGCGACCTCAAGCAGCACGGCGGCATGGAAAATGGACAAGCCACAGTAGCCCAGGCACAGGCTGGCGCCGGACTGTCTTGCTGGGTATAGAGGAGGGTGGAGATGACAGCACCGGTACATGCTCGTGGTGTCTCGGATGATGGGAAGATACCACTCGATGCGGGGAAGAGCAACGGATAGGAAGGTTCCTGCAGCCTTCGATGCGCACGCGACTTGCGCCCGCTACACTCCCTTCCATCGGTGTAACGGTCACCGGTCCTCTGCCGATGGTTTTGCCATGTCATGGCGGCCAGCGCAGGGCATCCTTTGCTGCTCTCGGCCGCTGCATTTCCACATGGACTCGATCGCTGCGATGAGGAAAAGGCAACGCAGCGCATGACTTGTATGTGTCTTTATCGTATACCGCTTTCACCACGCACCCGAGTCCGCTCGCTTTGATGGAGTAGACATGATGTTGAGGTTTCGGTCTGCTCCAGGGAGTCATCAAGGCCGCCAGTGCCTGGCCTGATGGAGCGCGCGTGCGCATCAAAGAGATGACAAGTAAGACGCAAAGCGAGCATACCAGGAAGATGCTGCGCGCCATGGCTGGAAGGTGACAGCACCTGCGTTTCACTGCACCAATGTGAATCAATTCGTTTGCAGGAGCAGACTACGCTAACCTTATGTGGACTAACGGCGCGGTGTTTACAAACGACTTGTGTCTTGTTCACCTCAAGTAACACCAGGCTGACTTCAACACTCCGCATCGCTGGGTGACCATCGCTACCAGCCAAGATTTGTATCTATCGTTAGCTTTCCAGATTACAATGGTTCGAAAAGCCGCCCCCCTCCCCGAGCGTGCCCGTCTTAAGCAGGAGCAAGACCTGACCCGCTGGCAACGGGATCTGCGGGCAAAAGCCGAAGCCATTCTTGATTCACTTGATATGCGGTCACTTGACTTTGAAGACAGTGAGTTTTCTCGCGATACATTGAACTCTGCTAATTTTCCATGACTACCGCGAGCTTGGAGGCCGATACTTTCGATCGTAGTACGCGCATGCAGGCACCTACCTGGACGTCCCCTCGGAAGAATCCCGTGCTCTCGCAGATGCTTTCCACGACTCGACACCTTTGGAACAGCGCAAATGTTACCAGAATTGCAATCTGCTCCGAGAGAAGATGAAGGTCCCAAAAAGGGATCTGCGAGATAGCAGTCTGGACCACAGCACGCGCTTGCAGCACGCGATCAATGCGTCTTACGAAGGTGAAAAGCACTTATGCGAAATGGTAAGAACAATTCACGACTTGGAGGGCCACATCGCCAAGTTCGAGGAGCTACGCGTTTCGACCATTCACCGTGAAGGCTTCGTGCCACCGAGGGGGCAGCAAGAGGCACATGCGGATGCCTTGTTGACGTGGGCTTCTTGTTTGCCAGAGACGGCAGCTCAGTCTTGCGCCGGTCGTGAGCAGAAGGATGTTCTTCAAGCAGTGTTGGAGCCGCGGGAGGACAGACACGTGTTGAGGCTCACTGACCTAAGCGGCATCATTGAAAGATATTCGCTCGATAGTTGCTAACAATACAAAATCTTTGGGCTCAATCTGTCACAACTCCAATACTACTCCAATACTGTTTCATTCTTTCTTGCGCAGTATAGAATTCCTGAAGCGAAATAGCATCGCAGCGCCACGGTGGTGGACAATAGGACGAGAAGTCTCCAGGCGGACCCCACTGTGGGCATCCACGCTCTACACAATGAGTCCACAAATGTATAATAGACTGAATTGATATAGGATAATGCACGCACCTATATTCCCACTTTCTCTCTTACAGCCACTGTGGCGCTGCGACTACTGCTGATGTCCTATTTGTGGTTCATGTTCTAGGACCAGCTGGAAGCAGGAGTGTGCGTGCAAACATGATAACACTCATCAAAGCCACGCAAAAGGCGAGTTTGAAATAACCTGTAAGCGCGAATTAATTGAGCCAACCTGTGGGTTTGCAATGAGGCCACACAAATTGGGGAAATTGTGTGAATATGACTCCTGCGGATCTTTTGTGCTTTCACCTCGCCACGCCACACCATCTGACCAACGACAGAAACGTCCTTCAGCATCACAAACGGCGCAAGGCCCCATCACTGTTGCCTGGCCAAAGCGATGGCCTCGCGAAACCCTCTCTCCGAATCGTCGAACCAACCCTGCCCTCGCCCTCGCCCTCGCCCTCGCTCGTCGTTATAAGAATTAGTTCAAGCTGACTCCTCAGGGAAATGCCGATATCGCCCTCCACCCAACGCGATATCTACAGAACCAGGGAGGCCGTGAGGCTGATTCGGCTGCGCCATGCAATGGACCCGACCCGGGCCACGGATATCCACACAGACGAGCTAATCGATTTCGACTGTCCGCAAGCTCAGCGTATTTTCAAATGGCTGTCCTCAATGCCTTCTGATCTCACCCAGCTTGTTGGGTCGGAAGTCCCTCCGGAGCAGACGGCTGAGCTGTGCAAAGACTACCTGAACTGGGCTTTAAGCGTTCTGAAGTGCCTCGAGAAGGAGCTTGAGCTGCACGAAACGGAATACCGCCGTTTGGGCTTGAAGTAGTATGTCATCCAATCCAGAACGCACAACTTCTGTTTGCCGTGCGAAATAGCTGCTAAAGATGATGCTAGCCACGAGACACCCCTCTACCTCCGCGATCCCATGACCACCCCCGCTAATCCTCGCGCCCGTGGCCTCTCTCCAAGCGACCTACGCATCTCTTCTGCTGTACCCGCTGTCCTGCCCATCAACCCCGCCATCCTCCAATCTCTCCACTCAATCTTCAATTCTGACCACCCGCGGACTACCAACCACTTCTTCAGCAACTGGCGCACCGTCCAAAACGCTTTCGTCGACATCAGCACACTCCTCAATATCGACTACAATCACTTCAAGCGCCACCAGCTGAAATCTCTGCTTAGAAGTGTCGAGCACGACATCGATTACGCGTCGAGATTGCTTTCCCAAATCGGCGCGCAGCTCGAGGGCGTAGCTCAAAACCTCGGAGAAGTCGTGGCGCGGCGGCGGATGGGCGAGGGTGCAAAGTTGCACGACGCTTTCGGTGTCGCGGGCAGCGCGTTCAGGCGGTGGGTGGGCACCTTCCCGGAGGTTGTTGCCGGGGAGGTCGAGGTCGAGGTTGTGGAGAAGGTGATGAGGCTGGCTGGGGCGGAGTTGAGTATGGACTGGAGGAATGATTATGTCACTTGGGAGGATGAGGAGGAGAGGACGCACCTTGGATTAATTTGGGAAGCGGACAGGGATTGTGACTGATCACGGTACTCGGCCTCGAGGAGCTAGGACGGCCTGCATGAGGGTCCGTGAATGGACTTGGAGGATGGGAAGAGACAGCACAGAGAGCGTCGGGTGGTTTAGGGGGGTTGTTCCACATGAAGATACTTACAATGGCTGCTCTGATCTTGAGGAGCAACGCATACTGTGTGTCAATTTCTTTGTGAATGGAAAATCTGGGAATAGCAGAATATGCCTCTCTGTCAAGGATATTGGAGAGCGCCATCAGGGAATTGCCCGGATATTTGCTGGTAAACGTTTTAAACGTCGCTTATCAGACGAGCAAATGCTGGTATCTGACCTGGCAAAGCCTGACAAGCGATCTGTTCTCACGCTCTGTGTTTATACACCTCCTCGTTTCATAGGGTACTTCCCAGGGAGTATAACGGGATGGCTGGTGCATGTTTGTTGTGATCCTGAGACGCGATATGGACGCGTCGTTGCACGAGATCATCCAATCAACAACATACACATGCAGTGTGTGGACAACTAGAGCAGGGTGTTGATGGCCTCTGGGCCAGGAAAACATGGTGGCCCTAGAGCCGTTGGCATGCACATACACGTTTACAGGGACCTGCATTAGAACGGATCCACCGTTACGCAGAGTCGGTTGGCTCTTAAGCTCCCGTTAATCGTCTTGGATGCGGTGGCTGGAACGACGCCCCGATCTCAATCGACACCATTCACGAAGGAGACCATGGTAGAAATGACTAGAAGTTGGTGAGGACTCGCTATATAAAGTGCCTTTCCCACTTCTGAAAGCTTCGTCTTTACACTGTCTGCGCCGTAACACCAGAAATATTCGGGAAACTGGTTAGTGGTTATTCTTTCGATTAGAAGTGGACAGGCTTGTAATTGGCACATCAATCATAAATTTACCCGCAAAATTCGAATAGAATCAATTCAAGGGAAAGGATACCCATTTGTCGAAGCCATATCAACGGCATGTCTCGAGGAAAGGAGACTAAGGATTCATGGTGCAGGCTGACGAAAGGTATGTATATCTCGGGCACTTCTGACCCAAGGAGACTATACTGAATTTGTAAGGCCATTTTACACCGAGATCGTCTACAAACTATACGGAGGTGCTACGACACATTCATCAGTGCTCATGTTGTGCAAGATCCTCATCCAGGCGATTTGATTGAAATTTGAGGCCCAATCCACGATGCACGATGATGTTGAGGGCATGTGTCGTGCTGAATAGAGGAATCCGAGATCCTGGGAGATTCTGGGATGGGATCTTTCCAAATGGAGTAGTGGGGGTATAAGCATCGTCGGCGACCAGGCGTTTACCAATGCAGTAAATGAGATCGTGAAAATCGTGGCGTGTATCTTTGCGCAGGCAGCGACTCTGCCTATTGTCGAGGATGTGGACAAGAATGCACTACTGACGAAGGCGTACGTCCATGGAATTCCACTGTGCTCGTTAGTTTGTCCGCCCTAGCGCGTTTGGTTTTCCGGGTCTATTTCAAACGAGCCGTTAAACGCTGATCTGACTTGAAGCCGTGAATAAGTGGGTCCCACCACGTGGTGAATGCTAGTCTAGCGCTGCATTAGTGCTTATGAAGCAAGGTTCGCTTTGGGCGCCTCCTAACGTAATTGACGTCCCTCAATATCTGCGAGAAAGCATTGGGCGTTTGCCTATTCCAATCAGCGGAAGCGAGCACCCTTTTACACCGCTTGAGGAACGACCCATCCCTCGCCTATCATTTCCACTATCCGAATGGGACGCAGGGAGTAAAGGGGCGTCATACCATGTTCTGCAAATGTCCGACAAGCAGGGAACCACGTCTTCTCCAACGGCCGTCATTTTGAGGAAGACTAAGCAGGAACACAATATTGGACTGGCGTTTCTTCCGAGATCGAGGCCAACAGCGATGGCATTAAGAGCGGGAGCTAGGGTTTTGCGTGATGCATGAGAGACTTCAGGGATTGAAGAATCTTCTAGAAGTAAATGATCGAAATTACTGATCGCCCTCATATGCGTACGCGAAGTGGCGTCCTAACGGCTCTGTCGGTTGTGATGATGTGTGGGGGCGAGAAAGTGCTTCTGGAAGCGAGGTTCAGGGACAGACGTCGTATTCCCGGCGAGTGATACCCTCGGGGAGCCATTCCCGCTTCCAGGGTGCATGCACTGACGGCTGTGCGGAAGGCCTGTGGCACTCCCGGGGTGACAATTGGGACCTTGTTGGCTACGCCACATGCCAATATCGGCTCATACGAAATAGGCCGAACAGCGCGAAACCCCCAGTCTTTCGCCCCTTGAACCCGCGTCACGCTTCGATCCTGTTTCATACTCGGAAGCAGTCACTTGTTCGCTATTGCTGTGGCCTGATTTATTGGTCCCATGCCAAGACGAAGAGGCTCTGACTCACGCCTCCGTCTACGTGTGAATAACCGTGCTCGAAGGTCTGCTCGTCTAGCCAGTTATCTTGAAGTGACGATCACTTACTTCACTGACCGCCGCATTCCTTCCCGAGCAACTATGCGCATCATGTGTAGGGCGTTAATCCATGACGCTATAGCGAATCGAAACCTCTATGTACTTGCAATTGACTAAGATTGCGCTGAAACATGATCGCATCAGCAAGTCAGTCGGACCGCATCTAGTATGAGTTGATTCATGCCAGCAAGAGTGGCAGGTCTTGTGTCCGGTCAAACATTCGAATAGAGTAATCATACTCAGGTTCCGTAGACAATGACTTCTGCTCAGTAAACATCTCCCAACCTTGATGACTTGTACCGGGACAAACTTTCATATCCATACATGCGAGCTGAGCGCCCCACTCCGCTACAAAAGAGTCGAATTTTCGGAATCTAATGTAGGGGAGCTGAAACCTCGAAGGAATGTGCCTATCGAAGTTAGCTCAGCATCCAAGCTGTCAAGACCAGCCTTGTGCCGGCCATGTCATACCTTAGTCCCGATGAGTGGCCCGCTGGGCTCCAAAGCGAGATTCCTTGAGCCTGGTATAGCTAAGATTTTAGTCGCTGGTTCGAGCGTCGTCCTGGAGTAATGTGTAAATTGCTGGGTGACCTGCAGTGCGCACGAGCCTGGTTCAACATATACCAGATGGCTACGAGATCTCAACTGTGGAAGTTGTCGCGGCCCACGGTGAACGGGCGGAACCGGGGAAGCGACTGCTCATAGGCCACTCAAGGTTACCTGTACCAGTGCGTCAAATCATAATCTCGGAGGGAGGGTTGGCTTGAACAGGGGCCTATGCCTGAGGCTGCGACCTCAAATCCAGCGCTAAAAATGGCTATGAAGAGTACGTGACTGCCTGATGGAGCTCCTCCGACGAGCTCTATCGTCTAGCAGTATTTGCACAGGCTAATGCTTTCGCGAGAACTTGCTTTCCCATTGCTCATCTGCAGCAGCAGACGAGGCGGAGCGCATACTCCGCGGCTACGGGTACGTTCTCCTAATTCTCGGCGTCAGTACAAGACCCATGCTAGATCGGCATTTGCAGGATCTTGTGCGACCCTCTGATACTTCTCCGAATTTCATGGTATCTTGAGCTGTCATATCTGGGTACACAGGTGAACTTTCAAGGGATAGTGTGGTTTCTTTTTCCCCCCTCGAGTTTTATCGTTTCGATCGCGCTCTTCCACTTCACTGCACCGTCTTCCTTATAAATTAGGAAAGCCCACAAGAGTTGTGGGCAGCCTCGCTTGAGCTTTTGTCTTTCTTTCTTTCGTTAGGGTCCAACATGTCTCAGCAGAGCAACACAAAAGACATTTGGCTTAGGTTGACGAGCAGTAAATCTGGTCGGTTCTCAGTCGGGAACATTGCTCTGATAATGTATAGGAATGCCTGATCAAGAGCATCGGCAAGCGCTACAGACTGGTCGAGACAGTGTCGCCGCTGGCAACCCTTTCGCTGGGGAACCACGAACAAGCGATGCGTTGCAGACCAGTAGCCAGCCACTTCGGAAAGGTATGCTATATACTCACGCACGATCTGCCTATCAATATATCTGGCTAACGCTTGTCAAGCTCGCGGGGCTTCGCACCCCCCCCAGGCGAAACCCGAAGCGCCGACTAAGCGCCCCACCCCCTCTCACGCTTCTACCCCACCCGACTCGCTCCAGCCTGGGAAGATGTGCTGCGTTCCCAGCATCGAATCCCATGCTTCTTCGAAGCGCTCTGAAGACTCGGAAAAACCTCAGCATGAGCACGGATCCACCCCTACCGAAGACGAGGATGATAACGACGGAAATGATACATGCCCGCTGCTATACTTCTACGAGAACTTGTATAAACTGAGAGAGTTGGATGCACTGCCTCAGAACAAGAGCATGGATGATTAGATAAAGATGGCCAATGTAACATAGACTGTACAGTATGAAATAGATCCTACCGCGCAAATCGTGTCCGCGTTGCGAGCCCAATTGCTGGAAGTGATCCGAGGCAGGTAGGAGAACCATGCCGCTCCATCATGTCGACCTGGAAAATCATGGTGAGTAGTTAATAAAAAGAAACTGCCGCCTTTTCGATCTAGAATCAGTTTTGCTGTCGGTGCTCTCCATAAGTTCTTGTAGCACCTTTCCATGGGTTAAAGGCACTTTTATATATATTCATGACTCATAGCTTGCTGATACATCCCTCCCTATAGGTTAATCCACTGTGGTACACATATTTTAACCTTTTGGGACCCTATTTTAGCCTATTTAGGGCACAAACTGTTAAATTAAGTGTACCACAGTGAAATCACCTATAGGGAGGGGTGTATCAATAATATACGAGTCCCACACAAGACTTCTCAATCATCGGTGGCAACATGATGGCTAACGAAATTGCAACGCCGAGCAAGGTCAACTTGACTCCTAGTACCACTCTCGGATACACTCACCCCGAGTACCTAGTCGAAGAAAGCGCGAAACTGACATTAGAGCTTCTCACGCTCAACCATCAGCAATACCATACGCGGTGGAAGGCCACGCTTCACAGTGAGCATAGTCGCTGGTTGAGGTTTCTGATTTTGTAACTGACCTGCTTCTTGAGATTATATTGCTCATCACCTACTTGCCATCTGGGCTCTAGGCACTACACCATGATGGAAGGAACTCTTTCACTGTGCGATTGTCTACCGCGACGAAGGCAACCCCAACAAACTCAATCGGGCGCTTTACGCTACTGAGCAGCTCAGTGCGCCGTCACCGTCGAATCTCCCAACTTCGAAAAACGAAAAACAAATATTACGATCGCTCATATGGCGACGGATTCGATCGAGGGAGCATTCGAGCAAGGCGATTCTTCTATGCTAGGCCATATGGCAGATACGATGGCGAAAAGAATAGGGTTCGAAGGGGAAATGGTAGTGTATAACCAGATCAGGTGGGTCTTTCATGGTGGGCTTGAAAAGCGTGCGACTTTAAGCCTAACATAGAGTATTGAAATATCGAGCTAGTCATTCATGTATGGCTTGATAGAAGATCCCCTGCGTAATTTTTTTTTGAGAAATGGGTAACTACGTCCGTCACTGATAGATATCTTCGCGGTGTCGCTTTGTGCAAAATATGGCTGCTTTGTGGGCCTGGTCGCGTTCACCAGGCGTCTCCGCTCTAGGTCAAGGGTTTAGCGCGCTTATAGTAAACAAAGACTTAGGAAATACAAGATCTTCTGCTCCTGTGTTCACGAGAAACGTTGAATCTTGCTGTTGTATGCTTTTACTGATGTGTATATCTGCCAGTGTTAGGTCCGGCCGGAATGTGGCCACGCTCGTCGATCTTCAAGCACTAAGGTACTTTCTTATTTGGCTTGTCTCCTTAATTCAGCTCTCAAAGTTGTTATAGACACGCTGAGTAGAGAGTCTTGCAGATACCTAACGGCGTCTTGTTGTCTTCGTCCGTTCGGCGTCGGGCGTGATGACCTGGGCTTCCTGTGTACGGTTTGCGGACAAGGGTGATGTTTCGCAACAGAACATGCATCTCAGAAGCAGTTGTGGGATATTCGCATTATGTTTTTGAATTTTTATGTCGATTAGGGGATGTTGACACCACTCGTGTCTACAGTATCCCGCCTCAGGCGCTATCCTTCTAATTACAGCACTTCAGCGGTTCGCAAAACGTGCCACACGTGATTGTGCACTTTCCTACTCCCTCAGTCTGTTGTGCCTCTCCTCCAGGTTCGACCTCACTGCCATCAGCCAATTCCGGTTGCAGCGTGGCGCTGTGGATTCCATAGGCGTGCAGACACTCGCTGATGATCTTCGCACGGCCAATGAAATCTCGGACTTCGGTATCCCGCACGACGATGTGAGCGCTCGCCAGGCTCTTAGTTTGATTCAGCCGCCAAACATGCAACTCGTGGACGCCCAGTACGCCAGGGATGCTCTCGAGATCCTTCTTGACGTGGTCCAGCACGACGCCGTCGGGTGCGGACTCGAGGAGGATGGTTCCCGATCGGCGGGTGAGCGGGATAGCGGTTCCAAGAATCATCAAAGCGATGTATAAAGATATCGCAGGGTCAATATAGAAGCGCTTGGGCGAGTGTGTGAGCCAGATCACAAGGGCAGAGATGATGACGCCGATGTTGTTGAAGGCATCTCCGAGGACGTGGATCATTGCGCCGAGCATTCCGAGATCGCGGTGCTTCTTAGACGCGAGGAGGTTGTGGTGATTGTGCTCCGAGTGATTGAGGCCGGCAAGCTCGTCAATGTGGACGGCTTCCTCATCGTGAGAGTGGCTGGCTTCGTGTCCATGACCGTGGCTGTGGCTGTGGCTATGTCCGTGACCGTGTTCGTGGCCATCGCCATGGTCGTGTTCATGCAAGAATATCCCACTGATAAGATTCAGTGCCAGACCCACAGATCCGACGATCAGCACGATCTCAGGCTTTTCAACTTCTTTAATGTCGATGAAACGTTCGACAGACTGGAGCAGAATTGAAAGACCAAGCGCGAGGAGGAATACGCCATTGAAGAAGGCACCGAGGAGGGAAGCGCGCGCCCAACCAAACGATAGCGCTACTGGTGCGTCCTTGCGCTCCTGCATGTGGACTGCGACGAGAGCGACTATAAAGCCGATCAGATCCGTCAAGTAGTGGAATGCATCTGCTACAAGGGCGAGGGACTTGGTGTAGAAGCCGGCTGTATGGGATTAGTCGTGGTAGCGAACGGGGAACAGCGACTGACTTGATATCTCAGCGAGGAAAAAAGTCACCGATATCGCAATGACTGCTCTCAGGCGCGTTTTGCGCGAAATTTGGAAGTGCGCCATTGCGAATGAGAAGGTTACCTGGTGCGTGACCCGATGGTGAAGCTTGAACCTGTTCTTGGTTCTTTCCTACACGAGTTGTCTCTGGGCTCGTTCTTTCTATGATCGTTCTTTCTGTGCTTCGTAGCGCCACGGCAGGTATAGCCCGAGACTCGGTTTGATGTTTATATCCGCAAAAATGGCAGTAGGAAGTTGAACAGTCGTGTGCAATGGAGTAGCTGGGAGATGTAGAAGAGTATTTTGAGTACCCAAAGGATTCTGCAGTCTAATTTAATTGCGAGGGTTTGGCTGTGACTGCTAGCACATTGATTGATTATAGAGCACCGTGAGGGACAAAGTGTAAACAGAAGGTGGGAATGTCAGATGGCGCAGTTGGCTAAATAAAACCGAGAGGCAACTAAGCGATAACATATCGCTGGTAACATATCGATTCGCGCTGAAACAAGGTGGGCAAAGTTCGCGTCGCAGACTTCAGAGACCACGAGTGATTCCTAGCAATGACTGTTCTAGCGATGAACGGACGACACCTCTGTGCGTCATGGAGAGCGCTTCGATGGACGGTGTGATGCAATGGTTTCGTGATTGCTAGGCGCCAGTCCTGGTTTGATGTAGCATATGGTTTGGTCCAGGTAGTTAGAGGCGTAGCAAGGGTCGTACAGGCGTCTGATTGACCAAGCTCGAGAGGTAAAGCGCCAGGTAGTGTTCAGACCCGTTCGTTTGCTGGCAGACCTCTTGGAAGGATGGCGTGGAACCTTGGAATTGAGTGGTCCACGTGACCGCGCGGTCGGGCTTCTCGAAGCGGGCAAGTGCAGCCGGGCGCCCTTCCGGCCAGACTCATTCTCCATTAAAATCTCACTGCCACTCCCCGAACGCTGTAGCCCACCCCACGCAGGACACATTTACAAACCTCGCTCTCCAACTAACTTGGTAGCGACCAGCAACTAGTTTCCAAAATGGGCAACGGAGCAAAGTGCGAGGCAATAACGCGCTGTCGCCATTGCGGGGTTACTGACAGCTTTGCAGGGCACAGCAGAAGCGCGATCGCGCCGCCGACAAGGGCCCCAAGGAGGCAAAGAGCCAGCTGAAGTCGGTGTGTATCACTGTTCTTCAGGTCCCTGTACGCCTGCTCACGTGTATGCAGAACGCCAGCGCCCAGTCCGTCAAGTGCAAGACGTGCTTCCAGACCTTCCAGAGCACTACCGCGCGCAAGTTGCTCACCGAGCACGCCTCCAACAAACATTCCAAGAACTTCGAGGACTGCTTCAACGCCGAGGATGGCGTGGTTAAGAAGTAGTGCGACATCCGCGGCCAGCGATATACTTTCGTACGATCGGCGGGGACGACTTTTCATTGCATGAGATACCAAATATGAGCGCGGAGTAGGCTGGTTGGTGCGGAGTTGTTCTGGGCGTAGGGCGATTGGAATAATGATAGAAATGAATGCATGATTGGCAAGAAATTGGTTTCACATGCTCATCCCACGAGAATGACACCCTATTAGCTGACAACGAAGTATAGCGTACAATCCTCCTCGGAGCGTTGCCGATGTCTGTTTCGAGCGGCAATTCTGTCATACTTTTGGACCAACCAACTTGCAACTCTAACATATCTTCCATGCACGGCAATGTTGAACCTTGTCAATACGCTTCACATCAGACCTTGTGTCTCCACTCCACTGAATCAGTCGCTTTGATCCCAATCCAAAATCTTATACCCCTCTTCTCCTAATGCGCGCCTCATGCGGCCTTCGTCCAAAGAACGCTGTCTGCCCAAGGTCAAAAGAACTTTCACCTTGCACTGGTGTTTAGCAATCAATTCTGACAGTGGCTCAAAGAACGCATCCAGGCTTCCGATCATCTCGTCCAGCCGATCAACGATTATGAGAAGTCGATCAACACCCACCATCTCCATGATGGATCCCAGGATGCGGAATAAACGTTTCAAGATTTCGGAAGGTCTTTCCGCGTCCACCCCATTAACGTGTTCTATGTCACGCTTTGTCTTGTTGTAGAAGGCATCGTTGAGCAACAGAGATCCGCTGCGTCGGTTCCTCAGAAGTTGGAAGATCAGGCTTCTGACTATGCTCTGTGCCTCAACTTTGGTATCTCGGCTACTCCAATCATCAGTGAACCGACAAAAATGTCGCAAAAGGAGAGGTGCATGCTCCTGGAACAGCTCATTGGAGTCCTGAACGATTCTCACCGGAACGGGAGACAGCCAACTCAGATCACTCATACCTGGTACGAGTGTTGAGTCTCGCAGGATGAGGAGATTGAGCACGTCACTATTGCGCCACGTTGCAAAGTCACGGTGACGATAAAGAGCGTCCACGTCGAAAGTAGCCATGTTTGCGCCATCGAATCTCTCCTCTAGAAGCTCCAGGTATTTATCCAGGGATGGATCAACTCTGTCCAATACAACTCCCAACAGCGACTTCATGCTGTCAAGCTGCCTTTGTTGCTCGTGTGCTCGCAAGGCTGAGATCGTTAAAAGTGGCACTCAACCGCGTATTACTTTCATACCTTCTGTATGTCCCGCAACTCTAGAGACCTGGGCCGCTGTTTGGTGGAGATTCATTTCTATATTTGCGATTCTGATTCCATCAAGGATCCTCATTTCTTGCGCCATGCCTTCAATAGCATCTTCAATCTCGGCGATTTTGTTGGTGAGCTGCACGCTGGGCGGCTGTGCCACAACATGCCACATCTTCCGGATAGCACTCATTGAGTAAAATCGAGTCGCAGTGTAAAGGAACTCGACACCAAGTCTGTACACTTGGGCTGTAAACTCTTTCATACGGTCGGTGTGGTAGATCGTTTCAACCATCTTTATCCTGCAGTATTGTTGGTGGAGCTTGTGCATCATTTGGTCAATGAGCTCGTCGGTCTTTGCTTTGTTCACAGCGAACTGGCACAATTTGTTTTAGCAAAACGATTTGGACGTTTCAAACAGGGTACATACCATTAGGAAGAGCGATAGGGCACCATATGCGGCATCCCCATATCCACCCCCTCCAGGCGCACCGTTCATTATCTGGATCACGCCTGAGTATGCTTGAACGTAGCTATGAAAAGAGTTTAAGAAACGAGTGGTTTTCCGCTCGGCACGATCGAGCATTGCGGCACTTGTCCTGTCGGCCGTCTGCTGTTCGATGGCGCGGTCAAGGTTCAGTTGTAACATGTTCTCCAGTTCTTCAAGTGAGGAGCCATCTAGCAGCTTCTTCTGTTTCAGCGACAGCCTTTTCGATAATTTTTTCGCTAAGGCATTGGTCCGTGGCTCATACGCTGCGGCGTTCACGGTTCTAACGGATCAGTCGAAGTGATCTGGTAGCACTTACGAAGTCACACGCGTACCTATTGACTTTCTCGCTTGTATCGTTCCAGAACAGCTGCACCGTGGATGCCTCATAAACGGGCTTTAACAAGGTTGTCGTCTTTTCTGGCTTGGAGGCGGTGTCCACCTTAGCTATCTCCATCGTCGGGAAGAGTGGGTGTTCGAACAACTGGGGTGCGGATGGGGACAACGAGAACCCCAAACTCCCAATCACCTGCCCCGCGGTACGGCTGCTGTAATCGGTATAATCTCCGCGGTCCCTCGCACTGCACGGCACGGGTACATGAGGCACATGCAGCTTACACGTCGACAGGCTTGCATGGTCCATCAGGGTCCTTGAATGAGTAGTGGACGGCCTTCATTACGTGCTCGTGTATTGATGCAGTCAGTGAGAAGCTTCTTGGATTAGTGCTGTGGATCCTGCATTCATGCTTGGTAAAAACTCGACCGTTTTGACTGTCATGTGCTGAGACTATGAGCGTTATATCTATCGGCCCTGTACTTCGAGAGTCCACCCACACTTGCGTATTGACACCGGCGAGGTCACATGAGATATCGGGGCCGCAAGATCTTCCCAATGACCGTGAATAGGCTGCATTAGGACAATGCTGCCTGTGTCAAAGCTAACTCCTGCGCGATATAACAATACGGGTGTAACAGGTGTTGGCCAATTACCTGCAAGGTGTTGCTGCCACAGAGTTTCGCGCATGCAAGGCTGTGAACGGCTGCCTTATCACAACAAACAGGCTAATATTTATCAGTGCCAATAGAATCCTCTAAAATGAACACAGCACTGAATGGACGTAAAAGCGGATGTTTCACGGCATACTGTGGCGCTGAAAGATGCTTCCGTCACCTCAGCCTTGGGGCTCACTAGACATATAGATTGACATGACCTTCTCCCACGGCTACCGGCATTTCAGGAGTCTATACCTAGCGCACTAGAAACGCCACCATCATGGACCAAGATGGACAAAATGGAGAGGCTGCAGTCTCACGCGTACGCCTGCTGGAAACCAAATACATCGAACTTCTCGAAAAGCGTATAGTCGACTTGGAGCGGATTACCAAGGAGCCTCCCAACAATGTAAGTGATAATGCGTGCGGCCTGTGTATAGCTGTATTGATCGTTGCAGGGTCGGGAAATCCAGAATGGAAAGCCTGGCGCCAAGGACTTAACCTCGAACGATCGGGTTGAGCAGCACCTTGAGGTCGGTCTCTATTCAAATTGTGTTCCTGGTGTATCGGAATTGATATTTAACAGTTGCTTGCGAATAAAGACAATCACAAGAATAGCAGGAAGTTAAGCCTCAGTTCCAATACCGGGTCTCATTGCCACGCGACCAAGATCCGTTTCCGTGAAATACGATACAATGAGACGACTGGTGTTGAAGAAGCGCGAGACGTGATTGAGAACGAGACTTTAGAGGTTGATCATGCTGCGAAACCCAAGGATGCGGACGACATCATTTGGACGCGACGTTTCGATGAGGACAAGAAGTATGTGAGGTCCGAGGTCCAACTCTTGGGGGTAGAGTTGCGCGACATCTTCCGTGTACTCTTTGCTGGTGATCCTAGAATGCATATTTCGACGGTAAGTCTTTATTATCTAGGCAGATGTTGTCGCATGAATCTGACGCATACATGAAAGGAAAGTAGGAACGAAGTAGAGCTGATCAGCCCCTTTGGTCCGCTCCTCCACAAATGGGATGATCTGGAGACACTTACGAGGACACCAACAGAGGATGCAAAATGGCAGGGATTGCTGCTTCAGGTTCAAGAGACGAAGCGGAAGAGTCACATGCCTTCTGTCGAACCAGATCCAAAGAAAACACTTGAAAAGGCCAGAGCAGATCTCGGTGCTCTGTTGGAGCGCGTCAGATCCTCGCCTGACATCGATACGTATCTTTCAGCCATCCGGACAGCGAACGTGAATCGCACGATTCATTTCGATAATCTCTGGACCATCTTTCCTCCGGGAGAGTTGGTATACGCAACGCCATTCATGAAGGAAAGCCAAATCTTCATTGTCAAGGAATGCAGCATCCTCCCCATTGATATGAGTGAGTCTGGACGGACAAATAAGGACACCCGCAAGGTCTGGGATCTACATTGCTGGAGTTATGACTGGGACGGAAAACACTTCACACGTGTACCTGTCATGTTTCGGTTCGAAGAGTTTGCAGGGGCTAAAGTCATCGACACGCTCAAGTGTCACCCATTACGATTCAAGTTCCCAGAGGGTGACCCCAACTCTGAACGCGAAACGCTTGAAAAAAGATTGATTGAGCGAGGGAGGCTTTTCCGGAGCTTCTGTGCAAGGACTACTGGAGAGCAGATGATTTACTACGAAGGTGAAACCATATCTCATGGTAGTGGCTTCCAGAGACTGAGGAACAAGCCAAAGCAGGTACGAAGATTGACCACCTTTTTTTTTTTTTTTTTCTTAAGTAGCCTTCATTCGTCCGATACTAACTTGGACTGTTTAAGGCTTCCTCAGATGACGACTTCTACATGGCCTTTTTTGGACGCCGTCGCAGAAAAGAAGCACCGCCGAAGGCGTCTGAAAGAAGACAGGTAAGCTGTAGGTACCTAATGAGAAGGAATGAGTTGCTCATTAGTATCAGATAACTGGCCCAGTCATGGTGGACTTCAGCTCGTATCTCCAGCATGCGCCCAACATGGGTGCACAGGCACCTATGGGTGACATAATGTCATCGTACAAAGACGATGAATGTAACTGCGGGTCATGCACGAGCAACATTCCTCTTCGGGAGAACCAACGCCGGCATTTCGATATGTATGAGCTTGATCGAGAATTCACAAGCGACGAGCAGTACTTGTTGTGTCCACCCCGAGTACTCGGGTATCATCTTCACACGAGAACCTGGCTCGAACTTAACATCCGTCACTTCATTACGAAGGAAATTCAAAATGATGACGCTTTCAAGAGGCTGCAATTGGATGGAAGACAGAAGGATCTGATTAAGAAGCTAGTTCAGAGCCACACGAGCAGCACACAGAAAGCGCCGATGATGGAAGATATTGTTCGAGGCAAGGGCAAAGGTCTTGTTATGTTGTTGCATGGTCCTCCGGGGGTGGGCAAGACTTTGACGGCAGAAAGCGTCGCCTCGTTGACAGGGAAGCCTCTGTTCGCCGTCAGCCCTTCGGATATCGGCCTTGACGCCACAGACGTAGAACACAACTTGGAGTCCCTGTTCGAGCTAGCAGCTAATTGGCGCGCCGTTTTGCTGTTCGACGAAGCCGATGTATTCCTAGAGTCTCGCAGCTCGCATAATTCGGACCTCCAGCGCAATGCAACGGTGTCCGTCCTTCTACGCGTACTTGAATATTACCAGGGCATCCTTATCCTCACGACAAACCGTATTAAGCAGTTCGACATCGCTGTCCTTTCTCGTGTCAATCTTGGCATCAAATACGAACCGCTGGAACACAGGGACAAGTTGGCCATCTTCAAGGATTTCCTTATGAGGGTGGAGAATAGGCACGACATAGAACGGCGTGAGAAAATAATTGAATGGTTCGAGGAGGACAGCGATGCAAAGGAATGGTTCAAACCGCTTAATGGCCGCCAGGTTCGAAATGTCTTGTTCTCAGCAGCTTGTCTGGGCTCTTCGGGAGGCGACAAGCTTACGTTGGAGCACATCAAGACGATGGCGAAGTGCACATTCAAGTTTCAGGATAGTCTTTTGTTTGAGATGGAGAAGTGGACGAAGCAAAATGAGGCTGGTCGGCATGATCATTACTGACAAGTCATGATATGTGGTATGAATATTTTCTACAGTCCACATAACTGTCTCTCCTGATTGACACAATTCAATTCCTAGAGGTTTTCCGCTTATACTCAGTCTGAATCAGATTCTTGCTTTAACTACGGTTTTCCTGCCCTTGGTCTTTCAACTATATAAATTGGTGCTAACCTCGCGTTAGTGTTGCACAGCTTACAAAGCCGGCCGTTAGCCTGAGTGATTTACTTGTCTTTGTGCATCTCAATAACTAAGTAGGAATTCGACGAAGCTAGCAGAGCGTGTAAGTGGTAACAAGTATGGAGTGAATAGTTTTGGGACGGAAAGGAGAGAAGTAGACGCGGTCTGGTGACTCTCTTCTTTCACCACTTCTCGGAAGAAGTAGAAGGCTTTTCGATAGTGATAGCGCGATCTGAACATTTCCAAGCCTGTCTCATCATTACCCATTCAGAGAACTAGCGCAATTCTACCGTTTGAAAATTCTTCTCAAAGAGAGCTTCCCGCTTCGTTTCACGCTTTTGTCTTTCCCTGCCTTCTCTCCCGTAAGGTTTCCTTCTACCCCTGCTGCTTTCGCTTTATCCGTAGCGCCATCTGGAAGTTCTCGGGCTTGGACATCCCGACGAGGCAGCTCACTCGTGGAGCAGCCTATAAGTTCTGAACTTTGGTCGGTGACGATGGCAATGGGTCTCACATCGATGTATCCCGAAGAGCCCTTCTGACTGCTGACGTCTTGCATTTTATTCGTGCTGTCAGCTGTTTGAGCCGCGCTCCCCTGCACTCTGACGCTCAGCTTCTCGAGTTCTTCGGCATAATCCAGAACTTCTGCCCGTTGCGCAGCAGGAATCCACTCCACTTTCTCAAAAAAGTGCCGAATGGCCTCACTGACACTGCCTTGAAAATTAACTTCGTGTACGTGCGTGTCTATGTCCGCACCGTGCTCGACCAATAGTCTAACAATGTTTAGCCACGGTATTGAGACCTCCTGGGTACGTGGCACGCGCGGATGGCATAGGAAAGTATGCCAAGGACTGGATCTGTCGAATAATTCATTGGGATCGGCACCGTGCTCAAGGAGAGCCTTGACTATGGCTTCTTGAGTACCCTCGGGCTGCCATCCAGTGAAAAGTCCTGGGTTGCATGCGTAGTCGAGGTACGGTCGCCCTTTCTTGTTCGGCAATGTGTCGCCATGGGCTTCAAGTGTGCTCTGGACGTAGAGATTCAGACCATGGCGAATCGTGAGAGCCAGGAAATCGTCGTGCCAGTGTGTTGGCCTTATATACCCCTCATTTATCTTTATAGACTCGCACCAACTCGACGATTCCCAAGGTGTTTGTACTGAGTCTTCCAGTGGAGTTCGGATCATGCGAGGCCGACCAGTGTGATGTTCCATAACGTTATTGAGCTCGTTCAGTAATGCCACTTGCGCTTGGCCTGTCGACCGCTCCGCTTGTTTAGCGAAAGTCAGAGCCGCATTTACATGTGTCCGTTGCATAAGTAGGAAACGATCTCTGTCAACTTCCGCGGCTGGAAAACATTTCATTTGTACGACCAGAGATTGGAGAACTGAGACACTTGGCTCGAAAGACGTATGTGCTGTATGCGCCGAGATCTCGTCCCATATGTGTTTCTTTTGAATCCAATCTGCAACACTTCGATGGAGATAATCCACTCGGCGATCCACCCATATAAAGTCGAAACGTTGCTTGTGAGATCCATCGTAGGGCCGCTCTTTACCGTGCATAGAGAAGACACTGGAAAGCTCCACAAGGCCAGCGCAGCGACTCCTCAATCTTCCCTCAATCTCTTTATTGAACCTTTCCTGCTCCATTGGAGATGCTGGGAAGATTGGAACTCTTAGCACCTTCTCCACGTCTATTTCAGCAAAGTGCAGTACAGATGCAGTCTTCTCGCATCCGCCGGGCTCGGATGTGCTTGCCAGTTGCGCATGACCGTCCATGCACCGAAGTATCTGAAATATCTTCGAAGACTGGAATTTGTATTCTTTTGGAATCTGACGTAGCATACGCGTAAACAAATCGTCGAGGTCGCGAGGTATTGTCTTGAGCTTGTAATGCAGATCCTCGAGTGTGTCGAAATTTCGGAAACCTTCAAGTAGCAAGTCTACTGCGAGTTTGACCCAAAAGAATACCCCGGAAGAAGCGGACACAATCTCTGAGATAAGCGCTTCAACGCCACGAGCATCTTCCTCCGACAGGTCCGCAATTCTTCTATGGCGTCTGAGTCGGTCGTTGACAAATGTCTCGATGTCGATTCTGGTTAACTCGTGGAGACGCAGCTTGGGGTAGTCCGCGAAAGATGCTTCAAATGCCGACAGAGGTCTGCTTGAAAGTAAGACCTTGATATTCGGAGATTGTGAGGCTGTGATGAACATGTCGGCAAGATCTACGTATGACGCATCGGTAGGATCAAACTCATCTAAGCCATCTACAACCAAAATCACGTTCGCCACACCGACTGTCTGGGTCATCAACTTCCCAAGTGCACGACGAAGCTGAGGAAGCGTCGGTGAACCCCTCCAATTGATTTTTGGCTCCTCGTAACGGTCCGGGAAGAGCACGGGCGCCAGCGAAGGTTGCTGCTCCACTACTTTGAGCAAGAGAGTGCGGAGAAGACCCTCTTGGGATTTCTGCAGGTTCTCTCCTGAATTCCAGAAATAGTACGAAGCGATTATAAGTGGTATTTCGCCAGCCCAAAGCTCAAGAGCTGCTCTGAATCTATTGTCTTCTGCTAAGAACTTCACCAGTGTCGATTTACCCGAGCCCGCCTTGCCAGATATCCAATAGAGGCTTGAGTTACTGCGCAGCCAATCGTTGAGATTATCCCATGGAGCGTCTCTTTTGTTAGAACCATCGAAAATCCATTCAAATGTCGTCTCGTGCGCGGTTTTAATTGTGTCGTACCGGTCTTCTTGTATGGAAAAGCTCAGATAAAGCTTAATGTTGCGAAGAATGTCTTTTTCTATTTCTTTGCCAACGGCACCTTGAGGTCTAAGTTCCACAACTGGTTGTTGTGTTAACTGATCGAGCTTGGCCGAGATGTCGTTGTGCCTCTCAATTGCTGCAGCTTCTCTGGCGTCCTCTCGTTCCATAAACCTCGATGTTTGAGTCGCAAGAATATCAGCCAGATCCACTTTCCCTTGAAGAATCGACTCGACAATAGACTTGGTCGCATTGTCAAGAGACTGTAAGGATGCGTCCGCCTTCACTTCAACTCTGTCAACTTTTTCTATCATGGAGACGATGAGGTGAAATTGAACCTCTTCTCGAATACTGTCCATGCGTTTGACTGTTTCTTCGATTTTGCTCTTGTTCCAAATAGTGACGATTGCTTGCCTGAAGCTTCGAAATACCGTTCTTTCCCCTTTGTTGCGGATACGAAGTAGAATAATGATCAGCTCATCAACAATCTTCTGGAGTTCGGAAGCGAGATTTTCCAGTGCCTGGTCTCAAGTCATTTTTCATGGATACGGAAGATGTGTATGAGCTGCCATTAGGTTGTTCAGCTTACCTGGTTCTCAGCCGCAAGTGGGCCCGATACTGACAGGTCTGGGCGCGCAAATGTTTTGATCTTGTCGTTCAATGTACTCAGGTCATCGGCGACAAACATAAAGTCGGAATTGGAAAGCGTGGAGCCATTTTGGTACAGCTGATAGCCTGTTGACAACACATTTTTGGAGAAGTCCACGACTTGCAGAATGCTCGCCGCCAGCGCAAACGCAGTCGCCGGGTCCATAGCGGCTTGAGCAATGAGAAAAGAAGTGCAGTACTGAGCACTATATAATGTAATAGCTGTGGGCACCGAAATTCTTATTACGAGATCAGCTTCTCACTTAGCAGGTGGTTATGCAGCAAGGCTGTCCTGCGGGGCATCTGCAGGATGATCGGCCTGCTGCTGAATAAGTCACACCCCGGAGCTCACTCGTATCCTTAGCCGATCACGGACATGGCGCTGCGCCAAATACATGCACGATTGGGCCCTTACAAATATCATACTCATCTCAAAGGGTGCTTGGATGTAACTCTGGATATAACAGCCTCTGCGGCCCCCAAATTTCTAGATCACGTTTCGCGTGCCGTCTTTTGGTTCAACGACGCTGACGTGTTATTGTAAAATTTTCCGGAGCATCACCATTCGCGAATGTGGTCCTGTGCGTGCTCGAATACTACCATAAGTAAGTAGGCGTCCTTGACCACAAGCCATACCAAATAGTTCGACGTCACTATTCCTGCCGCACTCGTACATCTGTGTTACCCACTAGTTATAGGCTTACTTCGATACACGCACTTAGAGCGCCTTCGCTTCTCTTTGCTCTTTCTCTTCTTCAACGCCATGGTCCATGTAATGCCAACAGCACCATCAAGTCCATTGTCCTTACAAAGAACGAACCATGGATGCGCAGCAAATACAGTTCCCCAGCCCCTCCACCCCTGCTAACGGAAATCTATAGTGAACATGCATCGGAAGTCCAAGAAAAGGAAGCGGGAGATCATGACAAGCAGATGAACCACATACATATGTTGATCTTAAGCGCTTCATGGGTGAACTGCGGTAAAGGGGAGATGCGCATTGCGAATGCATGAGGCTTAAAGTCTAATGTCGAAATTATTATTTTAGATAGAGTGGGTGGAGTTTCATATATGTGGACTGATGTAGCGTCTCGAACGGTGCAATACATGCCGCCTGTCACTTGTCACCCACACCCTATGCCGCGCCGTGTAGTGCGGTCTTATCGTCTGGCCACTCCTGCTGCCTAGCAGATCTCAAAAAAACCGCGTCGCGTTTCTGCTCATGGAAATATCGACTAACACATCATCTGAAATCCATGATCATACCTAAGCCTCCCGAGACCTCATACCGCGCCTCCGCACTACTATACAGCTTCTTCTTTCAGCACAGCCGGATGCCTGACTTCGCCCACCCTCACCTTCCTCCAATCCTCATCGTATCCCTCCTCCACCTCGGGAAATGGTCCCAACGGCGTGATAGCCAGCGGATTCACATCCCCATGACTTTTCGTATAATTCTCCTTGATATGCTTGAAATCCGTGCTCTCCCTAAACCCCTCAACATTCCAGTACAAATTCTTATGCCAGTTATTCAGTGTCGGGTAATCATGTCGTATTGTCCCCAGATTCGTCTTGAAATGCTGCACGTACACAGTGTCGAAGCGGATGACGGTGGCGTACAGGCGCAGATCCAGCTCAGTCAGCTGCATGCCAAGGACGTACGGTCCGCCGATTGATGCGAGGAGGGCTTCTATCTTGTTGAGTGCCGCGAAAAGCGGGAGTACGCCAGCTTCATAGGCTTCCTGCGTGAGGGCGAAGCCGGCTTTGTAGACGCCGGCGTTGATGTAGGATTGCATCCAGGGGCCGATCTCATCAATCTTGGCACGGAGCGGCTCGGGGTAGAGATTGATTTTCTTAATCGCATCGTCGTCGCTAAAGAAAATGTCGAATGCGTTTGGGAGCCACCGCAGCATCTCTGCCGAGTCATTGTTGACGATCTTGCCGGCCTTCTTGTCCCAGAGCAGGGGCACGCTGTATTTCCCCTTGTAGTCTTTGTCGTCCCGGAAGTAGACTTCACTTAGGAATTTGCTGCCGAAAAGACTGTCGACGGTAGCGCCGGGGTACTCATCGTTGGAGGCAGGGAAGCGCCATCCGCCGCCGTCTTTGGGATATGGCCGTACAACATCTAGGGTAATGTAGGGAGTCAGGTGCTTGATGTGGCGGACAAGGTTAACTCGGTGAGCGAACGGACAGAAGAGGCCTGCACGATTGGAACGTCAGCTGGGTGATTGGCGATGCAATCACCGAGGTCCTTTGTCCATAGAAAGCGTTTGGTTGGATAAATATCCCTGATAGATCTGTGAAACATGCACACGTTGGAGACATAGAAACTTTCCGTACCAATGTAGAGATGATACCTATCCTTCTCAGGCGGAAACTCTCCGCCTTCTTCAATCTTTCCGTGCCATCCATCGTCAGTGCCGTACTTGTGAATATCTGATGCACCCATGCTATGATGTCTTGGAATTAGGAATTGGTTATGGGATGCATAAACCAGCTGTGTGGAAGCTTTAGAGCGTCTTAGGTGTTGCTACTCAGCCTTCGGGTGGCGTGATGATGTAGGGCGATGTAAGTGGGGGTGCCAGGGTCGGAGAAGCTCGTCCTCTCATTGGTCCGTCGACGGCTTCGCCGCCCTTGAGCAAGGAATAACTACGGCTCAATCTACAATGATCACATGGCCCCTGATATAAAACATCCCAAGAAATCATTCAATCTCACACACGTTATAACATTTGAAGTGCTACATACTACGACTCCGCGGTGACCATTTCTGTATGCAAGAATGTATCAAATGGTGTGTGCAAGTTCTTTCTCGATGTAGCAGACCTTGCGGTCTCATTCGATTGTTCTAGGCCAGGACGACCTCGACCTAGACGTTGATTCGGCTCAAAGACGGATCGTCCAGAAATAGTTCGAATGGGTTGTTGGTTCGGAGTGGGGTGGTGATTTCATGCCGAAGGCTGGAAGAGGGTACGATTGAGCCAATCGCTTAATTGCGCGCTCGCTAGACCATGGGAATGGATCAGGAAGACAAGACATAAGGCTCCGTGCAATGCTGGGTTTGATGTATGGGATGCTGAGATGCTGAAATAAGTAGGATGATCATGTTGGAAGAGGTTTTGGTCAGGGTGGCGGTCTGTGGCTGGCGAGATCTTGACTAGGGATAACAGGGAAGGCAACCCGTCGCATGACGCTCGGGGGCTAGGCGGGAAGCTTAGGATGAGACGAATCCCTCGACAAGAGACATGCCAATCAAGTATAGGATCGACTCGACGAGTAGCTGTTCGGCCAACAGGTACAGACGTCCAACCTCAGCCAGGGTAGAATGACAAAGGCAAAGTACAAGAACAAACAAGGACGAGAGAACAATAGCGGCCCACCCCGCATTGTCCGGAAGCTAGGCTCTACTGGCCTCTCTGCCACGTGAATCGCCAGGAGGCATGACGGGCGTATGATGGTGGTGATGGTGACAGCCAGGGTGGTCGCAACGGCGATGCTGCACAGCGGTGTTGGCTGGAGCATCGTCGTACTCGTCATCATAATAGTCCTCCTCTTGACCATCCAGCGGCTCGTTTTCTGGACGCCGATCGTAGTCACCAGGTGGAGGATTTTGATGGTTCTGGGCGTTGTTGGCGTTGTGCTGCGCCTTCTTGTTGACCTTTTTGCCCTTGCGACCTTTCATCCTGGCCTTCTCCAACAGCCTACGCTTCTCAGCCAGACGTTGGCGTTCCTTCCGATCCTTCATCTCGTATTGCCTAATAAGAGCCACTGGTGGTCTCCCAAAGATGTCCTCGTATTCGCAGAATTCGCAGATCCACGCTGGGTCAGGCGGGTTGTGGAAGTTTTGGTACTCTTGTTCAATCCGACGTTTACGAGCAGCGTAGGCGTACAGCTTCGCGGCGCTTCGGCGAGGCTTTCGTGGGGCCGGTGCTTGCTGGTCCGCCACTGCACCTGTGGAAGGCTTGCTCCGGCGGACCCCGCCGTTCATGTTGGGGCTAGTCTGCGTGCCTTGATTGTTCACAACGGGGTTGTCAGGACGTACAGGCGGTCGTGCGCGTGGACCGCTGCTGGGTGGGGGTGCACCTGCCGATGTAGGATATGCGCCAGGGGGTTGCGGGTAGCCGTTTTCCTGGCCCGGCCAAACCATATTCTTCGCCGAGTCGGAGCCGCACGTAAAGGTGAACTGTGTCTTGTTTGCACTCGGCTTGGCGGCTTCCTGCTGTAGCAGGCTCACGTTTTCGTTTCCGATGTGCGGTGGTGTTGCCTGTGCGTTGGCGATGGCGGTTGAGATGATACCTTGTTGATCTGAAGGTCCTAGAAATAAATAGTCAGCGCACGGACTCCCTGTAACAGACGCAATTTCCCGAAGTGAGATCCATACGTTTGCTGCTCGTTTTGGCATTGGCGATGTTTGTCGAGTTATGTAAAACACGCCGCTCCGACCGTCCAGATGATGTGCGGCCAAATCGCCCTCTGCCTGCGCCCGAGATGCCTGTGCCTGCGTTGTTGTGCTGCGGAGTCGAGGGAGCGGATGTGTAGTAATTTGCGGACACTTCCCTGCCATCGAGACCAGCGAGTTCATCGGGATGCGATATGCCCATGCTGGCCATTTCTGCGGACAGACTCGTGGGATGCGTGCTGGCACCGCCCATGTTGGGAATTTTTCGCTTCTTCTTGTTGTTTGTGTTCTCGAAAGACTCGTAGCCGTCCACCGAAGACGTTGTTGATCCGGGCTTGTGGTATGCGCTCACCGCGCCTGTCACTGGTCTGCCGGGCAGAGTTCGGCTGTAGTGGTAGCTCGGTGAAGAGGGCAGAGGCAGACCGTGCTCATCCGTGAAGCCCTCGTCATCCTCGTCGCTCTCCACCTCGGAATGGTTATGCCCGCAGTGACAGGTGTGGTGGTCGCTCGCGCCCTCCCTATTCAACGTCCTGCTCCGTTCACCGGTTGAGTACGGGAAGTTGAAAAGCGGGCCGGTCGACGGTGGGTTCGGCGGGTATATGATAGTGTCGGCCTGCTCGGGCGACATGCGATCGCGCAGGCGGCGTTTGGGGAGAGGCCGAATGGGCCGGTCGGGGTACATAGGGGACGCTGTGTCCGGGGACGAGCGCAGCGGCGAGGAGCGGTTCCACTCGTAGCCTACGAAGCGGAGGGGCAGTGTTAGATAGGCCGTTATCGACGATAGAATGCCCGCCGAGCGCATGCTGGGTGAAGGTGTCGAGGGAAAACAAAAAAAAAACAGGGACCTTCCCCATACTTACCAGCCGTCGCCGCTGCCATATTGGCAATCACCTCCGCTCCTGTCCAACAGCAACAAAGTCGCGAAGGCCGCCGCCACTTGCAAAAAGTCCAATGATGCTTCTATCCAGCCCAAGTTCTATGCACCGAATCAGCACAACTCAGCCACCGCAAATATTCACCGCAAGCTCCCTGATCCGATATGCGATCCGATATGCGACTGCTCGCGTGCCATGCTGGTCGGCGGGACGTGGAAGAGGTTGACGCACCTATTTTGGAGAGTATGGTGTGGGCCACAGACGGTGTCGGTACTGGTGGCAGGTTAGCGGAGTCTGGAAAGCCCCTCGCTTGCATGGCAGCTGGCTGACGGTGGATGCGCTGTGCCACGCACTCGGGATGCCTACCTGCTGCAGCCTGTCCAAACGGAATATCCCAGTATACCAGTCGCAGCGCGGGGTCTCGGTGGGAGAGCAGTCAAATGTCAAACCGCGCGATTACAGATCCACCGGGCGCCAAGAGCACACGCTGGCAGAATGAGGTGGCTCCGGGGTTGCCAAATCACCAATACTCCGGCAAATGGACCCCGCGTTTCGGAGAGTTCGCTTCTTGTACGTGGAAGATGTGCGCCGATGATATCAGAGAGGTAGTGGGAGGCTGCTGGGAGGGACTGGGTCTCTACGTTGACCTGCATGCACGTGTTGGCCTCGCTGTAAACCGTGCCAGGGGCGCTAATGTCAAAAGAGGATTGGTAATATCTCCTGGCTTCACGTCGACAATCCTACTCGCCACATTTCACATTTGTCTTCCCCTTTCCGAGGGCTCAGATCTGTCGGGAAACCTCAAGAATGCCCTCGAGCAGTACTGAAGCATATTCTTGCTCGCCTCCATAGCTTGTGGATACATGAAAAGCAGTGCGACTTCCAGAAAGATGCGATCACACCCATTGCGTCTCGAACAGTTTCGCCTCATCCAGTCCACGGGCCGCTCAAGCCCCTAAGGGTTTTGCAGACCGCCGGATCTGAGCCAGGCATATCACACAGAGTCACATCGCGCATGCGCGCGCATGCGAGAGATGTAAAGGAACTTGTACTGACCTCGTCGGGGTACATATGCAGTCACACATCGTTCGCGAGCACGCCACTTTGCGCAAAGTATCCAACAAAAGCTTACATCGCGCCAATTGACATTCTATATCACTTTGAACACATGCCTGACGTAGAAGTGCTTCTAAGACGTGTCTTGCCCAAGACTATATCAGCTCAGAGGACTTCAGTACCTTGATAGTCTTGGCAGTCTACTTCATCGTAATGCTGAGCAACTCATACTCCATGCTAGCTTCGAAACTCTCCTGTAGCTAATCCTTCTGATACGAAGATGATGGTTCCGTCCCCAGCCTGACGCTTACAAATGGATGCTGTCTGCCCAGGTACCTGCCTAGGCAGATTGCAAATCACGTGCACCAGGCTTTTCAGGGTTGCGCTTACCCCGCGTGTAACATGCAGCCAACGTCCCTGGCAACCTCCAGCTCCGAGCTCTCCACATCTTGTTGCCAATGTCATCTCACCATGGACCATTCTCGCGATCCGTGCCCATGGGTAGCCCTTAATGACTTCGGTGGAGCGTTCTGCATGGGCGTACGTCTAGCTATCGTCTGCGTCGGCCAATTACGTCATTGACGTGCTAACGATTCATACCTCTAGGCCGTGGGTGGAGCCATCTGGCACGGTGTCAAGGGATTCCGGTAAGTGTAATGTAGCATCCGAGGATTGTTTCAGCATACTGAGAATTTGTAGCAACTCACCGTACGGCGAGCGGCGCATCGGCGCAGTCACAGCCATCAAGGCACGCGCACCTGTCCTTGGCGGCAACTTCGGCGTATGGGGCGGCTTGTTCTCCACATTTGACTGTGCCGTGAAAGGCATCAGGTGTGGAATGCACATTGGCTGGAAATTAACGACGCGAACTGACGGCCGATATAGGAAGAAGGAAGACCCGTGGAACGGGATTCTCGGAGGCTTCTGCACGGGTGCCGCCCTCGCTGTTCGAGGTGGTGCGAAGGCTATGAGGAACAACGCTATAGCGTGCGGTGTGCTCATTGGGGTTATTGAGGGCGTTGGAATCATGTTCGGGCGGATGATGGCGGAGAACACAAGGCTAGAGGCTCCTCCGCCTCCACCTCAGCAGCAACAGGCGGCAATTGCTTGATCGGCGCTGAAGAGCTGCGCATGTAACGCATAATGGCTTGATTTGGGAACGGCGTTTGGGTCATGAGATCACAGGATTGCATAACGCTGGCCGGTTCGTCATGAATTTGTCTGATGGACACAGATATAATACACACAAGCATGACAGTGCATGTGATGACTGGCAAATGTCGTTACTCGCTGCTCCAGTCAGGTCGCATATCACGCCTTCAATTCGCAAACGTGCCAGAGTGTTCCTCTTAGCATGGAGGTAATGTATCCCACCACCAAGATTTGTCGAGTTCTCGTAATCATTTTGTGCTTCGTTTCATGGAAGACGAGAACAAACACGTATGTTCAGTCCAATTTCAAGAGTTTAGAAACATCAAAAGGGGATATGATTTTACTGCGGGGAGAAGGGCACTAGAGTGATGATCATATTATTGAGTTGTTCATCGTTCTTATGATTTCAATGTTATTGAGAAATACCTCTGTGGTTTGTGTAGCGGATACGTGAAACCCCTGACAACGTACTGTCAGGATGGTAGTCCACTGTTAGTACGCTCAAAAGCGTTTACGTGTGTCAATCAAATCGATACTGAATTTACCCTAGACATGTTTACGTTCGCCTTTACTTATGTGTGAGTGAAGAGTGTGTAGGCGGAGTCATGACACGCTGGTCAACATGTAGATTACGATCCACTGAAGTCAATTATCCTGTTCTACACCCAACTATCACGATGGTATCCTGTGTGCATTCTTGGCCCCATTTGGTCCTGCTTGCTCCCACAGGTCCACGACGTGAATAATCTACACCCTTCCTTGCGTGCCCCTATCGCATTGCGAACTAATTGCCTGTCTTACCGTGAAAACAGGCGGGAGGTTGAATCTGCTTCCGCCTTCACCTATCAAGTCCAATCTAGCTCAGTTTTGACCCAGCAACCAAAAGTCCTCGCTCTTGCCACTTACTCTACGCCATCGCAGGACATATAAAATCCGCCGACTCCTTCGCATTCTTTAGACCAAACTCACGACACTTTCGGCACATCGACTCGCGACAATGAACCAGCCGCACGACGTTGAAATCATCCTCAGCCATGACCGCAAGTATCCTTTCCACGCAAGCACGCTCGCGCGAAGCAGCGTGTTCTTCGCGAGCATGCTCACGGAAACGAGTGCCGCGAGGCTGAGCACGAAGGCGAAGAACGCCGGCGTCACAAAGCGCTGGCTCATAGAGCTCATAGAGATGCCTAGCGCCCAGTACCCTGCTGGTCAGCTGGAGCTCATCGTCAGTGTACATGCTATGTTACCCGCGGCTAACTATTCAAGCGTCGGCGCTCACGATGTTGTTTGAGAACTGACATGTTTTCCAGGAACTCAATTCAAATGGCGGGCGAGCTGACGGCTGGGCTGGCCGCGTCCTGAACGAGAACGGACGAGTGCCAACCAAGATCTTCAAGTACTGGGAGCGTGTCCTATACGCCTTTTACGGCACAGAGATCCGCATTGCCGACGATGATATGGGCGCCGCGCTCGTGGACTGCATTGGCCTGATCGAAGTCGCGGAATACCTGGGCTGCGTGAACTTGATCGGTAGGTTTCAGTTGTCCCATCCCGAGATAATGCAGCGCTATCAGTACCGGCAGGCTGATGCCCCATCATCGCAGGCAAGCCAGTAGAAGTTGCACTCCTCAAGCACGGTCAAGTTCTCTTCCGCTCCATCCAGGCGAACCCACAAGGATGGGCAAACATGAGCTTCCGCATTCGCTCCGAGCTCATCTTCCGCGAGTCCATCATCCATCTCGCTGGCAATTGGAACACTTGGAAGAGGAATCGCACCACGTTGCAGGGGCTGACGAAGACGCCGGAGGCTAGGCGACTAGCTGAGAAGTACCACCGTCGTCTCCTCGAGCGATCGCGTGCCTTGGAGAACAAGCTGGCCTCACACTATCCCCCCAAGATTGCGGCACCGAAGGAAGACCTCCCTGTCAAGGTAATGCTACTCCATCCATGATGATGGCCGCATTAGCTAACCCGAGACAGCGCGAAGAGTATGCAAAGGATATCCTCATTTGGATGGCCCTCTGCTGGTTCCGTCAATGGCTTGCGCACAAGATCATTGCGAACAAAGGCTACAACGCCGACGATGGGGGCTTTTCACTCTACGAGGCCATCGGCGCAGGCGGTGACGCATACATGGACAAGGCCGTCCTCTCGCAGTTCCACGCCATGTTCCCCATCACCAAGAAGGCGCTCAACGTCATCGAGAACCACGTGTGCGAGATCAAGGAGCTGATGCAGAGCTGGGTCGTCAAATCGGGCTTGCTGAAGAGCAACTGCCAGCTCAACATTGAGCAGTTTCCCGTTAGCTACATCACGTGCACGGAGTTTGAGCGCGCGGATTTCCCGTGGCTGGAGGATGAGCAGCCAGCTCCGCCGGTGAGGAAGGGGAAGCGGCCGGGTGGAAATGACATCGCGCAGCGGAATCTGGAGGCGGCCAAGCGCCACCAGCAGCATCAGGAGGTGAATTTCGGCGAAGAGGATGGGGTCATTGACGAGGAGGACGAGGAGGAAGAGCCCATGCGCGCCCCGAAGCGTGGCCGGATCCAGCAGTAGTTGTTGGCGATTCCCTGGTCAGCTTTGTTCTGGCGTATGCTATGGCACAATCTGCGTTGCTAAGATATACCCGGCTGGATCTTCACTTGGAACCTTTTGCAGACCTCGGGCGTTGGAACGATGTGGCGTTGAAGAAAAAGTTGACTATGTACAATACAGCCTGACAGTACTCCGACCTCGTACTCAGGTCCTCATGTGTCTGAATCCATCCACCCATGCATTGTGATATCTCTCTGGTCTTGTTATACCCAGCTCTCGCCCTCGTCCTTTCTTCACTCCCAATTACTCATCCTCGAACCCACTCGGCCGCGGTCTCGGTCCCTTGGGTACTGCGCCTGATTAGTATGTCGTTCCCTGGCCTCGATCCCACCATCCACGTACTCGGATATGTCTGCGGCACCTTTGCGATCCTCTCGTAGCCCAGGTACTTCCTGGTCGGCACAGCCACAGCGATGATTCCGGGGCCAGCGAGGCCAATGCAGATGGAGTAGAAGTAGGCGGGCTTGTTGATGGAGGCCCAACGGAGGTAGCGGAAGGGCTCCTTGAAGAAGAAGGGAGCGGTAGACATATTGGCCTGTTTGCGCATCAGCGTCACTATGTACCTCCCAAGTAACCGATTGTGTACTCACCGTCTGTGTCCCGCGCAAATGGTGCAGTCGCAATGGCTCGACGTTCACTACACAGGTGCAGTGATGGGGTCGAAGCTTAGCTTGCGGGCGGAGCGCGGAGAAACGCAGGCGCCGACTCTTGGCAAAGCATACGTCTCCAATTGCGCTCCCGCCGCGTAACGCAGCTGCTCAAGCTTCCCCTCCGTCACAACGCAGACATGAGGTGGCTATTTTCTTGTATGCTGCTGGCCCTGCTGGGTGCGGTGCAGGCGCTGAGCTCCTCCGGCCAGAGACTGCTGGTTATTCTCGAGGAGGAGGGCGAACGGGAGAAGTACAGTGTGCTGCTTGAGGATCTGTCGAGTATGTTGCACCTTTTCTGCTTGGATTGCGAGTTTGAGGGCTGAGAGAGGTTGCGTGGTGCTTCTGGAGCTGTTGTTTCGGCATTGGGACTGGGAGACCAATTCGAATTGCAGCTCTTGAACCGCTATCTTGCTCGAACTCAAAGCGTATTCCGGAGCTCGCAGTGCTTCCTTACTACCAGGCAACTTGCTAATCAAATCAACAGGTCGAGGCTTCCATACGACTGTTCAGTCTCCGAAATCAGACAAACTCTCGCTCTTCCGACATGGTGCACGCGCGTACGACCACGTTATCCTTCTCCCCGCCAAATCGAAAGGCCTCGGTCCCGCCCTCACTGCGAACCAATTCCTCGATTTCATGAACAACGAAGGAAATGTCATTGTTGCGCTTTCCAGCGACCACGCGACACCTTCGTCCGTCCAGTCGCTGCTACTCGAGCTCGATATCCACGTTCCGTCGGACAAGGGCGCTTTGGTCGTTGATCACTTCAACTACGACTCTACCTCCGCGGCGGACAAGCACGATGTTCTCCTGCTGCCATTCCCGAAGGCGATCAGGCCCGATGTCAAGAACTACTTCGCCGGCGAGGGGCTCATCGCGGTCCCCCGCGCAGTGGGTCAGACACTTGGGAACGAATCGCCGCTTATCTTGCCCGTTCTCCGCGCTCCGAGCACCGCATACAGCTACAACCCCAAGGACGAGGCTGATGTCGTCGAGGATCCATTTGCGACCGGCGAGCAGCTGAACATTGTGTCGTCGCTGCAGGCCCACAACTCTGCGCGCCTGACTGTCATTGGCTCTGCCGAATTGCTGCAGAATAAGTGGTTCGCGGAGAAGGCTACGCTCAACGGCCAGGCAGTCAAGACCGCGAACCGCGATTTCGCGCAGAAGGTCACTGCCTGGACGTTCAAGGAGACTGGTGTCTTGAAGATCGGCAAGCTGCTGCACTACAACAACGAGAGCGCCAGCAAGAAGCTGAACACCAGCGTTGCTGTCCCAGAGCACAACCCCAAGATCTACCGCATCAAGGAGGACGTCGTGAGTCTCCCGTTACATTCATACTTTCCTGAATCCACACTGACCCGCCTAGGCTTTCCAAATCGAAGTCTCCGAGTACGAAAACGACCACCTCGTCCCCTTCCTCCCCGCCGAAAACGACGCCCTCCAGCTCGAATTCAGCATGCTCTCCCCCTTCCATCGCCTCAATCTCACCCCTCTCTCCCAAACTGCCAATGCGACCATCTTCGGTGTCTCCTTCCGCACCCCTGACCAACACGGCATTTTCAACTTCCGCATCAACTTCCGCCGCCCGTTCCTCACCAACCTCGATGAGAAGAGGCAGGTTACCGTGCGCCACTTTGCGCACGACGAGTGGCCGAGGAGTTGGCAGATCAGCGGGGCCTGGGTGTGGATTGGCGGTATTTGGGTCACGGTTGTGGCGTGGGTGGGCTTTGTAGCGTTGTGGTTGTATAGTGCGCCGACAACGAACAGCGCGAAGAAGACGCAGTAGACGGTATATGTAAAAGGATGGAACATGATGTTCGGGGAAGGTGTGAAGGTATGAACGAAAGGAGAGGATGAGATGAGCGAGGATAGCAAGAATCTCAAGAGGACATGCGATGCTCTAAGGCGAAAGATGTATATTACAAGGAGTTTTGAAGGATGGAAATATCAAAAGCGCAAGCGCATGTTAGAGCGACCAAAGATTTCACGTGTCGAACCCATATGCCACGGCTTTTGGCGATGCGTTTGGTGGTACAATGTGATCAAGCAGCGTCTCGTCACAAACGTCACTGATCTACAGGTCATTGGATATAGTAGTGCTCCATCAACACCGCCGCCCCAGCCAAACCAACAAAAACTCCGCTTCCCAGCCCGAGAACCCTCCCATCCTCACCACTCAAAACCTCACCCCTCTGTCCCTAACCATTCGATGCATATCAAGCACCATGTTCTCCCTCCTCTCCAGCCTCTGCCTCGACTCCGTCTCCTCCACGCCCAAACCCCTCAACATCATCTCACTCACCGCCTTCGCCGCCAGCTAAATCTGCGGCATCCCATGCCCCATATACCCACTCATAATGAACACATTGCTCCGTCCCCGTACCTGCTCCACCCGCGGCAGCAAATCAGCCAAGTACCCCGTGACGCCCGACCAAAGCTCCCCTATCTCCGCGCCGCTATCTCCCTACCCCCGAAAATGGCGTTGCATGTACCCGTCGAAGTAGCTTCTCCCGCTCTCGAAAACCCGGCTGTAGTCGATATTGCCGTACCAGGAGGTTCGGTCAGCGAGGTAGGTGCACCGCGCGCCGCCGACGATGATGCTGCCGTCTATGAGAGGGATCAGGTAGTCGGAAGTCCCAGTCGTTGAATCGCAAGGCATATGAATTGACCAGCAAGGGTGGGGATGTGGAAGGGGAAGGGGGTGTGATGATGCGCGCGCAGATGGTCCTATAAGGGATTATCTTATCCGAGTACTCGGGGAGGAGGGCGGCGGTGTAGGCGTTGGTAGCCATTATGACAGTGTGTGCACGAATCGGTCCACGAGGTGTTTTCACGGCCCATGACCCTTCGGGAAGCTGTAAGGAGGGGATTTCGAGTGCGGGGGTGTGCTTTTGGAGATTGACGTTTGGGTGGGATACCGCGGCGGTGAACATCTGGTGGATCAGTTTGTACGGCTAGAGATGCGCTGCGGTGTATTTGTATGCGCCTTTTGCGCCATGCACGCCGGATATCTAAGTTCATATTAGAAACGCGCAAGAAAACCTCGGGTGTACACAAGTGAGATGGGATCCATACCATCTCGGCCTCCTTCCCATGGGTATAGAATGCAGTCTTCGCCACGCCGCCCCCACTTTTGATGAAATCGATGTGCGGTCGTTCGACTTTGACAACGCGGTACCCTAGTCGTCAGACAGATTGCAGGACCGCAGGTGGCACAGCGTTGGGCTCTGCTGCCTCAGCGCCATTGAGTGTCTCGTTTCCGCTGTGGTGAAAGCTGTGGTCGCCAAATACATCATGATGTGTCTGCTGGTGGCTGGTCTCTACACGAGACTCCCGCTCATGCTGAACTGGACAAGCAAGAGGATTTCCTTTCCGGACCAGAAGTGCTCGGTGGTAAATGCGTGGGTGAATTGCTGCGGGCATTTGGCTGTTATCTATGGAAGTTATCTTTGGCCGAGCGGGAATGCACCGCAGCACTTGTTGGTCTTTGCGACGCTGATGGCGACATGTGCATTAGGCGCCCTCCTGGCCGTGGCGGGTCCGTACTTGTTCAGGTTGTTGCCCAACGAACCAGCAACTAAGACGGAAAGGGACATATGGGCGCTGCAGGAATGATAGAAACGGAAATGTCTTTTGGAAATGATCGATCTCCTGAGCCGCAATACGTAAAGCGTGTTTATAATTATGAACATCGCTGAATTTAAACAGACGAGGGAAGCTACTACGTCGTAGAGTCAGAGGATTTCGCAATAGATGAAACCCCTTGCATTCCAAAGATGAAATCCAGAAAGATCCTCAACGCCGCGACCAATCATCCAGCCAACCAATTCCAGGTTGTAAACCAATCTAGCGGGTCAGAGTGACATGTGGAAGCTGAGTGGTCGAAGTGGAATCTGGGTGTCTTTCTGACAGCCTCACTGCACGATCCATTGACATTGGCAAGCACTATCAGAAACGCCTGCTTGCTGCTTGGTTTTCTTATCAATAGAGGAGGCGTAGACGGACGTCGCGTCAGTTGTGCTGAGAAAGTATCGTGGTGCATCGCTTTTGCGGAGAGCTCCCCGTTCCGACACTTTTTGCTGTTCACAATAGGCACGTGTTCCGTTCTGAATCCATTGTTCGAAGATTTGTATCACAAAGGGAAAAGCTGGCAACGAAGACGTCTCGGTAGTATTATTCGCTCCTTGCGTGGAATTGGTCGCTGTACCTGCGCGTTGGGACGCATAGACGAACACTTCCATGATGGTATTGTTAAAATAGCAGACCCAGGGGCTATCGTTAGGTGATATCTTCCCACTCGTCTCTCGTTCGGCTTCATGTTGAGGTTGGCCGTGAAATGACAACTCATCATTTGCCAGTAGCACAATGCGATCGTATGATGCTTGAAAATGCCATATCACTTCATCGTCAGAGTCGTTCATAGGATAGATTGGATCGAATTCAGCTGAAATGGTCGGTGGAAATTGCTGTCCATAACTGCTCGTGCCCGTCCCACTCGTCTTTTGAATAGTCAGTTCCAGCTGCGACAGTGGACGTTCTGAGGAAGAGACAGAAATATGCAATTTCGCTTGTGAGGTGCATGGCCATGAATCGGCGTCATCGCTGTCAGAAAGGCAAGCAGAACTCTGCTGGCGAGGGGTGCTGAGGTTCAGACTGAAAGTATCTAAGGGGATGGAAGGACTAGAGGGCCGAATTGGCGAAGTCGCTACATCTGAAGACTGCTCACTGGGTTCCCTTGCAGATACTTTAGCAACAGTATAGCATTTTCTCCAAGAACTTGACTTACCGCTTGGCCAGGCGTGGTTTGACTGACAACAGGCCGAGACAAATCGTCAACAAGAGACCGAGTTGCACCTGAGACGCGCGGTCAGCGTGGAAGTGGTCGGAATTTTTCGCGTTGGACTATTTACACATAACAATACAGCAATGCGCTGTTTTACTGGTAGTCGATACCACTTGCGTTTGACTAACACTTTCCAGGCAGCGTTTGGAAGCGGTGGTAGAGGCTTCGAACGCCTGTTCCAGTCGGTGAGTGTCGCGTAGAGCACCTCTTTCTCTGGAGTATCCGGGGAAACAGTTTTGCCGCAGGAGGTGTTGCACCGCTCGATCGGAACTACCTCGAGTCCGTACCCTACACAATTGTCCGCCCGATGGGTCACCGGTGCCTTTTCAAGCACTGTATCATCGAGTACTGGAAATAATGTGAGGATGCTCGGTACAGCTGGCGTTGGGGTTGTCTTTGATGAGCGGCCAGGAAATCGCATAGATTCCAAAGTTGTACAAGATCAGCGCTCGGTGTGTTCGTTCGATGTGATCGTGGGCTGGTCGGCAATGTTGAAACTAAGAAGGCTATCTCGACGCGTATTTGAATACTACAGTATACCTTCAGGGGGTGACTGGTACATCTCAACGCGAGACTGTGAGACGTTCTAGGCCCGCTGTGCCTCCCAACGATGAAAGGGGCGGTACAAACCGAGCGTATCATGTTTGTGCATACTGCGGTATCGCCTTCGAATGCGATTGCGATTACGTTCACTATACTCACTGTGCCGTGTGATGAGAGTTAGCGAGCTCTACATTTCCCCGACAAGGCTGGGGCCCTCGATATTGATTGGCTTTGACTCTCTCTTGTCGTGGAGGTGGAACGTGCGTGCCGCCACCCATCGCAGTGGCGGAATTCCTATTGGGTCGTTCAGCCGCATATGCTTATGGAACTGATAGGAGGTTCGCGTTAATGTGAACCTCGAAGCCGTGACAGTTGTCGAGAGGCTCCGGCTAAGAAGCGACGCCACCGCTTCGGTAGCCAAATCACTTTGCGCAGAGCGCTTCTAGAGAGACTCGATGTCAAGGCTAAGACATGGGGCTACATGCTGTCCGGTACAGTCGTTGGAGAAGATTGAGCGCGAAAAGCCGAGAGGAATGCACTCAAGTAGCAGCGTCTAAGTAAGGTGAACGTGTCAAGGACATGGGCCACGCCCGACACAGAGGTTTCAAGCAGCACTTTGGTGCTGGAATAATCTCAGAGACCTGATATATATCTCATGGGTATGTCATTCGCGATGCAAATTGCGAAGTCGCATGAAATAGCAGGCGCTGAAGCGCATCGTCACGGCAACTGTTCGCGGGAAGGAGGCTAGTTAGTAAGCCAAGAAGCACTCTGTATGACGTCTGACGTTCGCATCAATCTTTCTCCATCGCATCCCAGATCGCTGTATAGTCCCTTTGCAGGCTGAATAATTGTCTCATGATGTCTGATCCTCTTTTAGCGTCATGTTCGATCTGGACTACGCGCGATCGGCTGCAACGACATAGCCTACCGACGATGCATGCATAGCCCCCTGCATCGTTGCGCAACATCAGTTCAGCCCAACTTGTGACAACTTCGAAGGCGCAGTATGATCTACCTTATCGTCGCCCAATAGTCATGATGCGCTCCAAAATCGAGGCGACCATGACACCACGAGCGTGACAGCTCGCCCGCTAGAATTGACTGGAGGCCTAACTCTCTATCGCTTTGCGGGACGTGGCCCCCAATTCTCTGACTGTACGGTATGAGGGTTCCGACGTGATAGGATCTGCACCTTCGTAGATGTCCCCTCTAACAGCCACCTTCGCATGTTCTTTGCAGTGAACTCACAGGCAACGACACGAACGAAAGTTGCCACATCAACGTCTCCCTCCCGCTTGCTGAACTTTAGAGGGGAATTTCCGTCACATGCGAAGCTGCTCAGACTGCTCAGACTGCTCAGACCACTTCCGCATCGTTTCTACAAGTATAACGCTGACTACTCGAAGAGATACTTCCTCTAATTCCGATCAAAGGCTCGAGAGCAATCCATGGGCGAGGTGCATGCCTCGACCAAGTCCGAAATAGAGAGCTGTCCCCGTTCCACTCCATTTGGTGATTTTGGGATTCATGGAAAGATTTATGGATGGCTTGCATGCGTACCAATTTCACTGTGTGGTTCGCGGGGTAGGCGTCCTAAATTTGGGTTTCCGCCATCACTAGTATGCTGACGACCCTGAACGACCGACCAACAGCTGAACTCTCCAACTTGACTAAACGTGCTGAGATAATCGACCATCAGCCCGATGAGCCAACTATAAATGCATGTCTGGCGCGCTCGACTGGCAACATGTTCTGGAGACAAAGAGATTACCTTTCCAGAGATTGGCAGACCTTCTCATTCGCAAGCTCGTTCCTCCAGTGCCAGTATACAGAAATTCTTGACACAATGGACACATCCGCAAGCAAGGGGACCTTTTGGTTCATGTTCGTTTCCAACTTTTGTCTCTCCGCTCTTTCAATTACAAATTTGGGTCTAATCAGCTCGATGGTGGGCTTCATCCTTCACCAGAAAAGTATGTGACGTGGGAGACTACAACAACAGTCAAACTGATATTTGTTGACAGACGAAATCGTCACGTATCAAGTGAACTGGCCAGAAGAAACTGTACAGCTCGTCACACATCCGGCAAACTTATGGACTGATCAAGGCCATATGTCGAACGGTGTGGCTGGCTACGGATTCTTCCTGGGCCTCATCGCAATGTATGTGGCATGTCGTCAAAGACACCGGGCGGGAAAGGTGCGTTAGGCATCTGGCATCTTCATCCCTCCCTAACGGCAATTGCAGCCTCCTTCAAAGACTCTGGTCGCAGTGTTTGTCCTGCAGCTACTCTCGGTGCTCTTCACGCTCTCCGCCATCATCTTCGTCTTTATCGTCACCAACGAGACGAAGCACCAGCACATTCTGGAATCGGTCGCGCGCTCAAATGTTCCCTACCCCGAGCACTGGTGGACTCCCGAGAACTGGTACAAAGCTGTGCTGGAACTGCCGCTGGCTTCGGAGCAGCATCGCAGTAGCATCAGCTCAGCTGTCACGCATATGGTCGCCTGGAAGTGGATCCTTATCCCCATCTTTTTACTCGATGTATTGACTTTTGTGATTACGACGGTGGAGATGATCAGGCAGCGGAGGATCCCAAGCCGCCAAAGCATCCATTCTGTTGAGGAAAAGTGATGAGGAGTAGCACGACGTATAATATGCTCGACGATCCAAAGGCATGTCGGCGGTCAGCGACGAGCTTTTGAAGTTACTACGATTGGGACGGCCATCCGCGATGGAACGGCCGTAGCTGGGTCGAACCTCGGTGCGCTCTGTGCCTGCTTCGCCATTTGAACCTAGCGATTAGTTTTATTTCGCAAGTGTCGAGGACCTGTTTTAGTCAAACGCGGGCTCAAAAGTGAATAGTAATGTAGTGCTGTACCTAAAGCTTCTTGTGCACCAGACTTTCATCGTGAGCACGCCGACATCGCAAGGGACCCGCATTCACATGCGGCGCACCCCTGGGCAACTCGTAGCTGGAGGATATTCACATCACGCGCGCCTTCGTGAATCATGCTGGAAGTGCATGGGTACTTTCGAAGGCCTTGTGACAGAAATGCTCTCACGATCGTGTTTCTTTGAATGCATCCTCGTTGATTCGCGCGTGCTATACCTGTTGGCGTCTGAACTCGCTGGAACTCCAGGCGCCTCCTCGATGCAGTCTTTGTCCAGAGCAATCACGACACTTGACACCTTCATACTGCAAAAAAGTAGAGCATCTGTCTCATCATACGAAGCTCAGCACAAGCTTCACAAGCTCCACAAGCTCAGCAGGCATCGCACCCTTGCGTGACATCCCACTCCGGACACTAAGCGAGGAAGCACCAACGAGCCTCGGAGCGGGACCTCAACATCGAAAAAGTTGCCCGCCATAGCGCCCGCCGACGCCCAACCCTCACCGCCTCCTCACGTGCGGTCCTCGCTCGGCCTGCCGCGCTCCACCTGCACTGCAAACCAGATCGCACAACCCTCTCGAATGCTACGGCCGACCACATAGCACCCCGCGATTGCACACACCGCACGACCACCCGCCATGAGCTGGCTCCTCTACACCATGGCCGCCCCGCCGATCCTCATCGTCTTCTTGCGCGCGCTGTCGTTCGTCCTGCCCGGGAAACTGGCGCAGCTAGCCTCGTTCGCGGCATTCTTCATCACCAGCATGATCATGATGAGCATGTGCGCCATGTACGGCGTGTTCGCGAGCATACTCCTGCGGGCCGTGGGGTACGGAGGGCTGAGCCAGTGGACCGTCGCGAGAGCGTTCAAGTGGAGCATGTGGTTGATCACTGGGGTTACCTTCAAGGTGACGAACAGCGGCGGGGAGGAAGCGCTGTTGACGCGACCGGCTGTGTTCTTGGGCAACCACCAGAGGTAAGTGCTGTCTCATGGATGCGCCCAACATCAGCGAGCTCGCAGACTAACACGGCGCAGCGAACTCGATGTCCTCATGCTCGGCTGCACGTTCCCCAAGTACACCTCTGTGACTGCAAAGAAGTCGTTGAAATGGGCGCCCTTCCTCGGCTGGTTCAGTACGACTCCCCCTCCCTCTCCCCACCCTACACCCAACTGACCCACTCACCACAGTGGCCCTCTCCAAAACCGTCTTCATCGACCGCGCCAACCGCACCACCGCCCGCGCCGCCTTCGACTCCGCCGCCCACACCATGCGCACCCAGCGCCAATCCGTCTTCATCTTCCCGGAGGGCACACGTTCGTACGCCGAACAGCCCGAACTCTTGCCCTTCAAGAAGGGCGCCTTTCACCTCGCCATCCAGGCCGGTGTTCCCATTGTCCCCATCGTCGTCGCAAACTACGCGCACGTTCTCAACGTCAAGAAGCGCGAGTTCAATCCAGGCGTCGTGGACGTTAGCGTGCTCCCGCCGATTAGTACCAAGGGCATGACCGCGGAAAATGTGGATGCGCTGATGAAGAAGACGAGGGATGCTATGCTTGAGGAGCTGGTGAGGCTGAGCCATGTTAGTGGGACGGGGAACGGCGTGCCGCTGCCGAGGACGTCGGGGCGGGACGAGCAGGGCGAACTTAGAAGGCGGAATTGAGTGTTGAGTTGGTTGCATCCGAGGCATGCAAGGCATTGGCGTCCGGGGCGTTCTTATGGCATATATCCACGCGGCGGGCAGGCGGGCGGGCAGGCGCTGCATCGTGCATCCTTTTTGGTTTCGCTTTGGCGAGCCAACAGGCTGCTCAAGCCATTTTTACTCTTCCTGGAATATTTGCATGTATTCCTTGACCTGTGTATCATGAACCGCAAAGGTACCGCTGCACGATGAGTGACAAGCCATCCCGTTCCCAATCTCTCCCACCCATCAAACCCATTGTCCATGATCGACACCCTCTTGGATTTTCCCGACATCGCTCCGGCAGCCTACACGCGTCTAGCAAGCGCGGCGGTGGAAGTGTTATCCCGAGCTCCTCCTTCCCCGCAGCCCCGCGTGCCCCTCACCCACTGCTTGCGGTATACCGAAGCCCCAAACGAGTGATGATGCGAGACGCAGACGCGTGTGTCACACATCATATTCAATACCTTTAAAAGCTTGTAGAAAGCTATCACTGGCACGCTGAACTCCGTCATTGCGTTCAAAGATCGATAACCTCATGGTGAGAGAGATCGTATCAATTAATACCACAACACACCCTTGAGCAGCACTATCACAATTTTTCAGTCGACACAGCCTATAACGTCGTTTTGGTTGTATCTGGATTGGTCCTCGCTACCAGCCAGGCACCATGGCAGCACACAAGCAACGCGTCACTGATGTCACAGAGCGCTCGGCTCCCTTCTCCGTCAAAAGCAAGTCGGCCATAGTCACGGGTGCGGGCTCAGGTATGTCCTCACTTGCTTACCATTGATATCTGCCTTCCTAGGATATCGTGTCCCTGCCACGACACTGACCAGATTGCAATGCAGGCATCAACTTCGCCTTCGCCGCGCTGCTGCTCTCAAAAGGCTGCAACGTGCTGATCGCGGACCTAGCGCTGCGGCCCGAGGCGCAGAAATTGCTGGAGCAGTATAGTACTGGGTCCCCGCGGGCGGTGTTTGTAAAGACGGATGTGACGGAATGGACGCAGCTAGAGCGCATGTTTGATGTGGCACGGCGAGAGTTTGGAAGCGTGGACGTGGTGTGTCCGGGGGCGGGCATCTGTAAGTCATACCCATCCTCCCTTCCATCTCTAGAAATGAGAGACAAGCTGAACAGATCGAAACCTCTAGACGACCCCCATTGGACGAACTTCTGGCACCCGCCGGGCAGTCCGAAATCCAAGGACGCGCCCAACGCAAACCACTATGCCACCCTCGACATCAACATCACACACCCCTGCCGCACAACCCAGCTCGCCATCTCGCACTTCCTCGCAGACGCCGTCTCCCCCACGAACCCCAAGCGCGTCCTCATCATCAGCAGCATTGCAGGCCAAGCCTCGAACCTCAACACACCTCTCTACGTCGCAGCGAAACATGCGATGAACGGCTTCATCCGCTCGCTCGGACCGCTAGACGAGCGCCTCGGGATCCGCGTCAATGGCGTAGCCCCGGGTGTCATCAAGACGCCGCTGTGGACGGAGCATCCGGAGAAGCTTACGTTTCTGGACGAGGCGCAGGATGAATGGGCGAGCCCGGAGGAGGTGGCGGATGCAATGGTGCGGTGTCTTGAGGAGGGGGAATTGGGTGGGGGGACGGTATTGGAGGTGGGTGCTGGGCAGACGAGGAAGGTGGAGCAGTTTAATGATCCGGGCCCGAGTGGGAAGGGGCACACGGTGTCGAATTTGGAGAGGAGCTATGAGGAGGTGTTTGGGTGGTTAGGGGCGAAGGGGTGGGGGAGGGTGAAGGCGAAGTTGTAGGGTGTGCGCGATGGTGTGGGTATTGACAGTTTTAGGTGGATGGGGTTGGGATAGAGGGAAAGAACCGGATAGACTGGAAGAGAGGTGAGCTGTAGACCATGTTGCAGGTTGCGAGTTGAGAGGCTTGATTAGGAGTAGGACCAATTGATGTGTCGTATCACGTGTGGCGGCTCGACCCAGGATCGGAGAAATGGATTTATTCCCTTTGTTTGAGGTCGGACACGGCAAGTATGATTCTAGAGCTGTGTATCCGTCAGCAAATGGGTAATAGCCTTTGAGCCTTCTGGGCGGCTGTTCCCGAATCATGGCTAACAGCCATTGGACCCTCGGAGCGATTGTTCTCCGAATCAGTGTTCACGATGTGCGTGCTTCGGGCGACAAGCGTCCGGCAGCACAGCACGCGGCGTATTTGTTGGTAAAAGGCATGTGTTGCTGCGGAGATGTCGTGCGCGGAGATGCGGAATACCATTGGCGGAAGAAGCAAGCGTGCTGCGTTATTAGCCGCAGGGAGTGGGAAGACGGTGGACTCGTGTAGAAGGAATTGCGGAACTAGGCGCGGATAGGCTGCATGAGGCTGAAAGGCCGCCTGTGAACCTCGCTCAGTTGCCGGCCCGGAGCGGCGTTTGAGATTGGGCGGCCGGGCGTGACCTGCTGAGATTTTGAACTTGGGATTCTGGAATGAGCAACAAGACACTGGATGAGGCGAGGCGAGGGTTACCGTACGCGGCGCAAATGCTGGATATCAGACTTGCATCAGCGGCGATGCTGGTCGGAACGACACAGAACGGGCAACAGGGCCAGGGTGGTGCTTAGTAGCGGCATGGTAAGGCGCTGATTGATACGATGCGATGGGTTTTGGCGGGCCCAGAGCGCGCCGTGGCCGTTGCTGTTGGATTCTCGGCCGCGTTGGTAGGGTCGGCGCAATCGCAAACTCGTCGCCACTGTGACGCTGCGGCGGGGCGCTTTTTCCACGCGGCGGGGCAGCAGCTGCCAAAGCAAAACAACGCAGCTTCCCGCATCATTCCCAACACACTGCCCTTCTTTACTCTTCCCCCCGTCTCCTCCAAGCAGTTTCTCCAATCACCCCAAAACTAAGCCGCGAAAGCCACTCACCATGTCTTCCTCCCTCGATCAATTGAAGGCCACCGGCACTGTGGTCGTCTGCGACTCGGGCGACTTCGCGACCATCGACAAGTACAAGCCCCAGGATGCGACGACCAACCCCTCGCTCATCCTCGCCGCCTCCAAGAAGCCTGAGTACGCCAAGCTCATCGATGCCGCCGTCAAGTACGGCAAGGAGCATGGCCGGGACCTCGACCACCAGGTCGACATCACACTCGACAACCTGCTCGTGCAGTTCGGCAGCGAGATCCTCAAGATCATCCCTGGAAAGGTCTCGACTGAGGTGGACGCGCGCTTCTCCTTCTCCACCGAGCAGTCGGTGAACAAGGCCCTGCGCATCATCGACGTACGTGCTCCGTGATTCACCAACAGTCGGATGCCGCGGATGCTAACCTGCGCAGCTCTACAAGGAGGCCGGTATTGACAAGGACCGCGTCCTCATCAAGATTGCCTCAACATGGGAGGGCATCAAGGCCGCCGAGATCCTCCAGTCCAAGCACGGCATCAACTGCAACCTGACCCTCATGTTCGCCCTCCCGCAGGCCATTGCCGCCGCTGAGGCCGGCGCCTACCTCATCTCTCCCTTCGTTGGCCGTATCCTCGACTGGTACAAGGCCGCGACCAAGAAGGAGTACTCCGCCCAGGAGGACCCGGGTGTCAAGTCTGTTGGCAACATCTTCAACTACTACAAGAAGTACGGCTACAAGACCATTGTCATGGGTGCCTCGTTCAGGAGCATCGGCGAGATCACTGAGCTCGCTGGCTGCGACTACCTGACCATTGCTGTGAGTCATCCGGGAACGAAGACCAAAGCAACTGCTAATTTCAACAGCCGAACCTGCTTGAGCAGCTCTACAACTCCAAGGACGAGGTGCCCAAGAAGCTCGACGCTGCCAACGCGAACTCGCTCGACATCGAGAAGAAGTCGTACATCAACGACGAGGCGCTCTTCCGCTTCGATTTCAACGAGGAGCAGATGGCCGTCGAGAAGCTGCGGGAAGGTATCTCCAAGTTCGCTGCTGATGCCGAGACGCTCAAGGACATCCTCAAGGAGAAGATCAAGGCGGCTTAGAGGAGGAAGTAATGATATCTGTCGTTTTCTCTTGATTGTGCAATGAAATACATCGAGAAATTGGCACCCAGTGTAGTTACGAAAATAGCAATGATTCACGTTGAACATGTTTTCGCGTTAAGACACATGAGAAGCGTTGCAATACTCTCGCAGTTGCGTACCACGAGTTCAGACCAGGCATGAAAACCTTGCAACTTGGAACGGATTGCTTGTGCCAATCACATCCGGCGACAACAGCCGTGTGTGAAGAATGGGGCGACAGCTGGCTAGCTGTTTCTGCTTGAGTGAGGGGCTGAATTCATTAATCATCTGCTGGGGCGGGACTCGGAGCTAAGTTCGGAATCCAGCAGCTCAGTTGCGTCAGTGGTCACCAATGCCCCGCTCTCGAAGAGGAGCCGAAGCTTACCACGCACCATTCTCCCTCTCTACACTACCGTCTACACAACTCCAGCCACTACTATCAACAATTAGCACTTCCCAATCCACCTAATCACACAAACCGTCACAATGGTCAAAGCCGGTACGTTTAGCTCCCTTGGGTCTTAACTGGTTGGGTGGGGGGCGAAGCTGCCGTTCCAGCGTGGCGCGGGGCACCCGTCCGAGCTGTCCGAGCGAGATTGAGCACATTTTGTACGCTGCTACACCACTCATTCGGTGATGTGAGGAAGGACTGGCGGCTCCATTGGGCTAGAGAGTAGCTGCGAGGACCATGCTGGAGGCGCGGGTGTTCCTGGCCGCCATGCAGCTTTCGCCAATCGCTACGCTACGCTGGGAGACCTTGATGGGCAGCTGCGGCCCCCAACGACGAGACGGGACGGCTCTGTGTAGCGGGATAGATGTTGGCATGAGATGATGTAGGAGCTAACACGTGCGCAGTCGCCGTCCTCCGTGGTGACTCCAACGTCAAGGGCACCGTCACCTTCGAGCAGGAGAACGAGAGCTCCCCCACCTCCATCTCGTGGGACATCACCGGCCACGACGCCAACGCTGAGCGCGGCATGCACGTCCACGCCTTTGGCGACAACACCAACGGCTGCACGTCTGCCGGACCCCACTGTAAGTCTGACTGCATGCCGCACCTGTGCGAGGGCGAGAGCGAGAACGAAAATGGCTAATAGGTACGGATAGTCAACCCCTACGGCAAGGAGCACGGCGCCCCCTCAGACGAGAACCGCCACGTCGGCGACCTAGGCAACTTCAAGACGGACGGCCAGGGCAACGCAAAGGGCTCTGTGACGGACAAGCTGATCAAGCTCATCGGGCAGGACAGCGTTATTGGCGTACGTTTCCCTCTTCCCTTACATTCTATCTTCCTCCCTCTTCTGAGAAGAAGAAGAAGAAGAAGAAGAATCTGACAAAAGTGAACAGCGCACCATCGTCGTCCACGGCGGCACTGACGACCTCGGCAAGAGTGACCACCCCGAGTCCAAGAAGACCGGTAACGCTGGCACACGTCCTGCCTGCGGAGTCATCGGCATCTCGTCCTAGATGCGAAACGCTGCTCTGTCTTGCATAGACATGAAGTAGCGTCGACTTCGGTCGTACAGCACGGACTGGCGGACGAGTCAACATAAAGTAAAGAATGACATAGTGGGGCCATGTATCTTTGACATGTAGGGTTGCTAGCTAGCTGGCTCTGCGGGGACAATAGATAAAAGTCACACACTCGCTAGTCGCCTATTTCGAACAATTGATGTGATGGATCTATAAGCTCTTAATCCTAACGCATCCTCACCCTCACAGATTTAGCCTGTACCCCACCTACCCAGTAGCCTCTCTCCGAAATCAATCAAGCTCTGGACAACTAAGCGGATCACGAGCATGCACGTCGAGACATGGCAGGTGAAGCTGCAGTTACCTTATGAGCACGTAACGCTGCCTAGCTCGTGTTCCAGCACAAGCTATCCAGTGGGTGGAGGTCTAAAGCCTTGATAGCAGGGCTTTTGACCTCCAAGGGCTTGAGGTCGAGCCCTTGGACGTCGATATGCGGCTTCTGAAGAGGTATGACGTCCAAAGCGCCAAGGGCTGGAGAGGAATTGACAAACGAGGGCGTGATGTCCAAAGTTTTGATGTCAACGCGAGGCTTATGCAGTGGAATGGCATTTAAGACGTTAGAAGCTGGGGATTTGAAAGCCAAAGGTGTGAGGTGCAGAGCTTATGTCTGGGAAATTGATGTCCAACAGCTTGAGATCCAATGCGTCGACCAGTCGGGATATCTTAACCCCGGAGCGTCCATTGTCCACCATCGGTGCTTCCATTGGTAAATCCAGACACGACAGTCAGAGGGGTACTAAGTCCGCATGCTCTAGTTCCAGGGTCGATAGGTCCAGATGCGATACTTGCAGGGACCATGTCTCCACGACCACAGCATCAATTCTCGCCACCTCCACGCCCAGTAGACCTACAGCGCATACACCCACAAGTCCCGGAAGACCTCGACCACAAGCCGCCACTGCGCGTCCTACTCATAGCCGTACGCCCTGTTCGACGCCCGTCTCGCAGCGATCTTGTAGAAGATACTCCCGTCATAGATCCCCCTGATATCCTCCTTCATCATGCGCCCGTCATCCGGCCACAGCATAAGGTACGTCGCGAGCCATTCAAACAGCGCGCCGCCCCAGCCTATTGGGTCCACGATGCAGCGCTGCCCCTTGAGCATGTTCCCGACGTCCCACAGCGTGATCCAGTTCCGACCGTTGGCGTACTTCTCGAAGATGTCCTCGAACTTCTGCGGCACGAAGCGGCCCTCGTTGCCGTACGTTCCGGTATCGGAGCCGTGCTTGTCCTTGTGGATGTTGGCGACGTAGACACGGAAGAAGGGGTCGGGGAGCCAGGAGGGGAGGGTTGGGTAGGACAAGTTTGCGTGGACGACGATGACGGCAAGGAGGGAGAGCAAGACGCCGAAGCCGAGCTTGTGGAAGCCGTAGAAGGTGTCTTGCGGCCAAATGATATCGTCGCGGTCTGTGTCGAAGAATTCGCAGTGTTGCTGGAGGACGGTCTGGTGCGAATGGTTGCGCGTCCAATCGCGGTGCGTCGTCCCGTAGGGCTTGTCTTCGGTGGCGGCGACGTATGCCCGGGCAGTCCCTGCGGGTGATTAGCTTTATTTTCCAGGTGGACGAGAGATCTTATTACCAGCGTTGCGTAAATTGCTGTCGGGTCTTGCGACGAAGGGCTTTCGCTTTATGGTGATGGGGACCGGCCGGATGGACCGTATGAGCACGTCTTCTCTTGAACGTGTTTCCGTCAACAATTCTTTGGGTCTGCTCTCAATCCACATGCAGTCTTTGGCTTTGTGGCCCCCGTGGTGGCAATGCTCACAATCGTGCCGCGAGTCCTCGTTTGCGGTTCTGGAGACATCGTTCGAAGGCTTAGTCTCATCGTTGGAGCCATCGTTCGCGGGTAGACCGTTGGTGAGGTTCATATTATCCTTAGCAGAATGCTCTTTCAAAAGCCTGTTGAACTGATCCGTCTCTTGGTGCTGGTGATCCCATTGCTCGACGTGCGTAGACATATCAATTTCAGGTTCTCCGGACTGTTCTGAGCTTCTGCGCAGGCGCAGGGTCTTATTCACCCGACCTTTTCTAGATGTCGCACGTCTGGCCTAGTCTGATCCGGGGGTCGCTGTGGTTGTTGGTCAGGTAAGACTGCATCGACGAGTTGCGAATGAGATGCTAGGGGATAGTCAGAGGAAATTGGGAGGAAGAGGAGGCCAGCCGCAGTGTGAGTGAATTGAACGTGGTCATTCATGCAGATTTGGTATCGTTTACTCGCGCCTGCCATCTTCTCGAATATCGCTGTCGACATGACGTCACATCTACGATAGGATATTTTCACGTTGATAGTGTCGTAGATTTTGGGGCCATCCTGTTTACATGTCGACTTGTATAAGGTCGAAGTTTTAATCACATGCCAGAGTTACCACCTGGGCAGCTAGTGCCTGAGGCGCGAAAACGGCCGCAACGGTTGATCGCCAGGGCGGCGTCGATCTTGGGTAGTGGCCGAGAACCACCGGGTGTTTTCGAAGATCGCATCGCTAATCGAGCAGCGCCGCATTGGGACGACTGCAAGGCACATCGGTTCAACGGCCAGCAGCAAGCCACTACTCGTGATCTCGAGGGTGCAATGCTTTGCAAAGAGGCTCTTCCCACCACGTGTGCGTCGGCTTTGGAGTGGTGAAAGGGCATTCGACGCTAACCAGGACGTGACGAACAGGCGATTCGTTGTAGGCGATATGCCCAAAAGCCTGCTCGTGATTAGATGGAACTTTGCGCAACCGACCAGTGGGCATGTCCAATGGGAGCGGGGGCATATAGGGGTGGCAACGCGCGTTGACGCTTGAATGGCCGAAGAATATCGGGCCAGAGGGCAACCGCTCTTGTCTTGAGCGCCTTCCGATACCCCTGATGCAGTGGAGTCGTGCGCAATAATGGGACGCAAACAGGGCAAGAATGTTGGGCTTCGGATTCAGCTAGTGCGGGTGGGGTCCGAAGGAACGAAGAACACAGGCGACGGTTCAGCCTCGCGCTCATCATCCAGCCTGATGCATGCCTAGACTGCATCTTAAACATATGTGGATGTAGAGGCAGGCTCGCCGCTGCGTGCAGTGCTGCGCGACGTCCGCTGCATGGCTCTACTTTATTTTGCGGATAGCATGCCATCAAGGGAAAGTATAATATGTACCCACGCTTGTGGAACGGCTCACAGCCACTCCCGCTACCACAGCCACTTTGGCCGCATCAGCACTTTCCGGACGCGCCCCCACAAGTGTCATCTTCCCATCTCCATTCACCCTCACGGCCCCCTCATTCTCCGCCCCTCTGCTCTCTGCGCATCCTGCCGGAGGCTTTCGCATGTCCTGGGCAATTCAATGCTAGCGCATCTCCAGCTGTGAGCCTCCACGTTCGATGGGCTCCAGTGACGCGCCGCCGTCGCCCTCCACATGACATCTCATTGTTCGCAACTATAGCACCAGGACCGCAGCAATGGCCGAGATCGCAGGCTTTCTCGCTAGCATCGCGCAAGTCGCCAGCAGCGGCATGCAATTAAGCTCTGCCATGTACGAATCTGCGAGCGGAGCCGCGCGCGCAGAGCAAGAGGTAGCTGACATTGCCGATCATGTCAAAACCACCGCCATCGCCCTGGATGGCGTCGCCCGGATCGTCGCGCAAGAAGATGGCATTCATGATGTAACAAATACAGCACTTTCCGAAGCCGGCGACTTGGCCAAGCGATGCGAGGCCGTCTTTGGCGATGTTCAAGATCTCATCGCAAAACGAAAAAATCCAGACCAAGACGAATCTAAGGCTTCGCGGATGCACGAACAGTCGAAAGAGCAGAAGACCGAGCTGTTAAGACGCCGGCTGGATAGCCTAAAGCACAGCATCCTGCTTCTGCTGCACGTCCTGCAGCTAGCAAACGCACAGGCTAAAGGAAGCATCGACAACAGCTTGATCGCGCAAGAGCGGGATGCGATTCGAGAACTTCACCAACGACAACAGGACGCACTCAGGGCTCTGCAAGCTCTGGAAAGCAACCTCGGCGACGTCTTCTTTTCTGACGATGAAACACTCAATGGCTCCGCCGCCCCATCACGTGTGCCGACTATCAACTTTCTGGTCCATTCATCCGCGCGCGGTGTTTCATCGGATGGAAAGAACTCTGGTCCTGACAGGAGCAGGGAACAAGCGCCTAGCGCGTTAGGCGACAAACCTGAAACATCTGACAGCGACAACAGCGACGAGACGGTGACCGATGACGACGAGGACCTGACCATCAACGAGCTCGCTCGTTGCGTGAATCGCGCCCAGAAATTCTCGAAGCGCATCACAGCGTTACAGCAAGCTGGCAATGCGCACTCCAATGGCCGTTTCCCTCGCAATAGGGTGCTAAAGTTGTATCGCCGATTCTGCCGCAAATTCGAAGTAGCTATGTCTGCTCATGAGAGTGCAACCCCTACGGTCGCACCGCTAAAACCTGTTCAATATACTCATCAGCACGGCCAGCTTGTGCAGCCCGACGAAGCGGCCCGCGACCCACTGCCGCCAACTCAACAAACACCTGTGACTCTACCAGACCCTTCCGCCATGGCTGCAAATCGAGTTGTCCATAGCCAGAGTTATTCACAGCCTCATCAAAACAGCACACGAACTGCGGGACCAGCCGTAGAGGTGCAACATGCTCCTGCGGCACCTGCTTGGACTATCTCGTCGGAGCCGCTAGGACCAGGAAGGCGCCCCCAACTACCCCCTCTGATCAGTCCTGTTTCCACTGTTCCACGCGCAAGTCGCGCCAGTCCAACCAACGACACGATGTCGCCTATTGATGACCATGATGCCAGATACAGTGGAACCGATGGCGATGGTGATCACGGGTCCCACGAGCATGGCCCAGTTGTCTACACGAAGACAGGTCGAATCTCGAAAGCAAAGAAAGGTCTGAAGGTCCACGTGTGCGAAGAGTGTGGCAGATCATTCACAAGAGCGGAGCACTTACGACGCCATCAAAAGAACCATGGTCCAAACCAAGTGCGCTGTGAACTGTGTGGAAAGGTATTCTTCCGGGCCGACTTGCTCCAGCGCCATCTGGAACGACATAAGGACCTACCTCATCAAACTTACCGATCGACGTTTGCGTCAAATACAGAGAGCGCGTCGCCTGTAGCCGACAATCAGCATCATCGACACATTTTACCTACGCCGGAAACTGTTAGACATGTCATACCTTCGCAACATAGCCCTGGCGGCAGGTCCGTTAATTCGAGTGGTGCGAGCGGTGCGCCAACCCCGTTAGAAGCATCAGCAACAGCGTCTTCAACTGTCTTCCCACGCCCGCATTCTACGTGGGAAACAGGAAAACCCCAAACAGCAATATCTCAAGCTCCAGAGGACGTGGCTTCGCAACGTACGCATGCTTGGCAGACGGTCAATGCCCAGGAGAGGAGACAGCTCGAAAATACGACTGCCCACGCATCTTCGCCCTCCATACAGCAGTCACATCCTGGCCTACCGAAGCTGCAGCCACGAGCCGATACAGCTAACGGTGCCTCGGCCCAAAAGCGCTACAGCAATATTCTTCCAGCTCCAGGCGCAGCAAGTTCCCAACATCAAAATGCCAACTATCCGCAAGAGCATATGCCCAACATGGTTCCACCAGTGCAGGCAGCAGTCAAGGCTGTTGCCAGCCCCGCTGTTCAGCACGAACTCCATCAGTCGGCCCACAGACCCCATTCTCCAGTCGTTTCTACTGGATCAGGGTCTGCTGTAACGTCATACTCGGACCAGAGCCACGTGTCGCGTAGTCTCCCAGCAAGCACACCCGGTCATGCGGCTAACCATAACATCGAGTCTGGCAAAGTTTCGTCTGACAAAGAGGGTGTCAATTGGAGACTGGCCGAGACGGATGCACAGCCGTACAGGAAAAGAAAGCATCATCGTACTGTAAGCCAAACCGACGGCGAATCCAGTGGGATTGACGACCGTGGAAGCGGCCCTGTAGCGCATCGGACCCCTGACCTTCTTGATCGCTCTCGATCAGGAAGCCGCTCACTTAGCCTTGTAACCCCACAAGATGACAGGGATCATGCGTTGTTAGGTGCAAGTCGAACCGAAACCCGACAAGTGGTTTCGCCTCGTGGTGTGCAATCTGCCACAGCGCTGTCCCCATCTCTAGCCCAGAGAAGGTCCACTTCGCGCCCTTCTACAGGCGTTTCTGAGCCAGCGAATGCTCCAGCTGGTAAAGCTACAAGCGGGCCTGAAAGCCCAGAACCCGAATCGCCATACAGCCTCGCCACCATCAATCGCTACATTCAAAATCAGGGTCCGCAGCCTGGGGCGCAAGATGACACTACAGAAGCGGTCTCCCCGCAGATCAGCCTCAGTCCTTGCGAAAGATGCCGAGAGTACAGCATCAGATGCGACGGCAAGCTGCCATCCTGCACCGCATGCGCAACGACGAAGTATGCAGGCGAATGTTCCTTCGCGAGTATGTCTGCTCATCCCGCTCACTTGGTGAGTGCTAACACCGGTCCTCCAGGACCCAAGTTCTACGAGAACATGTCGGCCATGACGCGCCACGCGATGGCCGAGCCTCCCTCGCAGCTCATCCAACCAGTAGTCGCTAGCAACCAGCCGCGCGTCCAGGAATACAATAGCGAGGAGGATCTCCCTTCGCCGTATCTCAAGGCTCGCGACAAGGGGCGGTCTACGGCGCACATACCGCGCACGTCGCTCGATGCCGATGCCGAGGCGCAGACGTCGCGGAAGAGGAAGGCCGGCGCACAGAACGATGCCGGAGAGGGCGGAGCGGCGCACGAGCGGAAGCGGTCGAAAGGGGAGTCCGTGGAGGGCGCAAAGGGGAAGGATATCGTTGATCTCTTGTTGAAAGAATGGACGGTGCCTGTGTCGTAATATCTCCTCTTCTTTGTATCATGTTTTCTGACGGGTGGGTTTATCTGTCTACTTGCACGTTTCAGACAGGCGTGTGTATTTCTTGACTAGTTGGTATGTTTCATTTAGTAGTCCAGCGGGTGCCGGGGGGGTTTTGATTTCTGTATAGGGTAAGGCAACAATCAGTACATGCGATCAATCTATAATATACAATTCCGTATGCGATCTTCCACATTGATGTCGTACCGCTATTTTCATTGTTCCCATCCCCGCGGCCTCTACACTGGTTCCGCACTCGCCTCCAGCTCAGCGCTGTCCGCACGAAACAAGGGGGAGGCTTTTCGTCAGACGATCTCAGATTCGCGAAGGGGCCAACGAACTGGTGTGTTAGACCGCTGGAGGGCAGGCACAGAAGGGAAGGGAAGGGAAGGGAAATGTGAGAGAAATCCTGTCGAGGCAGTCTAATGGTACCCTTGAAGTTGATCGCACACAGTGCCCCAGTCGATATCCTCTAGGTGCACTGAATCCTAAAGAACTCCACACTCTCGGTCCCTAAGCCCGACGACCGCCATCTCCGCAAGAGCCTGGCCTATGATAGATATCAGCCTAACGCGCCCATTTGCTCACCGAGCAATTCAATCTGTCCCCGGTACAGCTGCAGCTTGTCCTTTTCCTCGTGTACTTCTGCATCTGACAAGGAATCCCTCGTCGTGTCCTTGGACACCCAAGTCCTATGTCTGTCGCATCCATGCACAGGAACGGCTATGCGCTGTCTGAGTTTGCAGTTCTCCTTTCTCTGGGCTTCTCCTTTGAAAGCTTTGCGCTCCTCAGCTGCGTTGCGTCGGCGCCCTGTCAGCCTGCAGGCGTGGGTGCAGCCGTACCATCAGACGACGTGATTTGAGTGTGCGAAGCCTGCACTTCAGCCGTATAGGGACGGCTTGTCCAGCCTCACACTTTTCCTCCTGCGCTTGCGGTGTCCTGTTCAAGTTTACTTCCCCCGTGAATGACTGTGGCGATGCTCGGGGTCTTTGTCCGTCGCACAGGGGATGAGCCGGCATGACGTGTCTTTGAACAGCTCAAAGTCGTCCATAATCTGTTCGCACAAGAGAACATGGTATTGGAGGCCAAAAGATACGGGAACACGTACTTGGCTGTCCTGAAGCCCTGCCATGGGCCTGAAGTGTGCATCTGCGACGCCCATTGTATACGCAGTGGAGCCATCTGCGAGCATACGTTTTTCGCGATTGGGCTCGATCTCCAACGGCTTTGCCATGCGTAGGCAGCACTGATGGGAGCAATCTCAGCTCCTGCATCTGCGTGGGCACCAGCCACGCGCCCGTTGATGTGGCACCGACCTTCGTTGGTGACTTCGCCCACAGAGCACCGTCTTGATAATTGTCCCTGAACATCTGGTCAATTGACTAAGCGCGTAGTATATCTGGACGGTGTTTCTGTCGCGTGGAGAAAAGCCCCGCCAGTCAGAGCAGGAAACGCAAGGCTCTGGAAAACATTGAAGTAGCACGCCCCCTTGTCTTTGCTTCCTTTTCCCGGGAAAGCGACATCGGCCATGATGCGTCCCACGGATGTAACGATCCTGTCGTCCGCCATTTTGAACTAGTCTTGAGATTCGGTACTGAAATCGATAGGGTAGTTTAGCTTCCTCGCAAGGTCGAGCGAATTGTGGTTTGCCGTTGTTCCGGTGTCATATCTTGTCATGATCTCCTCTGTTCCAGCAGGCGTGAAGAAGCACAATGGCAGACCTTTTCCATTCTTTCGGAATCCCGGCTTATGTATCCGATCTGCTCCCTGGTTTAATCTTGGCTTTTGGCTTTTGGCTCTCGTACTTTGCATCTTACAACCAGGCGGACACCGAGACCCAACTCTCACCTAAGAAATGCTGCCTCGCATCCCAAAAAACAAGTCCACCCACGCACCACTTTGTTCCTCTCGATTCCTCATGCCAAACGCCTACGCAATGAGTCCGTCCACGCACTACGTACTCAACACCGCACCATCGTACACAACGCGCTCAATCCGGACCACCAGTCCACTGCATCTACCTCCACACATGAAACTCACCCAGCACTTTTATCAGTTCATCACCAACCCAGTTCCTGCCACATCAACCAAGATGAACAATTGCTCAAGAACCCTCATGCATTATCATTAATAAGTGGTCGCTCTGTCAGACCATTCTTCGTCTATCAACCGACCGATCCAAACATCCCCATGATCGCAAAGTCATCACTTGCGTAACAACAGTAACCCAATGCAGACCCCAGAATATGTACCAAAGAATAGCGACGAAATGTCTATGCAGGGCAGATGCCGCATTTCTGCCGCCCCAAAAACGCCTTATCTGCGGTGCCACGCTACCAATACGCAGTCCTCCCATGCCGAATGCTATACAGACACAACAGCCGGACGCTAAAACTGTTTGCTGGCGGAACCGGTTCGAAAATGCTCGCTATGCAAGAGAGCTTCGCTCACAGCATCAGGGCGGCCGCGAAAACAGCGATGAGAGCGCCGAAGGTGGAGACGGCGATGGGGGCCGCAGCGCCAGGGGCGTTAGGGGCCTGGGGCGAGCCAGTCTCAGAGGATGTCGCGGTGGGAGTGGCGGTGGAGACACGGCTGACGGACCCACTAGGCTTGGTGCCGTTGATGGATGTGAGGGGGATGGCAGACAGTGTGCTTGAGCTGGCGACGGAGCTCGTGATGGTGGAGGAGGTGCCGTTGGCGCTGGTGACGCTGGTAACCACGCTCGACGATCCTGCCGTGCTCGATGCCGCGGCAGACGAGCTGGATGAGGAGGGCTGGTCCACGAAGGTGGCTACGATGCGGATCTCGGTGCACTGTGCGCCGATGGACTCGTCGTAAAGGTTGTTGAAGTCGCCGCTTAGGCAGTTCCACCAGCGCGTGGTGCCGCCGATGGCGAGGGAATCGTTACGGCAGATGGAGAAACCGCCCGTGTAGATAGCGCCTGCCTGGGGCGGGCCGTCGAACTGGAACTGGTGGTTGGCGACGACGGAGCCTATTCGGTTGAAGCCATCCTTGAGCACACCGTCGACAAGCGTGAGGTAGAGAGAGCCATCGGCATCCTAGCAGCGACCTGTCAGCACTCGCATCGTGGCGTCATTCCGGCAGCTCAAACGCACCGCTACAGCCGTCTCGCGCTTCGTCACAGCGGACGCGGGGATGTATCCGATTGTGAAGTTGCCTTTGGGGCTGCGGTCGCAGCCCTCGGGTGCAGGCGAGCTGGGCTCGATGCCAACCTCGACTGCCTGTGCGTAGGTCGTGGCCGCGCAAGAGAGCGCGGCGAGGATCGAGGCCGTGCGCATTGTGGAGGTGGTGTTGTGCAGGGATACAGATGCTGCTGCGGGGCGAACGCTGACGAGAGAAGAATGAATCGAGAGGTGATGGGATGCCAGGGAAGAGAAAAGCCAAAACTCTGTGTGAGCGTAAAAGTGCAGTGCGAGAAGATATGGGGGTGCGAGGGCAGAAAACAGGCGAGGCTGGTACGCGTCCAAGTCGATGTTGTGCTACCAGCAAGGAAACGGCGATTGACAGGCGGGCGTGCCTGCCTATCGCCGCCCGAACGGGCAAGGCACGCGGCTAGCCTGCAGCTTCCAAGCCTGCACCCCTGAGATAGATTGCGGATGACGCATTAGCGACCGGTTAGAGCCCGCCAGCAACTCTTCCTGCCGCTGGCGTTGACCATGCCGCCAGGAGCGACAATGGCGCGCTGCAAGCAGGTTGGCTTCCCTGCCAGATGCGCGCTGCCCCGGGTCCGGTCCTCGTCGACCGCATCAAGCACATGGACGTGGGATTGCCCAGGTGCGCCCGCGGACGGGCACAACGACGACGACATCACCGCGGTGCGTGCCCCGTCATCGAGACCGAACATGAATTGAAGATAAACGTGGCGTCGCGCCACACGCCCCACACCGACGCCCGTTGAGAGACCAGACTGTGCAAATCCAGCGCGTTACGGCGCGACCAGACCACCCGTTCTTGAGCCTCGAGGCCCGTACCATGGTTGCACACGTCGCACCCTTTGTCGAATTTTCACCCCCGACCCCCACTGTCCGGCATCCCACTTGCCGCACGGTACGTCCGGTCCGCATTAGGCACTTCCTGAGGGTGTGCTGTGGTGCATCATGGCGTTGAACTGCTGCTGGATTTGCAAACTGTGCATTTTCAGCGATGCGTCTGGGTCGCTCACATCCCCGCTGTGCTGTGCTTGTGGCGCTCCTTGCGTTGCGTCTCGTAGACCACCGCCTTGCCTGCCGTCTCGTGCGCTGCCTTGCATTTGCGCAACCACTTCTTGGCACACGCGGCTAACGGCTGTGGTACTGATCCTTGTGGCCCTCGACACGAGGGCCGGCGACTCGTTCTTGTCACGTTTCTGCATGTCAGGCTGGTTGAGGATGCCAGGCTTGTACGTGTCTGCACAGAACGCTGACAGCATCTTCTCTACATCTTCCGGCTGGTGAAGCCAATTGAGGAACGAGTATTTGTACCATCCGGCGCGATTGAGAGCTGGCACGTAGGTGGGGTAAGTAGACACCGAGGTTGATTCGTCTGGCAACTTCAGTTCCTCCGAGTGTATCTGCTGCTGAAAGTTCCAAGTTGGCATTAGCGAAGGTTGACTCGGCACCATGACATGTGGAACGCCTTCAAGACTCCACATCTTGCCAAAGGCGCTATAACAGTCGTGCGCGAAGAGGTCTGTAATCGTCAACAACATGCTCGTCCTGAGATTGATTGGGACGTACCAGCCGCCTCGTCAGGCAGTTGCTGCGCCTTCCAGCTTTCCAACACTTTGTTTGCTTCCAACATTCCCGTGTTCTGAGGCTCGAACATTCTGTCTATGCTGTCGAACACAAGGTCTGCAATAATGTAAAATTCACGCGTTGGTACCTCAGTCACCGGATCTGCAAACCTCCATGGGTCTGCCAGAGGCAGGCTGCTCGTGCTCACAGCACGCCGAGCGATCGTATAACCGGGTCCAGGGGAGCCATTTTGCCCCGGCCCTGGCTTGTAAGCTCGGTATGGGGCAGCTTGTGACGCGTTTGACGAGACCTGTTCTGTCTTGGCACCCTCGACAGGACTCATGCTACCTAACTCGGCAGGCAACTCGGCAATGAATCCCATGGGACCAGCATTCGAAGGGCCTTTCTGTGATGCTGCTGCGGGGAGTTGAGCTGACTTCTGCTGCGATGGCTCGACTTGAGATTGGTGCTGCGGCAAAGTAGCAGGGGCAGGGCTAGCGGGCTTGTGGATTTCGGACGTTTGTGGAGCCGGAGAGTTCGCACCTGGGGACTGGTGCACTTGTTGTGCTTGTGGGCTTACAGGCGGCATAGGGGCCCATTGCTGATGCTGAGCTTGTGGTGATTGCTGGGCTTGTTGTTGGTTTGGGTGGACTGGGGCGGGCGATGCTGCATTCTGCTGTTGCGGCGGAGGCGTTGGTTGCAAATGTACTGGCGACTGAGCAGCGGGAGAAGCTTGCTGATGCGGTGCCCATTGTTGTTGTTGCTGCCCTCCTAAAGACGGAGCAGGCGATTGAGGTGTGGACGAAGCATTATGTTGGTTTACAGATGCTGGAGCTCCCCATTGATGCTGCTGAGGCTGCTTTTCAGGAGGAAAGACATTTGCAGGTGGCCCGTGTTGCTGGAAATTCTGCGGTGGCTGTATTTGCGTGCCTCCAATGATACCAGTCTGTTGGCCCTGCGCTTGCCCATAAGTTGTCTGTGGTGGTACTCCCTGAGCATGCACGTGGGAAACTTGTCCCTGTCCTGGCTGACCTGGTGGCTGGCTATGTCCGTGGGCTTGTTCCCCCGGATTGTTATGGCTAGAACTGTTACTTTGTTGGTAGGAAGCCTGCTGCGGAGCTTGCTGATACTGAGGAGCATGTTGTTGTGGCGTTGGCAGTGCTTGAGGGGGTAAATAGTTGTTACCCTGTCCCAGATTACCCGAAGCAGGGGTCCCGTATGCTGACTGTGGGAATGGTGACTGCAGTGGAGTTTGATACACGCTCTGTGGCCGAGGGTTGAACTGCTGGCCTTGATTATGGTGGCCTTGCGGCTGAGCCTGTTGGTATTGTTGAACTTGGGGTTGACCATACTGTTGGTGTTGTTGCTGGTAACTCTGGTAATTCTCCTGTGGTGCAGATTGGGGATTGTAGACAGGCTTTGAATGCTTGGAGCTAATGAATTTGCCGAGCTTGTCCAACATAGGCTTGCCTTGGGTTACGGCTTGGTTGAATACCTGCCCAAAGGCTTTCGTAGGCTTCTGCGAAGCTGGCTGATTGTAGTCTTGAGCATGCGCCTTGTACGGAGACGGCGCCTGTGGCTGCTGGTAGCCATAGTGGGGTTGTTGCTGCTGAGAGGAACCCTGAAGCTGTTGGGACTGGTTGTTAGGCGGGACATAAGGTCCTGGCGGGGGTAAAGATGGGAATTGCGACATGGCAAACAATCAAGTAATACGCTGGAGCTGGCCGGACGACGATGTATGATGGTAGGCAGTACGTCCGGCAAGAAGCGGCGCGACGAACGAGGCTGGCGACATGATCAGCCGTACGGAATACGAGCCTTGGCACCTATCGAGTCAGCCATCAAGACAACGTGAGAAGGCGAGAAACGTGATGAAGAGAGCAGATTTTTGAGTGCATATTACCACTGATAGACTCCAATTACTTGCCCAGCCTTTCAATGCGGGCGGATGTCTGTTAAGGGAAGTCCCAAGCCGGCTGTCCTGGCGTTTTCCCACTTGCCCAATCAGACGCTTCCATCCTCCGCATTACGCCAGCCCCCAGACTTGACCACTCCCGTCGCATAGACAAACGCAATCCAACATCGCGCTGTGGAACGCCGTCGCAATCATTCCCGTCACACTCGTTCTTCGAAAATGCTAATGATGGAAGGAGTGCTGTCAGCTCCGCCCGCTGCGCCACACAGCAGGGATAAGGAACAACACTTCACCTCTGTCTGGCTGATACAATAACCTTTCCACTTCCGCGATCTCCTATGAGTGCGATCGCCGACCGTGTGTAGTCTTGTAATGTTTACCAACTCGACATGATTGCAATGAAAGAGCCCTACAAAATCAAGGACTTGAAGCTCCAATATCACGCATACAGATGGCGGAGGCTGTTCATCTGCTTAAATATTCTCCTGTATCCCTTCACCTATAGATGCTTCTATTGCTGGACCATATTGAGGGACCATCTTGCCAGCGACATGAGATACGACGGCCCACCCGTGAACGAACGCATGTCCGACATGCACTTTGCGCAACAGAGACGCAAGTTCCGTCGGCGGAGTAGTCTTTCTATCGACAAGCCTTGTGGGAAAGTCCCCAATTTCTTCAAAATACAGAAGAGAACATCCATCCAAGCTCTGTGGCCACTTTTCGCCAAGCTACCCTACGAGATTCGCATTCAGATATATGATAATGCCCTGTCTGACACAGGAGCCGTCTGGATTAGCACAGTTCCAGTTACAGATGATTGATATAGCTTCCACAAGTTGGTAGCCATGCAATTCCTGCCGAATTCCAGCACGCAACCGGGTCTGAACACTCTGCATGATGGCGCATCGGGTGCCATGAAGTCCCGTCGCTTAAACATAGTCTTGCTTCAGACCTGCTGACTTGCGTACAGCGAAGCGCTCCCGTGATTGTACTCCTTCAAACAATTTGTTCTCAATGATCCTGTGCGCTAGGTCGCTTTCTCACATAGTATACCACGGACACAATTCGAATATGTTCGCTCCATTCGGTTGGATTATTCCACGATCAGTCCGAGCACGCATATATGGGACTCGGGGGGGCGGTCCTGCGTGCACGTTCAGGGTGCCATTACTCGAGCCTATGCAAGAATCTTTCGACATCAGACGTACATTGCGCCATCTCCGCTCCATCTACATTCTGTTCAGAATACGCCCCGAAGGTGAAATGCCACGCCCTGACGCTGGGGCGACATTGGAGAGCCTGATGGTTTACAACGGAAAAACAGGAGAAGCAAAATACATGCAGTGCAGAGTCCATCTTCATTTTCTTGTGTGGTCTGAGCTGATACACCATAGTACAGAGCGAGGTCTGATCGAGCTTGAGGAGGATGGTACCTCAGCGAGATGAGGGCGTACGTTTCTTCTCTGCGTTGTTATTCGATGGTCACAGTTCCGACAAAGCCACACCAGGAAAAAACCAATAACTGAGAACCTCTCAGATACGAAGTGCATCAAGTCCACGGAAGCTGGAAATATCCGATCATTACATTGAGTAGCATTTATCTCGTACACAGAAACCACACATTTCCCTCCACGTTCTCTCCTTCACTCGCCGAGCAGTATAAATTCCTCGAATGTCGTTCATCATCTCCACAGTGTTTATCAATGAATCTATCACAACTATATCCTAAGTGTAGACCAGCTACGCGGCGGTACCTGTGGTCGACGTAAATGATACCAGATACTCATCAAGCTCAACAAGCGCCTTCAGCTTTTGTACCGCTTCGGCTACACTTTTGTCCGTCGAGGACCGCTCAAGAGTCTGTATCATCGTTATTCCCATTCTAGACGCTCGGGTACTCAAAAAGACTTACATCCACATTCCTCCAACTCAGGATACCTGCCCACGTCCCCTCATCTCCTTCAATACCCCACCCTTGCCACTGTCCCACGAGTGCGTCGTCCTTCTTCGCAGCTTGTAGAAGCGTATTCCACGTCGCTGAAATATCTTCCTTCTTTCCCGCAGCAGCAGACGCGATGAAGATCAGCGCCGCACCTTGAGCGACGAGGTCAGAGAAAAATGATGAACCAGACGAGGGTTGAAAAAGCTGCGGCTGGGCTTTCCCTCCCGCGTAAGGCCCGAAGACGCCGATAAATGACTGGAACGCTGCCGAAGCAGGGTAGAAGTTATGGAACGACTCTACGCGATTCCATTCTTTTGCGCTGTTAGCTTGGACTGAGGGCTTGAAGAGAAGATACAACTTACCGAGCGCTAGGATAGGCGTGTACTCTGAAAAGGTGTCTTTCCCGTTGTGCTTGATTACGTGACCGACACTGTTTGACAGGCTTCCTTCGACGGTGCTGAAGATGCCTGGTTGATTCTTGCGGATGTGGGAGAGGCCTTCTTGGGCGACCTCGGGGCGGAGTGTGCCGAGGACGAGTTCGGAGATGGGCATTATGTTCGCTGGGTTGCGTCTACGGTACGAGTCTTCGTTAAAGAGACTACTATAGGAGTCAGATCAAAGCTTGAAAGTGTGGATTGCTCAACGCTTTCGTACGTTGCATTATATATGGATGTCACGGACGATCGGCGTTGGTGCAACTCCGCCTGTGGAGTTCCGCCTGCTGACTGGTTGAGCAGTCAGAAAACAAAATCACCAATTAACACTCTTCGTTGACTAGGACGTTGGATATTGTACGGAGCTGTCCGGAACTCGCCTTGCAGAGTTCAGTATGTCAACAATGATGTTCGGTCCGGTGATACTAGTGTTCGGCCGGAATTCCCTGAGGATTGAAAGCTCGTCTCAGAGACTACCAGGTGTTCTGACGATATATGCGCACGATTGTGGCAAACCCGTATTTTGTTGCGTAGACTAATGAAAACGGCAAATATAGCCTGGATGCATCACATCCGACGTCGAGCGATTTGGTTGAGCTCGGTTGCACCTACCATCATCTTCGATGTTTGCTAGCTTGCGGTTTCTTCGACCGTGTGCGAAAGTCTTCCTAGACCAAACAAGATGTGACCAGGCTTGTTTGATGCGGCAGAGTGGATTCCGGCTTCCGAGCTTGATTTGTTTCAGCTTCACCATGGCACCCTAGAACGTGTAGTCTTGGCAGACAGCAAAGCAACGCCAGCACCAATCGACCACTCGTCTCTGTTTCTTTTCCCTGTGTCTGTTTGTAGGTATCACATGCAATAAACTTTCCGAAGCCCAATAATGATGCAATGCTGCATTGATCGCTCCATCCAAAGATCTACTTGGTGTGTGACTGTTATCGGAGGCCAAGCCGACGTGTACCGGAATCATGTATTTGGAGTGTGATTGGGCATGCTAAAAATGAATATACTCTCGTTTGAAAGGGTCTAAGTGAGTGGAAAGCGATTCGCATGACCACGTCTGCAAGATGTACCCTTGCCGGCTGCGAAACGGTCCTTTCTCACTTCCTCGTCGAGACACTGAGCACACCCAAACAACCAGATTTCCAGTCTTCAGGTTCGGACATCTTGGGAATAGAGATAAGTCATGGCACTTCAATCTATTCATATTCCCCAACCCACGCTATCAGCCCTATGAAGACCCTCACACATCCATAAGACGATCGTGGCATATACCTACTTGCCTCCCCAGTTTCGCAAGCATCTTGGCATCCTTTGATCCGTGCGACCGATCGTCATGCTTTCGATCGTAACAAAACCCATGCTCCAGCGCTCCGGCTCATACTTCCACGAGATGATTCCACCGGAGCCTGAAATCGAAGACCAGCAACGTTCGATGCACAAACCACTACCCACTTCACAGAATTCACCAAAAAGCGATATGTGTACAGTCAGGGTCTCAGCGCTGCTGACGCTGGCTCTCGCGGTTGTGAGCTTCGTGCTTACTCTGCTTGTCGTATTGGCAGGCAAACGACCAGGGTCGCTCGAAGACAAATACATGCTGAAAGTGAGCCGATAATATGTCTTGTTAATTATTCTCTCTAATCCAGCAGCTCAACGCATCGCACATCGGAGAAGACATAATCCGCTTCGAGCGCGCATCCTCGACAGCTTCTGCTGCACCTGCGGCCACTACAACCTCCTCATCAGATCCTCTCAACCTGCTTAACCCCTTCTCTCCATCCAGTCCTCTGAGCCCGAGCAATACGGATAACCCCCTTAACCAATTGAACGACTCGCTCGAGCCTATCATAAGGAATTTGACGAACAGCATCAACGATGTACTGGGCGATGCTGTGAACGAAGTTATAGAAGGCTTGGTAGATCTAGCTGGGCTCAGCGACTTCTACTACCTGTATACCAGCACCGTATGCGAAGGCAACGCCACGGATAGGGCGGGTGGGAACGCGGACGGCGTGAAGATCGCGAGGTGTACGGCATACAATGATGCCTCCGGGGGTACGTCCTCCCCTTTCAATCATCCCATCCATCCACTCAGGTTTCCATGCTCACACTGGCCAACCAACAGGTCTCAGCGCACTCCTGCCCAATATACAATCCTCCATCGTCATAGGCCGAACAAACATCTCCATCCCAATCATCGCACAGCTCACGCGGACTGTCGGCTCCCTCTCCTCGACTACAGGCACCATTCTCCGCGCGACTATCGCGTTCCTCATCATCAGCATGATCGGTAGCGGCTTGGCAGCTCTGCTCGCCATTCCTTCGGCGCTCTTCCCCATATCGCGCCTCCTCGTCTACACAGTTGTCTTCTTTTCCCAGCTCTCCACTCTTTCGGCGTTCATTGCTGCCCTACTCTTGACAGCCCTGATCAAGACCGTCGTTTCCACTGTTGGAGGGTTAGGCGATGCACTGAGTTTGTTCGTCAGCGAGGGGAGCGCCGTGGTGGTATTTGCGTGGGTGAGCTGGGCTTGTATGTTAGTCGTGAGTGCGTATTGGACGGCGGTGTGGTTTGTGGAGATACGTGGGTGGAGTTTTGTGAGAAGGCGGAGGAGCGGAGATGAGGTTGGGAATTGGAAAGGGATGAGAGAGGAAGTATGGAGGGATTTGAAGGGGGGGAAGAGTACGTGATGCCTATGGGAGGACATTTCGAGTACTGATGAGGTGGGAAAACTTAACTCCACTGGTTGCTCCATGCCAAAGCTATAACAGACTACGTTGCGAATTTGCAGACTAAATGCGGCCGAAAATTTAATCATAGAAACACGAGTTCTATCGCTGCGAGTTGCCGGAGTCTGGGGGAGTGTGCTATCCTGAGGATCCTGTGCTGTTGGTTGGCATGTGGATACGTGTCAGTGGTGATCCGTTAGAAATTTGCGGATTTTCATGCAGGCGAGCTTTATCCAGTGATCCATGTGGCATCGAGTATCGCGATGGCTGCTTCGTTGGAGTTTGAGAGTCTTCGTGAGCAGGAGGAATTTTTTAGACTCGTCCATGTACGGATTGAAATTGGCCAGCAACATCTTCCTCACATCGCCCTTAACAGAAAACATCTCATGATCGATGATGTTTCTGTAAGCTGACTTTAGCGACGCTAAGATTCGTCCGTTACAAGTGGACTTACTGGTACTCTTTGAACTCCATGCCATCGTCAAGGGCTCGAAGTTGTTCTGTGCCGGTATGATCATCGCCGAACTGTATGAATTCAATACTTGCGAACTGATTGAAGCTGTTAGTGTCACTCTTGATTACGCCCAGGTCAGAAATCGCCTTTCGTTATGATAGGCACACGGCCCTCTTTCCGCGCTTGCTGAGGAGATCACCAACGGCGCGTTGTCATATACAATCGAATTGCCTAATGCCTTGATGGCCCAAGACGATTCAGGTAGCTGACAAAGAGAAAATGCAGCTGATGGACCATAGATCTACGCTCTGTGACACTTGGCATCTTCTCGCCACTTTTCCGCGCGTATCGTTCAGGGGCAGCTTATATGGTCAGCATGGAGATTTCCTGGGGGCAGCCGTCATAGACGTACCATATGTCGTCGTTCTACCCTGGGCAATGATCTTATTCAAAGACTCTCCGTCATCCTGCTCGAGTGTCTTCTTGAATTTGGCAAAACCAGGACCAGCAAGCTTGTGTTTATCGTTCATCGTGATGATGCTTTCCGGCTTGATATCGTTGTACAATCTATGGAGAATCAACATTTTGCGTATGTGATGTGCTGAAAATTGGTTGGACTGACCCGTGGTAGCCATCATTTTGTGTCTTGAAGTCATGGATTCCTCTAAGCGCATCCACCACTTCAATGAGAGATCGCCAGAACTCCTCAATCTCTGGGGAGTTTATCGGTGGATTGCGATGCATGAAGATGTCCATGGGATTGAAGCGGTTGTAGTCTAGTAGATGTTCATTTGTAGAAACGGACTAGAATCTGTGTCTCTTGTGGCACGTAGTATCGCATAGCAGCCCGAGCACTGAATCATGCCTTTGTTCCTCTGTTGCTCCTGCAGCGCTGTACGAGCTTGTTTTTCATTTACCCAATACGGTGATGAGGCGATTTCGAAAGTCTTGAGCGCAAGCTGGAAGCAAGCACTGTTCAAACGTCAAAGAAGATCTTTATATATTTGGTGCAATCATACCTCGCCGAGATCAGCATCGTAAAACGCGTGTGTTCGTCCTTTGGAAGGCGTGCTTCAAGGTCAGAGTCAATATAGTCGGATTAATTGCACGAGGATCTGGAAGACTCGAGCTTGCCCGCCTTCTCCATTTTAGCTTTTCCTGCAGATGGGGAACACTTGTTTCTCGGAGAAGTAGTTGTCCATGTTGAGCGTAAGCAAAACTGCCCCCAATCCTGTTCGGGACTTCTGCGAGCGCCCCATTGTGGTGAAGTTGCCGATGAGCATCGCACCTGGGGAATGTTGGAGGTTGTAAGAGCTGCCTGGATCACCTCACTTACCGGTACCGGTAAGCGGTGTGCAGCTGTCCGCAGCCTCGTATTGACGGCCTCCCTCCAACTCAACTATGTGATGCGTTCGCCAAAGCAAGCTTTAGATGGTTGATATTCGTGTGAATCCAACGTGACCTCCAATTTCTTTTTAAAGAACTGTGACTTCTCGTAAGGGTTCAGTGTTCCCGTCGACTTGAGTGCACTCTGGCCTCACGATCACGAGAGCGAAGCATCCGTGATGAAATATCTGTGATTGCGAAGGGCTTTCCTGCCAGCCTACCCAGTTTGACACCTAGGGATGTCCGATGACCCGAATGAAGTACGTGCTATATCAGCGTAATTCAAGAACTACTGAAGACTATACGTCTATTCTGTGAAATGCAGACATACATTGCCGATACACGTTCCATACTTCGTTGTCCATTTTCGTGAGACAAAAGTGAAGTCCACTGTTCTTCTCAATGTTCCAGTCCTCCTAAAATGAGCGTTTCCACTTATTCTGAGCAGTGTGAGAACTCGAAATTGTCTACCACGAACCATACAATCCCTGACCTCTAGGAAAAAGCGTCGAAAAACAAGTATACCTGCCAGTACGAAAGACCGTAGAGTTGTGCTCCTGGTGAGCCAGAACATTCACCTCGATATTGACAGATTGATGAAACTGACCAAGATCAAGAAATCGATATATCCACCGGCCCATGAGACTTTTCGCTCGAATTCTAAAACCGCACGCTCAATATCACCGTCAAAGAAGGGTGCTCTTACCTCCCCAGGCTACATCTTAGAAACCATCATAACTCAACTACATCGCATACCGTCCAAGCACATCAGTAACCTCGATCCAGCCAACGACTGCGTCATGAACCGCCGCGACGTCTGTGCACAAGTCATCATAGCACCTCTAGTCCTCTACCACAAACGGCGCGACCTTCCCAATCCATTCAACCCGTGCTGTCACCCCTTCAAAGCTAGTCCGAACCACTGTTTCAATTATTCCAACAAACATACGATCCTAGGCAATCCCATACTTCTACACCTTCCCCGCCAACCCGCAATTAGCTCTCCTAGTGTTCAATGCACTGCTTCATCTGCTTCAAGTTCTAACACTCCACAAATACTCGACCACTTCCTGCCTCGTTCTCACATCACACCATGCCACTTCACAGTTGACACCCTATCCATCACTTTCACACCCAACACGTTAAGCTCAATCAATCAATACTCATGCATTACCCGTCCCCTCGCCCCAATCCGTCTACATCGTACACACATCTACCCGCTTTTTCAAACGCTGAATCATAAACCTCATCATCATGACAGACGATGATCCATACCCATCAATGCATGCATGCTATCCAAAACCCACCGACGCCAGTCCAAAATGCAAACCAAAACAAAACAATGCTCCCACTCCCGCTGCCATGCCCGAAAATGCCTTGGTCTGTTGTTTGGTGGTTGACCAGCAAGAAGCGAAGAGAAAGCGAACAAGGGTATAATAGGCCGACTCAACGTCAACCTCGCAGCCAGAAGAAGAATTCCAAGGGGGGTATACCGCGTTCCATCCAAACGTCTCCACCTTCCTACATCGCCAGGCGCGTTATGAATGTGTCGGCCGCAACAACGCAGGTCCCCACAACTCCAATCATCAATCGCACCGCCTACCCCTCATCGCTACTCCACCCCCCAACCTCCTCATCCCAGCTCTCCATCTCCTCCTTCACATACCGCTGCGCCACAGGATCCAAATTCATGCAAATCGTGAAGTATTTGATCGCCTCGCTCTTATTCCTAAGCCGCTTATACGCCTGCCCAATGTGAAGATGAATATTCGCGTCACCGGGCTGCGCATCTTTCACAACGAGGTACTCGTGCAGCGCCTCCTCCGCAGATCCGAGTTTGAGGAGGATATGGGCTTTCTTGACACGCGCTTGGAGGGCGTGCGGATTGAGCCGGATCGCAGTCTCGTACTGCATGAGGGCTGCTTCTGTTTTCTTCATCCGGTCGAGTACCTGCGGGTGTTAGCTTAGCTCGAAAGTGCGTTTGAAAGGAGAGCTTACTGAGCCGATCTTCATCGCTAGCAGGTCGTTGTTTGGATTGATGGAGAAGGCGGCTCTGTAGTGCCGCTCGGCGACATCGAACTTGTGCTGCATCTCGTACACCTTGCCTAGTCCGTACCAGCCGTTGTAGTGTCTGTTGTTCGCGCTGATGGCGCACCTGTACGCGTAACTCGCCTTGTCGAATTCCTCGTTGGAAATGTGCTCGTGTCCTTGAAGTGTGAATGCGTACGCGAACTTCGGATCAAGCTGAGTAGCCCGAGTGAAGCACTTGATCGCCTGGTCGTGCTCACGTTGCAGTGAGAATGCATTTCCGAGAGCAACCCAAGTCTGTGGAGATAACCGGTCTTGGTCATTCAGAGTGTGGGCGAGGTAAGCGAGATCCGTTTCCTTGTTCTGCTGCCACAACACTGTGGAGAAAACATCCATGTCTTCGATGTAGGAGGGGCACCGTTCTCGTATCCGCAAGAACGCCTTCTCGGCTTCCGCCCACATTGACCGCTCATAGTACGCCTTGCCAATTTGCGCCAGTACCCATGGGGTCTCACGCTGGTGCGTGGAGACGGAGTTGAAAGCTTCCACAGCTTTCACGCACTCAAAGCGGCTAAGATGTCTGTAGCCCGATCCTATCCTCAGGCAGAGGTCCAGGAGCCAGTTCAGAGACTCTTGCTCTCGTGACGTATCGGTCGGAAGGGGCATCTTTGGTGGTGGCGCTGTCGATGCCACGCTGGGTGGTCTTGAATCATGCTTCGTAACTTCCGTAACATCTACAATCATTTTCCGGTTACCACTGACAACTCTGCCGACGTTTCCGACGGAACTCGTTTTGCCTTTGGTCCCGGTTGCTCTGACCTTTCGGAGTTCCCTGCGGTCCTTCAGGTCTGGGTCTCTGCTCATCGCAGTTGCATTTCTGCTGCTCAGGGAGCGAATTCCACTAATCATATTGTGTGCACCACTCTGAACAGTTTGCAATCTTGTGCTCCGCCGGGGAGGGGCTGCTGACGGGTCTGCTGGTTGTGCGTTAGTGGGTGCAGGGTGGTGCATGGAGTGTCCAGACACGGTCCGCTTATGTCCGTTCTGCCATTGGGGTTGAGGTATTTCTGTCCTTTCATTCGATTCAGAGGCTGGCTTCAATCGACTCCTGGTGGTTATCGGCCGCATTCTAGGCGGGTCATCTGGGGCATTAAGGTTCTGCATCCTGGTCTTCCTGGTTGGCGCGCGCGGTACGTCTGGCGCATGCCGTTCCTGCATCATGTCCTCCATTACGGGCCCACCAGGTTCCCCCATCATGACATCCTCATCGCGGATGTTTTGACCGTTAGATGTCGGCGTTTCTACATCATGGTATGACGAGGTAGCTGGAGGCATGCTTCCGTTAAGCTTGGAGAACAGACTTGGACCTCCCAGGTTGAGGCCATTTGCGTCGCCATTCGGTCGGATCGAGCTATTGAAAGGGTCAACATCCGGGGTTGACACAAACGGATTCTTTGCATCGAAGCTGTCATGGGATGCCAACGAAGTAGGCCCGTGTCCATTCGTAGCCGAGTGGGATATCGACGCCAGCATTTCCGGAGTAACCTTGAAGATGTTCTGGGGGCGCACTACAGCGCCAATGTCGCAGAGTCCAGTAAATGCGTCCCACATGAAAGGGTTCAGCTTCAGCGACTCGACGTAGTATTCTATAGCCTTCTTTGTGTCGCCGTGCGCGCCGTACAGCTTTCCCAGCAGGCAGTAGCAGGCAGCCGCGTCCGGTACGTGTCGTCGCAAAGTGTCCGAGTGCTTGTCTGCTGAACGTTAACATCAAGCCCGCCGCAGCGCTGACCGCCGTGTGCTTACTCCAGTGATTGCGGCCTGCCCATAGCCCGCGCGACTTCTCCAAAGCCTGGACTCCAGCGTCATAGCGTTCTAGCCCCAAACACGCCTGCGCGAAGACGTAGGCGCAGCCTAGGTGTTGCGGCTGATGTCCCTTCGGTTTGGCATAGTCGAAGGCGGCCTTGTAACGACCCAGCCGGAGACTGCAGAGGGCCAGCAGATGCGCGGCGTCGCCGTTGCGCGGCTCTTGTGCGTGGAGGCGGCTGGCGAAGAACAGCGCGTTTTCGAAAAGGCCGTTGTCGAGGTGGTAGTGGACGAGATGCCGCAGCTGGGCATTCACGCCCGTGGGCGGCGACATGGCTCGGTTCACGTCGCGGGTCGGGGCGCGTCGTGTCGCGTTGGCAAACAGTCGTGGATCTATGTAAACAGACTACGGGGGCGGCGTCTTCATATTATATGGGCAGGGAGACGACGGTATGGGGTCGGTGAAGGTCGTTGTTGCGTGCGGTAGGTAGCGTTGCTAGGTGAACGCTTCCGGCGAGGTCGACAAAGTCAATTGGCAACTCGCGGGCGCAGGGTCTGGTGAAGGCAGATCAGCACATGGCACCGCCGACGGTGCTCTGCGCGTGCGTGCGGTAGTAGGGTGCGGCGGAACAGGCACGCGGAGGTGTTTGGCTGTGGAGGGGACTGGGTCTGCGAGGAGCTCGAGCGTGCCTGCGCCTGTGCCTGCGCCTGTTGTTGTGAGTTCGAGGTGGCAGGGACCACCCGCCATTCGCTTGCCTGCCGCCAGCATCGGCACCGCGGAGCCAACCACGGTGAGATGCCCGTTTGCACTTCTGCGCCCACCCGATCGTCCTCCACAGCCCAGCATGGCGCAAGTGAGTGCCGCCGCTGGTTGAAGCGCGCATCGAAGCAGTATGTGCTGACCTGCCCCAGAAAGCAGTCAAGACGCTGGCCGCAGCCAACACGAAGCGCCTGAACACCACGCTCGCCTTCACCCTCGGCATCCACCTCGTCTTCTGGCTCTTCCGCGCCCTCGTCTTCCGCTCCAGCTTCACCCGCAAGTCGCTTCTGCTCTACCTCGCCCTCGCCTCCCCGCAGCTCTTCATCAACTTCCTCTTCGAGAAGCAATCGCGCCCCGTCAATGCCCCCGACGGCTCCATCAAGCGCGCCGGCGAGGACCTCGAGGCCAAGGGCCTGACCGAGTATCTGTGGGACGTCACCTACTGGACGTATGGCGTCCTCGTCCTCGTCACCTTTCTCGGCGACTGGGCCTGGATTTTCTGGGGCATCATCCCTGTGTACAGTGTCTGGCTGGCGTGGTCGACCTACTCTGGCATGAGGGGCGGGTACCAGGATGCTGCAGGCGTGCCGCAGCCCGGAGCCGCAACGAGCAAGAGGCAGGCCAAGCTGGAGAAGAGGGGCGGCCAGAAAGTGCAGTACCGCTGATGGAAAAGTCCATGGATGCGTGAACGAGAGGTCAAAGATCTTTTGTTTGCTTTCGCCGACATCTCGTCTTGCGCGTCTGTATGCGGTTTACAAAGGCGATGACGCACTAGTCACAACACCGCGCGACCGTCTGCGATCGAGGAAGATGCACAAAAAGGGGTATAGATTTAGGCTCCTATCCGAGCGACTACCCACGCCAAAAGTACCCGCTGCTATGCTACAAAATCCATACACACAGTGATACAATATTATCGTACAACAGTTTCTCTATGCCTCCACCTCGGTCGGGATCTTGACTTGTCCCTTCTTTCTGTCCTGGTGGGGCAGGCCGTATCTCCATCCGACGCCCTTGTGTGATCTTCCGTCTCTACCCGCATCCTCTACGCTCACATCCTGGAACACAAAGTCCCATCTCCTCTGTGGCACGACCTTCTTAGTCTGTAGCTCCTGCAGCTTCTTGGCCTCTACGGCAGCAGTCTTCTCCTCCATGGCCTTCCTGTAACGCTGTTCTGCAAGAGTTCGGCGCTCTTCGTTGGAGAACCCGGCGATCTCATCACGTACCACCTTGACTAGCTCAGGATGGGGGATACGCTCGTCAGCCGGAAGCAGGTTGTTGTCGAAGGCTTTTCCAGCATCCTCACGCGTGAAGTGTCGAGATTCTGCCACCGGTACGAAAAGCTGTTGGCGGGTTGCGGGATGCACAATCAAGTCGTTGATCGGCTCGTGAACGACTGGACGCTTGCCGGCGTTCTTGGGGAGCGATGTGTCGATGTAAGGCGTTGTAGGAACCATCTCAAGCACAGCTTTGGAGTATGGCATCGCGAGGGTTTTGCCCTGAAGGAATTTCGGTTAGCATAGGCCAACAGTGCGATGTTAGAGCGCAGTGAAGTTGTAGCCAAAGTCAGGTTTAGTAAAACTTTTGTAACCATGTAGGTGTCTTAAAGACTAATCGAATGTTGTATAATCATCATGAAACGGCAGACGCGATTGAACAGGAGACTGCATACATACCTGAGCGATCCACTGCTTCTCCATCTGCTTTAATCGGACGACAGCGCCAACGCGCTCGTTGCTCACGCCAAAGGTGATACTCGCAAGCGGCACTGTCTTTCCCTCGTTGACAACGAACTGGTATATCGCTTCTCGGAGCTCCTCGCTGAGAACAGGCTGACTTCGGAAGAACCTGTTCAGCGGGAAGGGTCGCAGATCCTCTGCCGTCTCTGGTGGTAGCTTCTGTACACCGTCCTTCTTCTTTGACGCTTGTTCTTCCTTCTCGTGCTGGCGAAGTGCTTCATCGAGCGCATCCGCCGACTCCTGACCTTCTGCAGTCACTGAGGCTTCCCCGTCCGCTCCCTCTTTGGTTGCGGCTTCACCTTCTTTGGGTTTCTGGGGCGTTCTCTCTGGAGCTACGTTCCCTCGAACCAGATTGCCGAATTTATCGTACGCCCCGAGGTAGTTGGTGGACCCGGGTAGAGGCTGCTTCAATGCCCGACCAGGTCCATTAAGCCACTCGTAGAATTTCCGCCGCCGTAGTGTTACCTGCCGACATGATGATTGCGAGAAGTCGCGTGCGGTTCGGGCGGGCTGTGGGATGGATTGGACTCGGAACGACGGACAGGAGGAGACGGAAGGGAAATTGGGGGAGCGCAATCGTGGAGGCATGTTACAATGGTAGAGATGCTACCGCATCGCCTAAAGTATTAGAAGCAATGGGGCTGGAAGCGCAAAAAGAGCGTGGTGATGTCGAGTGGTGATGGATGGAGCTCCCAATGGCCATCTCGAAAATTGCCCTTGCCTTGCGCTAAGCCAGTTCGGAAGGCGCGATGCTGCATGCACGTGACGAAATCTTCGTCCAATCAATTCGGAACCAGTATAGCTTCGAAAACATCGTGAGATCTCGCCTGTTCCTGCTTCTAGAATAAAGTGCCCAGCAAGGATCGGCAGTCCTTGCACATTAGCTTCAGGAACGGTGACAAAGCTGCATGACGTCTTCACATCACATCAGCGAGTCGTCTGGGGAGCGCCAGATCTCAATCCAGCACATTTGATTCATATACATTTTGTCCACGAGGTAACCGTACGACCAGTGGGTTGTTTCACATTAATGGCATTACTTATATGCGTCGCTCTTATACTGCTTCAAGCCTGTGCTCTGAAAAACCACTGGACTGATTCATTAGCATCTAATATCGTCTAAGCACCACACCCAAAGAGTGCAAATCGAAGCGAAGAAAGAACCACAAATGAAACATTCCGAGTAAATGCTAGCAAGGGCCCAAAATGCCGTAATGACAGGATGTCGTCCGCTCTTCCGTAAAACCACGAAGCAAATCTTAAGCAAAGCGCACAAATTCCCTAAAAGCATACGAAACCCCCGAAAAGAACATATGTGACCCAGGTATCCCGACAACAATAGCCTCCATGCAAAGGAAATGAACCCCAGGACGAACTAGCGTCTGCTCAACCCAACTATAGCCCTTCCATGCTTTCCATGTGTAATAGCGCCGTACCATGTTTGTTCGCAAAGTCGATGAATGATGCACTCCGTCGCAAAACAGTCGAAGTAGCCGTGCCTGGCTTTGGTGCCAGGCCCGAGCGAGGCGTCGTCGTCGTCGTCGTCATTGTCCAGAGTCGAGATCGAGAAATTCGATCTGCCATCCCGATATCCCGACCAGTCCAGCAGGTGTAATGATGGATGCGTTGCCCATGTGCATTAACGAAGAGTACTCCAAACGCCCCCTCCCAACTAAACCTATATCAATTCAACGCGCAAGGGGGAATCATCGCTGTATGCCTGAAATGTAGCCCACACCCGACAGACGCTTCGGCCATGAAGGATTTCCACGCCGTTACCCATGCCCTTGCTCAAAAGAGAAATAAAGCCAAAATCAACACAACACCGCGCAATGACAGAAGTGACAGGATATAACGCAGCAATAATGGATCAAAGGTCAAGTCAAATGTATGCTGAAATCGATGCTCCCCAACAGCATCTTCATCAATCATGGCAGCATTTCGATTCAACACATCGGCCTCAACGTCCCATCATGTAAGCGGAGTAGTTTCCGCCCATCCCGCCGAAGCCGTTGCCGTGGCCATTGGCAGTGAGAGGCGCGGGCATCGGCTGCGAGCGAATGGGGCTGGCCATATCATTATGGCTCATGCCAAACCCGCCATTGGAGTACATGCCGAAGGCAGGTGAGCCGTTTGAATGGCTCGGGGTGGACAATCCTGGAGGAGCGGAAAGCCCGGGTGGCGGCCCAGTGGCGGTGGAAAACCCAGGAGGGCTGTTAACATTTCCTCCTCCAAAACCAGGCAGTGGTGTGGTGGGGGTGATCGTAGATGTAGGCCCCATCGTAGTAGCTTGGCCAGTGCGCACACCAAGAGGATTCTTCGAGAAGCTCAGGCGGATGCCACCTTTAACACTGTTGTGGAGCGGATGGCCGTAAAGTTCATTCAATGCCTTGGTTGCAAAAGACACGTCTTCAAACTCGACGAAGCACATGGGCCCATTTTGCTTAGTCCGGAAGCAGAGGCGCTTGTATCCTCGTTGCTTGGAAAACAGTGCCTTGAGTTCGTCCTCGGAAGTATCAACAGGTAGATTTCCAACGTACAGTGTGTTGCATGGCGGATTCTGATCGGCCGGGTTCACGGGAGGATATGTTGGCCGATTGTAATGCTGTTGAAATTGTTGGTAGCTCGCATTTGGTCCCAGGTTTCCCATAGCAGATGAGATAGAAGAGTGGGGTGACATTGCGGACAAGGCCGTCCCGGGGGATTGCATGGTAGCCGTGGAACGGGGCGAAGCATAGTTGGGCATAGGCGGCGGGCTCATACCGTTGACACCATTGGTGTTCAGAGACAGCGACGCAAATCCCCTAGTGATGGGCATGCCCGAGCTTGGGTTGGTAGTCCTACGCGGGACTGCATTCTGCACCGGGGTCGTGCCGTATCCGATGGATTCCTTGAGAAGACCTTCATCGTCGTCAGCCTCGTCGTTGATGGTGTTCTTTCCCACGTTAGCGATGCGATGCGGGAACGAGGTATTGACTGGTGACGTTGCTGAGAAGAGGTTCTGGACCGGAAATTCTCCGTTGCCAAGGCCCGGAGTGCTGTTTGGTGGGGACATCTTCTCCAAGCTCTGGAAGGTCCCATTGTATCGCGAAGATTGACGGCCGTTTGCCGTGGCTCCGGCGATCCCATTCGTGGCGGAGATGGATCCCTGTCGCATAGCTGTGCTATCCACTGTATTGCGCCGAGAGCCGATGGTGCCTGGCAGATTGTCGTGCAACATCTCGACGATCATGGTCGCATCGTTGGTCGCATTGCGCTTTCCGTTGAGGAGGTCGCGCGCCTCCTTTGCGCTATCGAGTGTGCGAAAGTGAGCGACGGCTGAGACAAAGCCCATGTCGTCAGGCGACTTGGGCGGTGCAGAGACCAGTTCGCAATCTATTAGATCCTTTGCGAAAAGGAGCATGTTGCGCACAGCATCCTTGTCGCTGTTGGTGGGGAGCTTTCGCAAAAAGATGGTGTGGGCGCCCTTGGGTTCAGGGCTGGTCTCAGCCTCGCTGAACGAGAGCAGCCCATTTTTGTCCAGATCCCGCCTCTTCCCTATGGGCGCGGGCATGGCATAAGCGTGCGATGGCGAAAAGACGTCGGCGGTCATGGTGTTCTGCGACGAGAACAGATGCTTTGGCGGCGAGGAGGAGGAGGAGGAGCTGCTCAGCGAGCTGTGCAGGAACGGGCTGTTGGAGAGGTTCGAGGGACTGGTACTGCTCGGACTCGGCCCACCGGCCATGCTTCTCTTTGTCTGGGGGGTATTGCAGTGGCCGCGAGCGAGACAAAGCGGTGCGGTCGTGGCGGTCGAGGCGTGTCGCAAGCGAACAGGTGTAGTGTCGCGGCGGCGGAGGCTAGATGCAGAGGGTTCCGGCCCGGGCAGATGTCAGTCGCGGGCGCTGAGGGCGACTCTGGGGGTAAAACAGCTTCGAAACGTTGTAATGCCCGGTTCGCTTTTTGGTGGGCGCCAACGGGCAGGGCAGGCGCACGCGCGGGCAGGTGATTGGCGCGCACGGCAGCAGAAACGGGATGCGCACGTCGAGAAAAAGGATGGCGGCCGCGTGAGGCCGTGCGAGCGACACGATGCAGCGGACCGCGAAGGGAGCCTGGGGCTGCGGTGCGAGGCGCGCGAGCGAACGGCGTGGGAGCGTCGCAGCGTGTGTGGGCGGCGGCGGACGGGGGGCCGGCGGTGCTGGCACGGGCAGTTATAGACAGACAAGGCAGCCGACAGGAAGCGGGCGCTAGCAGGTCGCGGGCGGTCGGGCAGAGCGCATGCAGCAACGCTGCAGAGGAGATTGGGGCAGGAGAGCGGCGAGTGCGTGGGCGTGGGAGAGGTGCTGCTGAGGCCAATGATGCGAGGATGCGGGAGGGCTTTGGGGGACTCGAGGCCGCGCTTGGGGCACCCGGGCAGCCAATGGGGCGCGCGGAGGCGGTAGGGCAGAACAGCAGCACGCCGCGCAGGACGTCGTCTACGAACAGCCGGGTGCGGGCGGAGGCGTGCAGGGCGGGAGCGAGTCGCGGGCGGCTGTGCTTCTCAACGAGTCGGTGTGGGTGAGGGTGGAGGAGACGCAGGCGGGCGGGCAGCACGGAGCGCGGAGAGGAGGTGGGCGAGGGCGAGGGCGAGGGTGAGGGCTCGCTAGGCTGGCCGTGGACAGTTCGCGACTTGATAACGCGCTGCACGCTCGACCGGAGCCTCCCCGCGGGCTGCAGATGGGCCGCCTGTGATTGTGGGAGTACCGCCGAGCGTTGCACAGTCTCCGCCCACTGGGTTTGCGAGCGACGCCGAACTGGCGACGCGTGATTTGCTGCCCGTCCGCTGCAGGCCCGCTGGCCTGTGAAAGAGGGCCAGCCGTCAGTCATGCCAGCTGCGCTGCTGGGTTGAGGCCGACGCGGATGCGCGACGCTGCGCTGCTGAGACAGGCGGGACTGGACTGCACTGGAGCCCGCACCTTGGGCCTATACCACGCCTGCTAGGCCCGCGCCCACACGCCGCCGGGAGCGTTGCGGCCTCCCGCTCACGACGCGGGCTCGCTGCACACCTCCCTCAGCCATCAGCCATCAGCCATCAGCCGTCCGCCTCTGCCTCCCTGGCGCGCCCTGCTGCGCGTGCGTGGGGGGCACTGTTGCGACGCGCCTTCTGGGGCTGCGTGTCCGACCTCATCGCGACATTCACGACAGCACAACAGGTGCGGGCTGCCTGGCTGCCGCAGCGCGTCTCGCTGGGCGGCGGATGCGGATGCGATGGCCCCTGGCGCGCTGCCATCAGGCTATACCGGGACATATTGGGTCGAGGCACGCAAGCCGGAGGACGCCCGTCGACACATGCCTGGAGCGACAGGGCAGGGCTAGCGCGCCCTTCACACCACGATGCTGGACTCGGGCGGCCGTCTTCACGGCCTTGGACGCACGCAGAATCCCAGCAAGCCGGCGCCGATGCTGTGCGCCGCGAATCAGACCGACAGTATGTCCTGAGCCATCCCTCATCAGGCTGCATGATGGGTCGGAACACCCCAGCCGATTTCCAAGCCATCGAACGCCCGTTCACCATCGCTGCGCGCGAGCGAGCGACTGTCCCACTCGAGTCTGCGTCGCCGTTGCCTTTAGTGCCACCCTCGTCTGCGCCCTTGCGTCGTGTGCTGGGAGTTGGAGCTGGGAAGTGTGCGCGGCTGCCATGTCCAGTACCAGTGGCTTGCACGACGCCGCCAAACATCTCCTTCACGCCTCCTAGTCAGCACTTGGAGCATTACTACTGCGCGTCCCCGGCCGCCAATCACGGCGACAGGCGTTGGAACTGCTCGGCATGCCGAATGCTGGGCCCGCCTTCTTCCGGTCACTGGGCAAAAGACGACCTTGCAGCCTATCCGATACCCCTCATACAGGGCAAATATGCTTGCGAGTCCCCGGTGCCGTCTTCAGCAGCACGTGCATTACGAGATCTGCGGCTGGCCTTGCTTTTTGCGCCTCCATCCAACCTTATCGATGCTGCCCGATCCTCATCCAACTTGTCCGTGGGTTGAATTCAATCACAAGCGGCTCCAATCAGCCTCAACTTCTATGTTATGAATGGATGCTTCAGTACGGAGGTGTCTTCAACCCAACTTGAAGAGACTTTGGCACCTCAGCCACGTGGATCCATCCATCATTAACACATACTTTTGGTCTAGCCGAGACCGTGTAGCCGACGGTAGCCTGGTTCCCCTCGTTGTGGACTATTCCGGGCGACACGTTGTGATCTTGTGTAACCGCACAACGTAGTCTGATTTGCTACGCGTTTGAAGGCGTTTCAAAAACAAGCCCAAGTTCGGCACTTCGCCAACTGCCTTGAAAAGGTACCAGAGAGGTTCCATCACATTCACACCAGGTGTTGGGTCACTGTGATGGGCTCGTCACTGAGACTCCGTGACAGTGCCAGAGACAACTGGGGTGAGAGTTGGCACTGCGCTCAAAGATACGTACACCAACACTTCTTCGCGCACGCCACCCTCCAAGCCACAGGACTACAGCCGGTCTAGTCCCGTCCCGCCGGCCTTCGGGCAGCGACTCTCTTACATGACCATGTACTAGAGCAAACACCACTCCATCACACCGCAGGTCAAGCTCCAAGTCAACATCGATCCTGCCACAAGACGCTACTGCTGGGTCTCGCTTTGCGCGACTTTCGATCGAGCTTGAGCACATGTCTGTTCCTAATTACGGTGGACGTGTTTCGTCGACATGCGTTGCACAGAGCTAACAGAGCGAAGCCGTACTCCGAGACTTCGCACTCGCGCGTTTCAATTACTCTTCCACATCACTGCCGGTGCAAAAACAAGAGCATAGTCGCCCTACTCGTGGTGATTCGCACTGTTCTACAGCTGATTTGCTCAGTGACAGAAGCTTTTGCTACATGCGCAAGAACATGCTAACAAAACACAACACGTGTCACTGGGCTCGAGCAGCGGCAGATTGAAGCACTATCAGGCCAAAAAAAACGCTTCAGATGGTCTTCAGGCGTTCGATTCAACTTGTTCAGCGCTTTGGGTTGTCATTGTGCATAGCTACTAACAACTCACCCCTTCCCATCGTTTGTCAGAGCCACAGATGTCAATCTCACGTTGTGATATTCGTCAAGCGCCGATGTAAACGTCTCTGAAGCATCTGATCTGCCCATCGCGAAGAACTTCAACCCAGTTCGCTATCTTTTCTGATCAACAGCCGACCTCAATTGAACGGCACAAACTTGAATCTCCATATCACTAGTGTGACCAAAACGGCGAAGGAGCCTCAACCCCAACATGTCCGGATCTGCGCGCAGCTCACGCAGTGCATCGAGCGGCCAGCGAGTCTCCCGAAGACCTTGACCCGCTCCTACCAGCTACGCAGCAGGATTCATAAGTTCATATGCGATGACCACCGTCCCCACGACATACGATGGCCTATGAGGCTCGCAAACCACCTTCCCGTCCGTCACATGAAGGCCTGGATCCGTGCTGACGCTAAGATCTCATACTACATTTAGTGCCTTTCTTACTTCCAACAGCGACCAGCCTGAGTCCCAAAGGCAACGGCTCACGAGACTGAAAGAGGCTTCAGACGTTTCTTTATTCTGGTGCGCTACGCTGATCATTCGCTGCACTCGATGAGACATGACCATGCTAGTAAACGACGGATCCGGCACTACGGCTTAGTCTATGCAGTGATCAGCGGCCTGCAGGGCAGTTGGTACGGGGAGGGAACCCTAATGGTAGCTCAGACGCGGTGCATAAGCTCCGGCAATTCCTAGTCTAAGGATGCGGTAGGTATACGCGGGTTGCAAACAGCGCATGTCATATGAGGGTCAGCAAGGATAGCTCTGCTACGGAGCTGATACAAATGAAATCGGATATACGCTCTGTTTCGTCTCAATCGAATCGGCAGAGCACGAGGACATGAGCATTCAGTGCACCACTCTCGGATGATCCAGATGGCATGAAAAACAATATCACAGATTCTGGTTCAACGGCCTGCACGCAGCAGGGTTGCTTTGCTCACGATGCCGCTGTTCGAGGCGCTCACACTTTTATCGCCGTACCGGCCTTGACCGAACTCGCAAAGGCGTTCGCTCCCATATCAAAAAGGACCGCAGCCTCTCGTGCCATTGCTTGGTCGGATCAGCGAGCTCAAAATCGAAATGCCAGAGCATCTTCGCGAGAATCAATCGCATTTCCGCATATGCCAAACTACTTCGGTCAGCCTTTGCAAAGAAATGCACGTGCACTTGAAGAACTCACCCTTTACCGATGCACCCTCGTGGCCCGACCATGAACGGTTGTACAACTTCCCTCTTATCGTTCTTGAATTCGGCCGGTGCGTTGACAAGCCAGCGTTCTGGTATAAATTCTTCTGGTCGAGCAAAGTTGGCTTCGTAGCGATACGCTGCATAATGGAATATGTTGCAGCGAGTCTGCGAAGGAACCCACCGTCCTGCCACGCTCTGTCCGTGTTCACTGGAAATGATTCGAGGAAATCCAAAGCCAGCGGGAGGAAAGACTCTCATCGTCTCTGACAGCACTGCAATCATAAACTTCAGCCCATTGACCGATATCGGCGTGATCTCTACGTCTCGCTTGAAAGAGCCGCGAACCTCGTCTTGCACCTTCTCCAGCACAGCTGGATGCCTGCAGAGGAAATACACCACGCCCGACAATAATGTCGCCGTAGTCTCGCTGCCCGCAACCACTAGCGTCAGCGCATTTTCATAGAGCTCAGCAGTCTCAAGTTGGTCTTCCTTCTTCTTACTTTGAAGCAAATAATTCAGGACGTCCTTGCGATCAGGCTGGTAGCCCTCCTTCAGACGCGCATCCACCAGTTCCTGCGTGTACCGGCCCATCATCTCCGCCTTCTTCATCTCGTCGCCCGCAAACAAAGAGAGCAGCGGTGATAGTATAGTGAGGAGCTTGTACCGTTCCAGCTGCCAAATCTGGCACCCGACGACCACACCGGCGAGCACCGTATCAAGAAAGAAATGGCTCTTTCCGCCGCTGTCGAGGCAGTGGAACGCATCCCCAAAGGCAAAATCTCCCGTCAAGTCAAACGTGGTGTAATTGAACCACGCCGACAGGTCCTGCACCGGATCGGTTCCAATCGCAATCTTCAGCTGCTCCACCAGTAGATTTGAATACTTCAACAGCATGTCGTTGAGCCCCTCAATTGCTTTCGGCGTGAACGCCTGCCCATAAATTCGCCTCAGCCTCGCGTGCCCCGCATCACTCGCATGGATGATGCCCTTCGCCTCGCCGAAACTATCACTCACGGGGGGCGTGTACGCAGCTTTGTCGCGGGGGTTCTGTACGCGGCCGCCCTGGAGCCCGTAGATGTCGTTCCAGGCCTCGGGCTCGGTGAAAGCGAGCTCGTTGGGTGCGATGCGCACTACGGGGCCGTATTTGCGGTGCATGTCGAGGACTTCGAATGCAAGCCTCCCGCGCATGTTGGCGATTACATAAGGCAGGCGGTAGGCGGCATAGAGGGATGGGCCCGGGTAGCGGCGCAGTGGGTGGAGGTAGAGGTTGTAGAGGCCGTAGAAGAGGGCCACAGCAAGGCACTTGATCGCCGTGTCAATTGTCGCTCGGGCGCTTGAACACAGCGGGTGGGAATGCATACCGTGGCTGTCAGTATCGCAACCGTCTCAAAGATACCCATGCTTTGCGAGAATCTGAACAACTCCAAGGCTGGGTACACGGGCAGCCCAAATCGCACTTTGTTCTTACTAGCTGCCAAACTCTATAAACGACAGAGTATTCAGGGGACGGCGCCAGGTTTTTCTGTGGTGGTTCTGTAGCGTTGGCTCCAAATGCAATCTAAACGCATGCATGGAGGTAACAAACAGCCGATTCGACACAGTGTCAATTCCATTGTCCAGAATCGCGCAAGTTCAAATGTACAGCATAGCTAGTGCTTACCCCGGCCGTTGAGTAAGCGTACATGGCACAGCACCGCCATCGGTCGCAATATTTACTATTCCAACTCTGCCTGTTTATGGCATATGGGCGGATCGATGTTACTTGCTATCATGCAGATATGTCTACCGCTGTCTTACGCCATGACCCCGCCGTCGATGATTTGCCTACCGCGCATACTGTTAGCCAGGTGTTGGATGTCAGAGGGGATAACGCGCTACTCACACTGTCCCCGTGATATACTGGCTCCCATCGCACAGCAGCCAGCAAATCAACGCCGCGACCTCCTCCGGCCTGCCTTTCCGCGGGATCTGGATCTTGTAGTCGCCCTCCTTGCCCCGTATCCGCACGCTCTCGCGGTGCATTTCTGTGTCGATGATTCCACTATAGTCATTAGCACCCTCTTACCACAGTCCCTGTTTCGTTTTCTCCATACTTTGAGAGAGAGAGAGAGAGAGAGAGAGAGAGAGAGGAGTATGATGGGGAGAGAGCTCACGGTGCAATACAATTCACCCGGATCTGTCTGTCCCCGACCTCCTTTGCGGCCGTCTTCGTGAGCCCAATGACACCGTGTTTTGCTACTGTGTAGGCTGCATTCTTGGGGAATCCGCCCAAGCCAGCGATGCTTGACGCGTTGACGATGCTGCCCTTGATGTTCATGGACGGGATCTGCGCGCGCATGCACTGCATTACGCCCGTGATGTTGACCTACGCATCCCCAACCACAGCTGTTAGTGAAGGTATTCTCCTACGTTGAAGTGAAATGGAAATCGGGATCAAGGGTTGAGTGGTTGGTAGGAAGGGCCGGGGTAGCGGACATCGAGAACAAACTGCCAATCCGCATCATTCAAATCCTCCACTCTCTCCACATTAATGCTCTTCGGAATCACGCCCGCCAGATTCGCAGCGCCGTCCAGCTTCCCGAACTTCTCCACCACCTCCGCAATCCACCCGTCCACCTCCGCCCTCTTCCGCACGTCGACCCGCGTGGCGAGCACCTCGCCGCCGTCTTTGCACAGTTCCTGGATTGAGGCGTGCGCGGCGGAGAGGGTGGTAGGATTCACGTCTGCGATGGCGACTTTTGCACCCTGTGCGACCAGAAGGGAAGCCAGTGCGAAACCGATGCCCGCCGCGCCGCCGGTGATGGCGATGACTTTGGAGGAGAGGTGGAAGAGAGGCGGTGTCATGGTGAAGTTCTTGGACGCTTCGGTCTCGGTGATGGGGGTGCCATTTATGGACATTGTGAGTACTATGTGTCAGGGTTTTCTTTTCTTTCAACGTTTGTATGAACGCAGTGGTTTGAAGAGATGTGGGTGTATTCGAATGCTAAGGTGATTGAGGATGGTTTTTTCTAGTGCTGTTGTCCAGAAATTGGGGCAGCTGCAGTGTGCGATTTTGAACATTGGGGCTCGGAAATAGTGGGAGTTGGAGTGTGGTGTTGTGATACGGCCGCCGGAAATGTTTTGGCTGTAGACACGCAGGCGCGAGGTTGGAGTTGTACCCCGCGCATACCCCACTCGTGGTATGACGGAAAACAGGACCATGTCTTCTGTAAGATGTCGTTCTTTGCTGCCTTGAATTCCATTTTCTTCTGGGTGATATCGTTTGAGTGAAGTCATTATCCCTGAATGGAGGAGGTTGAAGAATAGTTCCAACATGTTGTCTATGAATGGCTACCAGCGTATCAAGAGAAGGAAGGAGACAAAATAAAATGCACACAAACCCAAACGCTATAAGGGTATCGTATTCAATGCTCCTACTCTACCCACTCATACTCTGGCAAGTTGTAGTTGTCACCACCAAAACTCGGTGCCAAATACTTCAATACCCAACCAAACATGGCGTTGCCCCATGTTACTGCCACAAGCACAGCGTCTCGAATCGCAATTCCCCACCATGTCTGCGGCGCAATCGCCGTGGGCACTCCTGGCGGGATCCTCTGCATATCGTCGATGACGGGCCGCATAATTGCTTCGTACGCGCTTAGTCCAGCATCAATGTCGCCCTTGTGTCGCAGCAGCTCGCCAGCAAGCACGTAGCCACCGGTCATTGCCAACGTGGTGCCTCCACCTGTAGGACCGGCTGCATAGCCTGCATCGCCGACGAGAGTGAAGCGTCCCCGCGACAGAGACGGCAGCTTGATCTGCACGTTTTCCGAGGCGTAGAAGTCGGGAGCAGCCGTCAGTGCCTGGACGACTTCGTCTGCAGTCTTCCAGCCCACGCTTGCAAAGTGCTGGCCCACGTACTTCCGGAGCGCATCATCGCCTTCCTTCTGTGCCTTCCGGAACGGCAGCGTAGCATCGACTTCTTTCTGTGGCAGAACGGCGAGCGCACATACACGATTTCCGCCTGTTGGGTCTGGACCAAAGGCTACAGCTCGTCCTCCAATTGACCCGTACATTGTGGCTGCTTTGCTACCATTCAGATAGTCTGTTGGAACAGAGGCATAGGCACACCACATGTTCATCGGGTGCATGTGCGTGCGGACGGTGGAGTCGAAGCCTAGTGCACGCGTTCGTGACGTAGCGCCGTCACAGGCGACTACCAAATCGTAGTCTTGTCTGGACAGCTTTCCCTCCTGGAACTCGACAGTTACTTTCCCTTTCTCTTCCTGGTGGATCGCAGACACTTGTTCGCCGAAGACGTATCGCACATTTGGGTTGTCCTTTGTCAGGTCGTATAGTATCTTGCTCAGGTCATCGCGGAAGATCTCATACTCTGAGATGAGGTTCTGCTGGTTTGGGTCACCTGTCGGCTTCATAGTTGCATATGGCTTTCCTTTGGAGTTGACGAATTGGATCGAGTCTTGGGGAATTATTTTGGCACGCACAGCGGGTTCCATTCCGGGTATTTTGTGCATTACAGTCACGCCCGAGGTACGAACTAGAACATGGCTTAATTTGAATACAGAACACGATATAGGTGGCACATACTGTCGATGTTTTGTCCCCCGGGGCGGAACTTCGGAAAGCGCTCTATTACGGTGATCCTGAAGCCGGCCTTGGCGAGCCAGTACGCCGTCATGGGCCCAGCGATCGAGGCGCCCACAACGAGGGCGTGCGGCTTCGACATTTCAGAGGACTTCCGAATAATCCAGGCGATGCTTGTGATTTTGAGAAAACGGAATAAAACAAATGGATGTTTTTGAAGCGGGCTTATCTCTAAAATTGCTCAGGATGGTGCCTGTAGATGATTCCAATGGGCGTGTAGCTTTATATACTAGATGGAGGAAACTCTGAGGTCGTGGAGATGGAGCGGAGGATCGGACGATGCATTTCGAGAGTGGCATAGATACAGCCCAGATGGCTGGATTAAAGCGGACATTACTTCTTCGGTAACTTCAGCTTCGCGAAAAGGCATTCTGAGCTATTCTGAACTGTGACTGATGACGTTCGATTAATCATGATTGAAGGTGTCGCAAGCGCCACGTTGAGATCTAAACCCGTCCATCCGGATTAGGTTAGACCCTGTCGCACACGATGGCTGCTCCCGAGACGAGACGAAAGCTTATCTCCCACATACCAATGCTCGTTGTATAGGTCAATATTCATAGAGGATGTCTTATACCCCAGCTTAATTGGGGTCTCTAGTTCCTTTTTGAGATTCGCAGCAAGCCCTATTGTCTAGTGGATGATGACATCTTACCATCTCGGATATTAGAGATCCCCGAGCAACAGGCTACCGCCCACCCACTTCAACAACAATTCCCCATTCAGATCTTGTGTACACTCGGCCAAAAAATTCCCCGCCCGTCATGCCATCCCCTTCGCGAAACATCCCGGCGGCAGCTGCGAAGCCACAGCGGGTGCTCGCATGCATCCTCTGCCAGAGCCGCAAGGTCAAGTGCGATCGGAACTTTCCCTGCTCTAATTGTGTGAAATCTGGGGCAACTGTAAGGATACAGTGCAACTCTTTCATGAAATGATAGGACGCTAAGCAACAATCGCCTCACAGTGTGTACCTGCTGGCTCAATCGCGCGGCAGCGACGTAGGAGGTTTCCCGAACGCGAGCTACTGGACCGTCTTCGCCGTTATGAAGGCTTGTTGCGCCACAACAAGATCGACTTCGAACCCTTGCACCCAAGTAGCACTACAGATCAGTCTAACCCAGTAGCCGAGGGTATGTAACATCCCTGCCTAGTCTCTCTCGTGGAAAGAGGTCTTCTAACCACTCCTCGTCCGACAGGTAATTGTTTCGAGCTGAGCTCTAAGATCCAGGCAATCGATATCGCCAGCAGCGTTGAAAGCCCCGAATCGGAACATGTGGACGACACACCCAATTCTAAAACCATGTGAGACTCATACCAGCCCATCTCAATCAAGATCTACTGTCTGATGATATACTAGTAACATATGGCATGTCATGAATCAGAGAGTATGTGCTGTCTCCAGCTTCGATTTTCCTCACTGCGTTCTTCAAAAACATCAGACGATTTGCTGATACGTATTCAGTCGCAATCACCTTCTGAAGATGGAGAAACCGACGTAGACGAGTATGATGTCGATAAGGAACTGCATGCTGACATCCGTCTTACGAACGTGAAGACGGCGCTGTCGCATTTGTTTGAAGATGACGATGACGGCAGATTCAACTTCGGCGCTCGTTCAGATATAGATCCCATAACACTCCACCCTTCACAAGTCGACATGATCAGGATTTGGCAGATCTACCTTGACAATGTCAATCCGCTACTCAAAGTTACTCATACTCCAACGCTGCAAACACGCATCATTGCGGCGGCAGCAGACTTGGCAAGCGCAACTCCGCAGTTACAGGCTCTCATGTTTGGAATCTATTGTGTGTCTATGCTGACACTTTCGGATGATGAGTGTATTACACTATTTGGTAACAAATGCGGAGACCTGCTACGAAAGTTTCAGTTGGGTTGTCGACAAGCGCTCTTACGAAGCGGAGTATTGCGAACAGACGACCGTGACTGCTTAACGGCCCTTTTTCTGTACTTGGTAAGTCTCTTGAATGCCTTTCCATACCGTCAGACAATCACGAGGTGCTTTGAAGGCAGCTCGCATTCCACAATTTCATGGGAAACTCGATCCTGACACCACGCCACGTAGCTCTCGACGAAACCTAGAGCTGAACCTCGCTCGCTTTCTACCAATCTTGCTGTGGCTATACGTCTCGCGCAACAGTATGTGGCTTTCCGGTGGCCATTTTCTTGCCTTGATTCGCTTACATATCTCTCATAAAGCATGGGGCTTCATAGTGAAGACCTCAATTCGAAGCATACTGCTCTAGAGGCAGAGATGCGTCGCCGCATTTGGTGGTCACTAGTCCTTCTCGATACGCGTGTGGCTGAGATGTCAGACTTCAAATGCTCGATTCTCTTGCCTGGATGGGATTGCAAACCTCCATCGAACATCCATGACTTCGATTTAGGGACGGAGACAAAAACGCCACCTGCGCCACATGAGATGATCACCGAGTCTACTTTCGCAGTTGTCAGATGTGAGCTGGCGAACTTCGTACGACACAGTGGCTACTGGCTCGCCTTCAACAACCCTTGCTTGATGCCACTTGCACGCCGCCCACCAGTTGGATCTTCCCCCGCCGGCGACGAGCTTGCTGTTATTGAGAATTTGGTGGAGGAGAAATACCTCAAATTCTGCAACCCAGCAAATCCGATACATTTCATGATAGTGTGGATGGCACGAGGCTACCTTGCTAAACATCGGATGCTTGCGCACTATGCGCGACATGCGCGAGCACCTTCAAAGCAGACCGAGGATCAGCGCGACCTAGCTCTTGGGTATGCGCTGACGCTATTCGAATGCGATACAAAGCTTCTCTCTTCTCCTCTGACAAAGGTTTTCACTTGGTTCACTATGACAGTGCTGCAGTTCCCGTTCCAAGCATACATCCATGTTGTGCAGGACCTCGCTCGACGTCCGACGACCAAGCTAGCCGGAAGGGCCTGGGCGGTGATGAGTGCCAACTACACTGTACGATTCACGCACTGGCTAGGGTCCGATGACAATCCGCTCGCGAACATCATTTCCAGAATCGTGCTGCAGGCTTGGGAAGCACGCAGAGCGGCGGTGCCGTCTGAGACCGAGTTCGTACCGTGCTTTAGAACCCTAGCTACATTCTGACAGATTCCAGGACGGTACCAGGCATTGTCGAATCCATGATGAACCGAAAACAGGCAGGCATGACACCTGATTACTCACACCTGCCGAGCTGGATACAACAAGGAACAACCAGCAACGATGATTCGTGGATGCCTGTGCCTATACCGGCTCCGATGCCTATGATGAGTTTTGATACATTTGATCCTGCCTACAACTTTGCGTGGCCAGATCCAATGTCTAATATGCAGGACACATCTTCTGCAGAAATGAGCATGGATTCGATGAACTGGGGCAACACGGAGTGGAGCTCTTTGCGTGGCGGCGGTCAGGGATGGTGAAAGCCGTTTCGAACTAACAGGCTTGAGCGGTCATGTTCTCAAGCGAGCAACGAGCACAAGCCGGATATGACCTCTCCAAGTACTTGCGAATAATATTGTAATGCTTCGGAAGATCGCGCTGGGGACCATTCAAGCGAATATGTAACGGTCCTGTGCGGATATACTACAGTTCTCTCCTCATACACCGCTAAATTTTTCTGCTCCACTCTTTTGAAGCATACTTCTTCTGCCCGAGACTACATCTTGCAGCAGATTTCCAGGGAGTGATGCGAGTTCGCAATAAATATCACACACAATGCAGAGACAAGGAAACTGAGCCCAAAGCTCATATACCTCTGACATTGCTCCAAGTCTGAAAGACATCACGAGTGCCGATCTCATATATTACGCTACAGTCCGACTCGTCAACATTTACTCTAAAAGCAGACATAGGCCCGGGTACCAGCCACGACGTAAGCGCAACCGATGCATCGAGTTGTTTTCGGCTGAAACTTAGACTATTGTGCTCTACCATGGCATTCTGAGGTGAGTTTTGCAATTGCGACTTAGACTTCTCCAAGACTACATTACTTTCTTAGAGAAACGGTGGTTCTATATTAGCGACTCTGTTATAATTTGAGCCCGTCAAGCAATCAGTAACGATGCATCCATACTCTTGAATTCTTCGGCTCATCACCAAAGCTCAACACTGAGAGGCGTTGACGCGAACGTTCCCAAAAGTTTGCCATACTCCCACAGAAACAGCGCCCTGAGACTGCGTCTGATATCTCAATGAGAGAAAGGATGGAATAAGATGATATGACCTGTCCCTTACGGAATAGCGCCACTCACGTGTTAGCAACCCGGAAGCGGAAACGCGGCATCCACATATGCACAAAGACCAGCGTCTGCCAAGCATTCCAATGGCAATTTTCCAGAAGAACCGATCAGCTCATGTCTTTCCATACCCCGCTGTCTCAGCCAGACGCAGAGCCACAGGGTCTTCTGAACCAAGCACTGGCTAGACCAATCGCACATGGTCGTTCACCCTCATCGAGCGCTACGATTGGCGCACACAGCACGCGAGCCAAAGACACCCGGCCTCTCGGGAACGTGCGCCTGAACGCTCTAGATCTCTGGGTGTAGCGTGATTAACTGCCCACTTTCCCGTCTCCCCGTTGGCAGTGACTTAATTTCTTCCCGGCACCGTGAACGTGTCCCCGGATATGGGCAGTCATTAGCGCTGACCTATCCGATAGGCCTGCATGTTTGGTTCTGAGCTAGAAGCATTAGTATTTTCTTATTATGTTCCCAAGTTATGAGAGGATGGTTGTCGTTGCGTTATAGCTAGCCTGTATTCCATGAGTTCCAAGAGATGCTTCTCGAGCATGTTCAGACTAGGCAGGGTTCGGACCAAAGCATGTTCAAGGCCAGGTGAGCTGAATCACTCCATATCAAGTCTTGGTACAAGGCTCAGGGTCTCCTCATGCTAATCCCGGACCTGGCTGGACCTACAGAGTAAGACGTGAGTGATCACGGCGAGGTGAGATCTGCAACGGCGAGGTTGAGATCCGCACAGCTAAACAACGGGAACGCCCGGTGGAATACCTGCTTCTTCCCGGATGCTCAAGTTAGTATAGATAACTGCAACAACACACACAGGCTTATGCAAGCCACACAAACAAGCGTACAATCACCTCCTACAACCACAGCTATGGAGTCTGTACAGAAACGATCACGCCAGATGTCCTTCTTGCACAGACTGCACAACAGAGGCCGCCGCCCTTCCGACGGAAGAGAAACACAGTTACCGTCCCCTTCCATCACCTCGCCAGAGACTTCACCTCCCCTTCCATCTCCCAGCCTTTTCGGCGTAAACGGTCCCCTTTCCGATGCCTCGATCCATGCCGACTTCTTCGACCTCTACGCCTCCATCATCGACCACGTCCGGAACTACTACAGCTGTGAGTCCATCGGGGCCACCGCGTCGCAAACGGACATTGAACCTGCTATTGTCGGCCTCTCCATCCCATGGACCAGGATCCGGGTGCTTTTGCATAAACCGCGGTACAGGCGGGAGATATTGACCCTGTGCATCGCATGGGTCATGCTGAGCAGGTGTCTGCTGCTGAAGCTAGGGATGAGCAACAGTCCCGGCAGCAGCTTCCTCCCGCCCGAAATCGTCGAGTGCTTTCAGAGCTTTTCCATGATCCAGGGGCTGAAGAGGATGGACCTCGATGGCTCGTACCAATGTAAGTAAACTTCTTTTCACCTCAGCTCCACCCACCAAACCCCGCGCGACACCAAAGCACAAGACACAAAGTTTAGAAGCTGACCCAGTGTTCCGCCGCGAAGCCGACCTCGTCCTTCTCTCCCACTGGAAGCAAATATCCGCCACCCTCCTCCACGCAACATACGTCACAAACGGCTTCTCCTACTTCGACTCGCGCACCGCGAACATCGAGCGCGCCCTGCGCGACCTCAACCCCCTGCTTGCCGTGTACTCGGTGACCTCCGGCGCCAGCGACGCCAGCCGTCTCCTCAGTCTCCGCGAGATTCTAAGGAAAGGTGCAAGACTCGCGTTTACGCTGTTTGGCCAGCCCAGCTTCTGGCAGTTCGACTGGAGCCAGGCTGTCCCGAGCAGCTCCTCCCAATACCATCATGAACCGAGTAAGTGCTCGGACTCTTTTGGCGAGTGTGGCTTTGCGACGGCAGTTAACGGCGAAGCGGTAGGGGAGTTTCTTGGGAAGCGAGCGCCAAGTCTGAATAGAAACGCGAGCGACGCGTTGAATACGAGGAATCTAGTTATCTGGCCTGCCCTTGTGCGGGTCGTTGACGGCGAGGGGGCGCGCGTGGTGAGGGAGGATGGGGTCTTGTCTGAGAAGATCACACTGGAGACTTTGGCGTCGAGATTCCAGGATGATAGTTTTCCTAAGGGCTTGTGACATGACATGGTGTTTTTGATTTTATCTAGAGAGCTGCAATATCGAACCACTGCATCGATACTAAGTCGATAGGTTGGTTATGGGTTTAACCATCTTCTACGTAGTATCCCTTCGTCATAATTTCTCCCAACATACAACACATGCTGGGCCAGTTCAAACCGAGCCGAAGCCACCACACAAGATCCCAGGGTATCAAAAAATGCCTCCGAAAATGCCACGAGTATGCACGTTCCCCATTACCTTCAGACACCTCCGGCCACCATCTCCAACTGCCCACCTACCTCCTTAACCCGCATAACCCTACTTCTCAAAACTGGCAAATTCTCCTTTTCGCCCTCGCCATTCACGCTCAACAGCGGCAAGCGGCTTCTCCTCGGCGGAGGCGGAGGCGGCGCAACACGCGCATCCACAATCCCTAGCCCTTCCACCGCAACCTCAAGCTCTTCAACACAACTATCGCTCTTGAGTGCATGCTTCTGCACGCGCGCGCGGTGTCTCGCCTCCTCCGCCGACCCAGGGAGATAAATACGTTTAGCGCCAAGCGTACGCTTGATGTCCTCGAGGAGAACCTCCATGGGACAGATGTACGCGATGTGGTTGCGCTCGCACCACGCGAGGACGTGGCCGACGACCTTGTGCGTGCCGTTCTGAACCACCCACGCGCCCGAGTCGCCGCCGACGCCGAACCCACCGGCCACATGCCAGCTACGGGAGAAGGTCTTGCGGCGGTAGATGCGGACCGAACTCATGGCGTGCCCGACCATGCCGCCTTGAAGACCGGTCGTGCGGCCGAAGCAGTGGACACTGAGTCCACCTAGGCTTGTGGCGCTAGCGACGCCATTTGGATACTCGTCCTCATTTGCTGTGTAGTGCCGGCGGGTGACAGGTTGCTCGAGCTTTGCGGAGATTTCGCGTTGGGAAGGGTCGACTGCGGCAGTGGCGCAGAATCGGCGACCTCCTTGGACCAGATTGTAGGGCTGCAGCCGTTGGTCGTTGAGTTTTAGAAGGGCCCAGTCGATCTCATGTATGATTCCGTCTTTTTTCCAGCGTCTGATACCAGAAGTGGCGTGTACGTGCCCGAGCTCGTGCGAATCCAAGTGGTCCTCGTCTCGGTCTTCCTCGTTAGGAAAAAAGTCGTCATCAACATCGTCGATGGCTGGCTGCGTGATTTTGATTTCCTCACCGTCACCCAATTCAATACCATCTATGTCCCCTATTGTTCCCCTGGAGGCGATGGAATTGATATCTGCATTATCGGACTCCGATTCTTCGTCAGAGTCGAATTCAGAACCAGACAGATCAAACGAATCATAGTCTTCGTCATCGCTCTTTAAGGGTTCATCGTCGGATATCTCGAGTTCCCACATTGGCATGGGCGAGTTGGGTGCGATCTGAACACCAGGCTGTGAGCCCATACCCATGAGCCAAGGGTTGGCTGAGCCATTCGCACCACTCGATAGAACAGGTTCGTCCCCGGCGTCGCTCTCGTCATCGGATGGCGCATCCAAAAGATGATGGACACCTGGAGATGTCAGCGGAACTGTGACGTGTGAAGCTTGGTGTTCGATGGAGGCCGGGATGCCTCGACCGCACCACCTAGTGTATCCGGCAAGGGCGGCGCAGCTGTTTCCAAAAGGCCCACGTGCGATTTCAACCATAGGGTGACTCGCAGTAATAACCACAGGTGAGAAGAGAAGAGTACGTACTCATGCCCAAAGGCTCGTCGTCGACGAGCACGACGCCGCCATAAGAGACAGGCGGGAGGTGCTCTCCTCGAAAAGCGCCAATGGATGCCCCACAAACTGGCCGCTCCTGATGGAATGGGTTCATGACATGCATGTCACCCTCATAATCATCCGTGTTCGCCATGGATCGGTGTGGTGGTCTCCTCCTACGGCTCGATCGATTGAGCTTCGATCGCCGGACCCTGCCACGTCGAACTTTGAGGTCAAAGATACTGGGATCGTACTTGAACCTGCGCTGCAACACAGCTTTGACTTTGGGCACGCTGCTGCAAGTCACAAAGATGGTCGGACGGGTTTTGTCTGCTGTCTCGCCCACAGCTACAAGATCAATACTAACAGTCTCGTCCGAGTCTCGCAGTGTGCGTTCGAGAACCCGTTCTAGCCGAGGTAGTATCTTCTTGTGCCACTCATCGACAATCTCTTCTGAAAACATCACAGGGTGGAGGCGTAGCTTCTGGCGAGACTGGAGTTCGACATTCGTGTTGATCTCCAGCGTGGAGTCTCGTGGGCTAACGCTCTGACTCGGGTGGCGCTGGATATGAATTGAATGCGTCATACTCTGGTCTTGGGGCTTTTCTTCGGGCTCTGGCGTTGGGTATCCGATGGCAGCCTGCGGCCAGTGCCCGATTCCGTCCATTATCAACGCGCCGATGGTATTTGCTCGACTCTGTGTTCGTTGCCGCCACAGGTTCTGTATGAGCGTGATCTTGTCTTTGTAATCCTTGTGGGTCATAGACCTTGGCGGTGTGCCGAATTCTGGTTGAAAACCTCGGGAACGCTGGATGTCCCCCGTGCTATGCGCCCGGTGGTGTTCATTCACAAGTGCCAGATCACCATGTTCTTGCGAATCAGGCGGGGTGTCCATGTGAAGAGTCTTGCTATGTTGCCAGTCCACCTCCTGAGAGGGTTCTTCTTTGGGACTCATCAAGTGCGATAGAGACTTGCGGATGGAATGCTGTGACCGTTGCGACCCGTGCCTTGACAATGCAGGCAGATTAGGAGAGCTTTTAGGCGACTGTGTAGTCTTGGAAAGTGAGCGCGATCGTTCAAGAACATGCGAGCCTTTCTCAAGAGCCCAGCGCTTGGCACTTCGATATGATGGACTCGAAGGTAACTCGGCAGGCTGTACATGACTCGCGGTCTTGCGCTTCAGTGGGGAGGAGCCAGCGAGATGCGGTGCGCCTGTACTCAACTCGCCCCAATCGAGGCCAGGGTCGACCTCGTCGAGAAGGCAGCACCGTTGCAACCTAATCAAAATGCGATTGTAAAGCTGCGGAAAGTTCTGCAGGCTTTCTGCGCCAGATTCGATGCGGTCGGCAGCCCAGAAGCAGTCGCGCACTACCTGCATGTACGCAGTGCCGCACTTGGATGCCAGGCGCCGAATATAGACATCCTCAACGCGCTGCTTGAAGTCGATGAGTGTGTACTTGGGCTTCCACAAATCCGCGAGAGGCTGCCACAAGCCGACTTCAAGAAGGATCAGACCCAGGCTGTAGAGGTCGAATTGTGGGCCGTAGGTCTTCTCCTTCACTCCTGTGAACTTGGGGTCTTCCGGGTGGCGATATATGTTCAGGGGTGGCATTGTGCTTGCCGGCTCAATGTCGTACTCAGAGAAGAGGTCGAAGGAACAAATGACAGGAGAACGCAGGGCGTATTGCAATGCTCGACTATTCGCAGACTGGCGCTTGTTCTTGCGAAACACCAGAATGTTACTGCTGTTGACGTCTTTGTGTACGAACTCGTCGCCATGGATCTTGTTGAATGTAAGGGCGAGAGTGAAGGCGAGGCGGAACCGGTCTTCGAGGGGTGGGGTGGCGCTGTTGGAGTTGTGTAGCGACTTAGATCCCGTCTGAAGCACGCTAAGCAGCGTCACAGGACGAAGCTCCTCCACGGGCTTGCTAAGATCAGCTGCTCCAGAGTAGACAAATGACGGAAGCTCGAACACCAGGCCAAAACGCGGTTGCGTGGGATCCTCAAAGTATCCAAGACATTTCAATGTACCGTGAAACGACTGGTTGGTTGACAGCCTCCCTAGGATGGACAAGAGTGTTTCGAGGCGGTCGGTAGGTGTTGGAACTCCGGTAGATCGATAGGTAGGGTCGTACGTAGCGAACTCTACCAGGACGGGCGTCTCCACACTCTTAGCACCATCCGTCTTCCAGGGGTTGGTGGAGGTGTGCTTCGTCCGTAATCTTCCGATGACGCGGATGGAGGAAGCTCCTACGCTCTCATAGGGTGGAGGCTCTTCCTGGGGCAGTGCCAAGTCTGCTGGGTTCAGCTTGGGCGGGAAATCGGTTTGGGTGGCGATGTTGGCAAGTTCGTGGGCGATGACTGGGATGGTGTCGGGGTTGATGAGTGTAAGGTCGGAGGCACTGTACTGTGACGAGGAGAATACAGCTGAAGCTGAAGCCCTGCGCGGTGGTGGAGGAACAGTTTTGTGGTGGGGGCTTGATCCGCGGCTAGCTTCACGCTGAGTCCGCCGCGTGCGAGACAAGTCGTAGAGGATGTCGATGGAAGTGGTCAGGTCCTTGGCGAGGTCTTCGTACCGTGACCTGTCGGCAGCCGCCCACGCGGAAGTCACAGGGGGGCGAGTCTTCTCCCCTGACAGCATCCTGCCACCTGCAAGAACAGCAGGCGGGTGCATCCTCTCCGCTTCGTCCAGGATATCTTTGATGGTGCCCAGCACGCTTGTCACAGTCTCCGTCAGGCCTGCGCGCTCCACGCTCTCGTCAATGTCATCCTGACGGCCCTTTGTGCTGTCACTCCACTCGAGCCCCCATGCTATGAGTCGGTCTTTTTGTATGCGATATTTGCGGTGCAGTGCGTTGATCTCGGGTTGCGTGTCGGTGGTGTCCTGTTCTATTACGGCTTCGCAAGAGACCTTTGTATCTGTGTTGCCGTTATTAAAAGTTCCATGTGGCGAGTCGCAAGTACCGGAATTGGTGCCGCAGGATGCTGAACTTACCTGTGTATAGCTGAGTGAGTCTCCGGGGGAGTCTACTTATGGTCTCCATGTTCTATCGTGTGACTTTCGATCGCAAATGCGCAACACTATGCGCTAGACGTCGGGGGCCAAAATCCGCATGAAGCAATGTGCGGAAGAAAACGTCAGGCGTGGTAGGTTGTAGTAATTATGAGAGTTCGCTGAATCGCGACTGCCTTAAAGCGTCGTCAGTCGCTTTCGCAGCTGCCTAAACGCCGCTCAGCCCTCTTTCCGTGGCGCAGTTGCCGTTGTGGCTGGTGACGCTAAAACATCCGGGGCTGATGTGGGGTTGCCTTGGCGAGTACCTTCGCATGGACTCCTATACAAACTGTACAAACCTGAACAGAGGAACATAATGCTACTGTGGTGTAAGCCACATCAAAGTTGCACAGCTACTTCAGCACAGTACTAGGACGCTACTTATATACTTCTAGACCACTCTGTCGGCACTCTCGTTCCCTTGTCGTTTGCTCGCTCTTGCAGCGTTCGGCGTGCTGAGTCTTGCGAGAAAAGGATATTGCACAGACGCTTCGCCAGCTCACCTCCACTTGAATACTACCAGGAAAGCATGTCCAACCCTACTCGGTCACAACAAGTTCGACCGTGGACGTCCTGCGTATTGTGTAACGGCCGCCTTGTCCCCATCCCTGATCGCTGGCGTGCATCGATATCACCCGGATATGTTCAGCATCTATTAATGTAAGAACAAGTTCTTGGTTCTGGTATGTCAAGCGGTCGTGATGGTCGTGACAAGCTCACAAGATGCGTCGCCATGTCCGAGCCAATCAGCTGATGCTCCGCAAGCCAGGTGACTCAGCCACGCGCATCAACGGCACTCATCGCCAGCGACTACCACTCCGACTCGTCGGCCGCTTGTCAAGCATTTCACCGAGTCATGGCGAGCCAGTCGAAGGTGGCACATGCTCAATGTGTCTTTGCACCGGCATCGCCTGAGGTTGTCACTACCAGTGTCGCTTTCCCAGGGAACATGAATGACAGCAGCAACGACGATGAGCCTGGACTTTTCAGTCACTCATCGTGATGCATGTTTACCAACGGACAGGCAGTGCTACACACCCAGAGTGTCCCAATAAATACGTATGCTGCCTTCAGAGATTTGTCAGGTCCTCCTCTCGGTCCCCCAGCCAAAAAGGCAAGTTCGGAGCTGATCGGTAACACCTACTTATCTGAGTCTAACCATTCTCCTCGTGGGCTCTGTACCTCGCTCGCACTTTTTGGTTAGTCACACCCGACAACACATTCAAGCGCGAAGCGTCTTCAGTCACACCGCTAGATCACGGTCCATGTGAGCAGCACTGACCAGAATCCAACAGGAGCATGACGATAACCGCAATATCGCGTCTATTCGGAGTAGTGTCCCTTCTACAAGCAGCAAAGTAGATGCTCTTTCCACGCCCAGATTCTCTCTTCAGGCACACTTCGTCAAAGTACAGGGCCGCCCGCATCAACCCCTCGTGCTACGAGTATGTTACAATGACACATTCGCGTCGCATACTACAGCAGTTACCAAACCCTCAGTTCCTCCGTTGTCGTCTGTGCGAACCACACTCGTCAACACGGCTACCTGCACGTTAATTAACGATGTTCGTATCATACCTGGAAGGTATGAGCAAGAGACGAAGTTCAACACCAAGAGAGCGACTCATCGACGAGTATATAAAGCACTTTCGTATGCTTTTACTATGCTCATACCGGGCACACAGCACAGCACACAGCACAGCACACAGCACAGAACCTTACAATCATACGGCAACCAATATTTACATCTCCTAAGCAGCCACCAAATCCACCAGAGCCCCTAGAAAGGCCACTCACGCCAAGGAAAAAAATGTCTGCAAAGTCCCCAGCATCCGAGAAGTCCGGAAGGTCTTCCGACTTCGGACAGAGCCCGAAGGACACGATAAATAACGATGACAGCCCATGGCCCTCCGACGACTCGAACCGGTTCTCTTCTCCCGAAAACTCAGAAAAGTCCGCTGAAGTATCCAACAACACAGGAAAGGTCTATCGTAGGTATCCCTCAAGCTTTGCTGGTCACTCGCTGACATGTCACAGAGAATCATCCAGACACGTTTGACCAGAACCCGGGACCGACCAAGCACGTTTCCTCCAGGAAATCTGATGAATATATAGCGGACATGACCGCGCCGGGAAGGGAGGCGGCAAATCAATTCACCTTTCAAGGTTCGCAGCAGCAAAGTTCAGGCAGCTCCTCATCCTAGATGCATGTAGGACTGAGTAGTCGGGATTACATTGGCGGTCTGAGGTCTGTAGGCTGTATGTGAAAGGTTCAGTACAGTAGCCGAAAGACACTCCTTTAGTGATATGTGAATTTGCTTCTTAGATAGTGTTATATACCCCGGGATTCTTTTCTTTCTATCTTTGTGTGTTCGAACTAGCAACACTGACTTGCTCCACGCCGTGGTGTACTAAGTTGCTGCCCTTGCATGCGAATCCAAACCAGTGACTCGAACTCCACATTTGAAGGGCGGCAATTCAAATCCTCTAGCTATCTACGGACTGTTTCTTAGTCTAAGGAGGACTTCCACATGCCAAAATGATTAGCATTAATCAAGATGATTTGTCTGCACATGCAGACTCTCGCACGCCAAAACGATGCTCAAAGCAGATGACAGCGATCCATGTCGAAGAATGCTTGGCGTCTCTCTTAATGCGTACAGGAAAGATCCCAGTCTTACAGCAGGATCCATACAACAATATAATTGTAGTGAACCACACTGTCCTTTCCTTACCAAATTCGCCGGCAGACTATGGGCCATCGCTTGTCGACAGTAGTTGACACAAAACGAAAACGGGATGAGACCGCATCTTGTAGTAACACTCTATTTTGTACTTGCAGAACTATTAGGGTAGAATTGATCTTTCAACAGGTTGTTCTGCCTCACGCTTGTAGAGCTTTCAAGTTGCAATATTTTTTTAAACTACTTAGATAGGAACGCGCTATAACTACAAGAAGTTTATCGTATTATGAGCCACTGTGGCCCTCTACAGTTAACCCCCTACTCGCAAATTCCCATGCGGAGATTGTGTTCACCACTCAACATTCACCTGCACCACAAACACTGTCACCAAAAACCAACCACGAGCCACAGACAGCGCTCGAAAGGAGGGTTTCCACACTATATAACCCGCGCTTTCGATAGAACCATACAGATGAATCATTGAAAGCACCAAGAACCGGCTCAGACAGCCAGAGGATGTGAATTATGCGAGAGGTTTCGAGGAGCGTATGACTGCCGTTGCAGATCCGTCTAGAGCGACAAGGAATGCGGATTCGGAGGTGCCAGTGAAAAAGATAGTTTTCGGAGGGAGGAAGAGGAAGATGCGAGATGGAGCGCAAGGACTGAGTGGAGAGAAGGAAAGGAAGAGAAAGGTCGAGCGGGATGATATGGGTAGGGACAAGGAGGAGGAGGAGGAGGAGGAGGAGGAGGATGCTCCTTAGGTGGAGGGAACTTTCGGCGATGCGTGGGATTAGATGGTGCCTTGTGACACGGTTGCATCTTCAGTAGCCCTAGTATGTACTAGACTTCCACGTACCCCCGCATGCAGTACTTTAGTGTACCCATCACACATACCGTCCACCCCTTACCACATCCTACAAAATCCGTCTACCTCTCCTCCCGCCCGTCCATCCAACTCGTACAATTCACACACCGCTTCGCCTTCTCGCTCTTCCACTTGCGGCAATACTTACATTTGACCTGCCTCTTCACAATGTTGTCACCGCTGCCCCTACTATACAGACTCGCGATCGCCCACAGGCTCACCGCAATCAACATAAACCGGACAATCTTGTCCAGGAAGTTGCCGTAAGCGAAGACAATGGCGCCGTCGTTGAGCGCCTGGTCTTTGGTGTTGTAGCCGTTGGCGATGGTGGCGTTGTAGTTGGGGCCGTGCTGGAGGGTTGCGAATTTCTCGTCGAGGTTGCGCGCGAGGAAGGGGAGGAGGGAGATGAGAGGGAGCAGGATGTCGGTTACAAGGGAGTTTGCGACGGCGGTGAAGGAGGCGGCGAGGCTTTCAAAGTCAGTCAATACATTCTTCTGCTTGTGGATACAAGAAATCGAAGGAGGTGGTGCTGAAGAGGAAAGGAGAAAGCGTGTTTACATCAGGCCAACGGCGACCTCGAGCACGTTGTCGCGGATTGCGAAGTTGGTGAAGCTGTCCCACGCGCGGGCAGTGCGGGCACGCACACCCTGCTCTGCATCCTGGAGGTACTGCTGCGTGGTTTCGTCGAGGCGGGGCATCTTTGCTACCGATGGCAAGATGCTTGGTTCTTGTTCTTGAGTGCACCCACACGCGCTCCCAGGAAACACGACAACGTCATCAGCGCTAGGGACGACCCTGCATGCACGCCAAGATCCGGGGTCCACCAAACATCTCGTCTTCCTCCCCGCACCTATACACGGCAATTGCGCCCCCGTCCTCTCGCTATTCGACCCGAAACTCGATCCTCTCCCGCCGCACGAACCCCACAAGAACGCTAGCCAATATGACCGCCCCCTCGCCCCTCCCAACATACCTCTACAAGATCCTCCCCTCGGCCCCACCTTCACCCCTCCCCGACCGCCTCCCGCTCTCCGACCTCGACAAAAAGGACGGCTACATCCACCTCTCCACCTCGGAGCAAGTCCCCGGCACCGCAGACAAGTGGTTCAACGAGTTTTCTGAGTTGTGGTTGTTGAAGATCAGATATGAGACGCTGGCGAGCGGGACGGATGGCGATGGGGAGACCAAGTCGGATGGGAAGGCAGAGATCAAGTGGGAGGAGGTTGGCAGAGGGGTGTTCGCACACTTCTACGGTGGTGACCTTGGCCGGGGAAATGTAGAGCAGGCATTCAAGGTGGAGAAGGGCGCGAGTTGGACCGAGTTGAAGCTTGAGTGGTAAGGACAGGGTTCGGGATAGAGGTGACGGCATGTCGAATGCGACAGCTGCATCTCATCATCACTGCCTACTTTTTGCGTCAAACACGATTGCCGGCTCGCGTTGGCGCTGTTCATCGCCAGTCCAGGATCGCCATCGACCCAGGTGAAGCTCCGGACGAGAGCCGACGTGCTTGTCGCAGGAAGCGCTAGTAGCTCCAATAGGCACATCAAGTCGAGCAGCATAAGCGATTGACAGCCTGCATCACTCCAAGCACCATAGGATAACTTCAATTACAAACAGTCACGCAAATGACGATGTCCAATATCCAACGAGCTATCCATCGCATGCACCTTCACCAACGCATTGACGCATGACGATGCACCCCTCCAAGCGAGCGATCATAATCTCTCCATCTGCCTCCCCAGACATCGCATTCTTGTTCGCTGCCCAGGAACCACCCATCACTCTTCCTGAGGCTATCGCCAAGCACCTAAACCCCTGTTGAAACACCCTCCCTACTCTCATAAATTGGCGCACCCCGGCAAAGCACGCGCTTGAAACACGACACTCAAAACATCAGGAAACGCTCCGCTGTCTGCGTTTCGCGACTGCGGGGATGCGCCCTCGAGCTGGGAAACATGTGCATTTCACTAAGACGATGGCCAATGGGGGCGGCTGTTCGTTTGATTCAAGAGGTGCTGAGACCCACAGTGGGAGATCATACCTATGAAACGAGCGACTTTGAAAAAGATGACATCTATGTAGATATAAAGGAGCACCAGGCGCTGTGTTGCGCACCTTCACCCACCGGCCCTTGGTTCTTTCGCGCACGTCTTTTGCTACCACCTGTGCTAGCCACAGTCACTTTCTTTTCTCCATCCTTCTTTGCTGTGCAAACAAAACCTTCTACACACACAAATTCACCATGCGTTTCGCCGCCTCCACTATTGTCGCGCTCGCCGCCATCCTTAGCACCACTCAGGCACGCCCGCATAACCGCCAGGGCGCCTCCGGTCTTGTGGCGGATAGCGGCAGCACCAACCCCTTGATGGACTGGCTTTCCTCTCTACTTGGCGCACTGCCCACAGGTGGTGCTGGATCTGGATCTGGCTTGCCCGGCTTCGGGGGCAGTTTGCCTACTGGAGGCGCTGGAGATGGCGGCTTCGGCAGTTTCCCCACTGCCACCCTCGAATTCCCCTCCGGCATCTTTCCCACAGATCCTGCCACAGTCCCTACAGGTGGCTCAGGCGGACCCAGTTTCGAGCTGCCTGGTTTCTCGGACGCGCCCACGCCCACTTTCGAGCTACCCGGTTTCTCAGATGTGCCTACGCCTAGCTCTGTTGCTGGGGTCTTTCCCTCAAACAGTGCGGTTCCGACCGGGGGTGTGACAGCTCCCGCGACAACGGCACCGGCGACGCTGCCTACGCCTGGCGAAGATCCATTGAGTACGGTGTCTTTCGTATTTGCGTCCTCGAGCGCGGACAATGGGTTTGGTGGGTTTCCGGGGTTCCCTGGCTTTGGGAAGAAGGCGTAAAGCCGGATTGAATACTTGTTAGATCACTTTGGGGCTCTCTGACTAGCAGGTGGAACTCCTGCTGGCCATGAGGCATGAAAGTAGAACTACATCGGGTGGTCAAAGCATCCCTACGAAACATGACTCCAGCAAGACAACGACTTTTTCATTGTATATAGCAATTAGATTCTAGCTGGTAGATCCAGTCCATTCCATTCCACCGAAGGATCTTTATTCGAGAAACATGTTGTTTAAACCATCTGCGCGTATAATGGTAATGTGTACATGCGTTATTCGTTGTGCTCTCAGCAATGGAGAGCCCTGTGCTCGAATCAATTGCGGATTGAGCAGCAGAAGAAGCCTCTTTCTTTCGCACAAAAACCCCATACGCATACTGTGAGCAAATTTACGCTCTGCTAGCGTACTAAAGCCCCTCTACCTCCGTAGTACATCCTCCCATAGTCGGCCCGTCCACCAGCATCCGTACCGTGGCACGGCACGGCGCTAGCCTTACCTCCGATCCGACCGTCACCCACAAAGAGCAAACCACGACTCCACATCCACCTCCGCGCATCCTTAGGCTACACAATTCTCTGCCACATGATTGAGCGAAGACAATCGAAACGAACAATGAATGAGCAGTTTTGCCCCGGATGGGATGGCCTTGCCGCACGGTCGCAGCACCTTCCCGCACGAAACAGATAGACACATGGGACGTCGATGTCCTGCAATGCTGCTCAGGCGCGTATAAAATAGCGAGAATGCGCAGTACAGAATACACCACCGCATTCAGCACTCATACATCTCTCTACCAATAGCCAAGTGACTTTGTCAAGTATCGCAACCATGCCGCTCGACCTTTCCAACCCCGGCCGAAGAATCCACGTTGGCATCATCCTTATGGGCGAAACCGAAATCCTCGATGTCGCCCCGATCGACTTCCTGCACGCCCTCTCGCCAAAGTTCATCCACGCGATGCCCATCTCCGACGAGCTGAAGGCGAAGGCGCTGGACATGGAGTTCCATTGGGTGACGGAGAAGGGGGAGTCCGCGAGCTTGACGGCGGGGATTAGTCTGAATGCAACGGACTCGTATGCGACGTGTCCGCCGCTCGATATCGTCCTCATCGGCGCGTACTTTCCCACCTACACACCCACCGAGGCGGACCTGGCCTTCATCCGCAAGGCGCACGACAACTGTACAGCTTTTCTAACCATCTGCGGCGGCATCCTCCCCGCGCAGCTCGCCGGCCTGCTCGCGGGTCATACCGCGACTGCCCCGCGCTTCATGCTGCCGATGCTCCGCGAGCAGGACCCGCGCACAACGTGGGTTGAGAAGCGCTCTCACCACGATGGGAAGATCTGGACGAGCGGCGCGCTGCTGAATGGGCTGGATATGATGCGCGAGTTCGGGATGCATTATTGGCCTGAGTTGACGGCGGTCGCGGTGCCGCTTGGGGGGTGGCCTGAGAGGGGCATCGAGTATGAGGGGCCAATGGAACAGCTGGTTGGGGAGATAAAGTGGGGTGCTGCTACGGCGTAGAGGGTGGGATGGCTGTGAAGGATCACGCATCAACGCTCTGTATACTTCACCGTCTTCAGGCTGGTCACTATTATGCAGAAAATACATTCAGAAGCTATCACATCTGTTCTGTGAATAATCGACTGCTCGGTGGCTTTATTGTCTCCTGGAGCGCATTTTCGGGCCTCAGTGTACCTTCATCCCGTCACATTTCAATACAAAAATGTCTTAAAACCGCTGCTTGTGGTACTTGCCTTTTCGAAACGATACGTCGCGTCGCCGACCAATGCCCTGCGGCTTCACGTTTCCCTCCGCCGAAACCCTCGAAACGGCTACAGCAGGACTTAGACGAGCGGAATCCCGGCGGCCACCCTGACGTCGAAGTGTTCTTGTGGCTGCATATTCTTGTAGCTGGCAGTCAGTGGAGCTTCGAACGAAGGACGCAAGCGCAACAGGTGCTTCAATGCGATTCAAGAGTCTTGTGTCAAGACGCAGATGGCGAAGGAGGATATAGAGCATACGATAGGGTCAGAGAGCCAGGGTATGGTCAAGTTCATAGTGCAGACTTTCGAGGGGCCGGAGGCCAAATGGGCGTTGACGCAGCAATGTCGGAGCTGCAATCAGGAAATCCGGACGCATCTTCCATATAAGAGGGAAGCTACAATTAGGACGAATCTAGCCCAGCAGCGAACAGAGCTGCCGCTGCTGGATAACAGAAGAACGAGGGAAACGTGGGGAGCCGCGGTCGAGGTGGAAGCTGCCCGGAAACGGCGCGGCAGGGAGTGAGATGTGTGATTCGGGTACCCTGGGCTTTCACGGCGAGAAATGTGCTCAAAAAGGTTTCGGCATGTCAGAGCGTTTGGACTTGAGCACATCTAGATGCAACGACGCCGAGCCCTAGTGTTGCTCGATAATACATTCCCAGTCTCACTTTACCCTAATATACGGTGCTAGGCCTCAAACATCGCACACTCTCTTTCCAATAATCTCACAATTTCTGCTTCACACCTCTCAACCCCACAACCTCCTCCCTAACCTCCAACTCGGCCCTCGTCCCCTCCTCAATAGCCCCATCAATAAAGCTCCGCCACCCAAGCGCCCAGTCTGAATTGGCAAACACAACATTCCCATGCCTTCCCCTCATATCATCCAAATGCTCGCTCAGCAGCCCCGGCGGCGCAAAGAACCACGCGCCCTTTGCAAACTCGTCTTTGCTCCAGTTGTGAAACACCAGGCGCTCGATCTGCACATTCTGCCCGGCGTAGTTTCCGGGGTTGAAAAGACTGCTGACAGCGCGCTTTGTGCGGTCCACATCGACTTCAGGGTCCATGTGTCTGTTTTGCCCGCCGAAGCATACGATGTGTGTGTTTCCCGCTGGTGTGGTGCCGTCGCCGATCGCGTAGTGGAGTTCGTTGGGGTAGTTTATTCCGGTCCAGGAGCGGAGGTCCTTGTTGCTGACTTCGGCGTGGACTTTGACGGTCTGGTTGACGTGGCCGATTGCGATCGCTGCTTGTTTGCCTGTGGGGAGAGGCGGGGTGAATTTGATGTCGGATAATACGTTCAGCGGGATTGTGCAGATTGCGCGGAGGGCGCGGTATGTGGTGTTTGATCGCGAGGTGATCTCGACAGCAGAGGGCGAGGTGGAGATGTGTTGCACGGGCGTATTGAAAGCGTAGGATAAGCGCTTGGTGGCGAGTGCTTCGTCGAAGAAGCGTCGGGCGAAGGTGGACTGTCCGTCGCGGAATTTCCAGGTGATCAGCATGTCGAGCCAGCCTTGGTATGTGTAGCCGCACATGGCCCACCAGTGCATGAACTCGTGGAAGGATGTTGTTTCGAGAGTTCCACCGCTGGCGAGCAGGATTGAGGCCTCGAGTACCGCGCGTTCCTGTGGCGATAGTGTGTCCGCGATCTCGTTGATGCGGTCGAGTGCGGAGAGAGAATCGAGAGGGATGGAAGAGGGTTGGTGGAAAGTAGTATATGGAAGCGGGATCGTTTTGCGACCGTAAAAACCGTCAATATTTGTGAATTTCTTTAGGGCCGAGTCGAGGAGTATATCCTGATCTTATGTCAGCATGGCCCTCAAGTTTTGGCAAAAGTTGACTCGCTAACTTCATCGTCGTGTGTCATAGTCACAGAGCTCTCGGGTGTGTTTAGCTCGAAGTGCTTCACGCCCTTCGCGAAATCAAAACTCATCTCAACGTCCTTCTCCATGCGATATCTCGTAATTTCGCGCCAGGAATTCGACTGTCCCCAATGGACCCAAGTGCCGCCCATTTCGAAGGGGTAGCCGCCGATATTGCTCGACCATGAGCGTCCTCCAATCCGGTCACGGCCTTCTAGAAGGAGGACTTTGAGACCGTCCAGTGCGGCATTGCGAGCAGCTGTTAAGCCACAGTAACCAGCGCCAATGACTATGACATCGTACTCGACTTGTGTGCTGCTGATGTTTGAAGATGGCGATATGACACCGAGGGAAGGCACACCGGGTTTCAGACCATCAGAAGGTGTCCAGGTGAAGCCGTCGCGGGAAGTCATATTAGCGAGCAAATACAGACTGCTTCATAGACTGGAAATGTAAGAGGGCTGGGATAAAGGGTACGTGTGAGTCCATAACCAGTCCTCTTTATAGAACTGTCGAGCGGGCATGCCCGCTGTCGTCGATTCCGCGATTTTTCTTCGTCGTCGCGTCTCCATTACTCAATGGAATGGTCAGACCATATTACCATATCTGGGCATTAATGTGAGATCTGCGTGGCCGCTAAAAGTGGGGCTAGAATTACCGTATCCAGTTATTAAAATGAGAAACCATAAAGCCGCCTTTGAGATCGCTTCCAGTATCTGAGTTTGTGTAGACCCTGGGATCCTCACGCGTCGCACTATAGTCCACGATGCTTGGTACTCTTGATTCGATGTAATATAGACAGATGCAAAAAGGCGTAATATATAGTCGGGCTGCAGAGTGGCCTAGAAATTCAGGGAGCGGCGCTACTGGAACTCGAACTTCGACGAACTCCGAGGACGCAGACATGCGTATACCTTTTCTACAGACGAAAAGCGAAGTTGAAGCCGATTCGCATGATATCGTTAGTTTGGTATGTCTTGTGTCTGCTATCTCACACTTGAGCCTGGACCAACGCTGTGGCGGACCCTCGCGCAAGGCCGGACCGAAAGCGGGGATCGCGATTACCGCATTGGGTTGCTAAAGTGAGAAAACCATGCCATATCCTAGGATCGCCTTCCAAACCCCAAAGGACATCTGGAGATACTACGTGATGTCTAGTCGATCTACTATCTCGCCGCCATGCCTTGACCGTCCTAAACAATGGGTAGCAATCCCGCACACAGCGAGTATGCGCAGCAGTGCCGGTTGCTCGAACCTATGGCAGTGGCGTTTCTCACTTTACCGTCCGGATTGGGCATGACACAATGGTCGGCGCGAGCACAAGCCAGCGATAACAATGAAAGAGAGACCTATCGTATCTACACGGAAGCCTATCGGTATCGATTGGCTTTTGGTGTACGTATCTATACGTGTGCGATGTGATCGCATGTTCATAAAGAGCGTAAGGTTGCGACTTGCGAATCGTTCTCGTTTAACAAACACTCTGACGAACGAGATGGGCGATATGAAAGAGTTCAAATCTTCCTCAGAGCTTGAGCGCCGTAAGCCAGCATTCCATTCCGTCTGCCAGAAGTCTCGACTCACTGAACAATGCCACAGATGCTACAAACGATGAAGGGCAAGTGCGGGATGTATCCCACCGCCTCGTTGGCCTCAATGTACAATCCGAGCATGCCCGGGCCATGTCTGGATATGAGACGATTTCTGCCGGCTGGGTGATTTGCAACAGTTGGGTTGGCATAGCAGCAACCTTTGCGCTTGCCATCGCCCAAGGTGGTCCAGTGAGCCTGATCTACGGGCCTATCATCATGTTCCTGCTCGTCGGGGCATGTGCATTGACTCTAGCGGAGCTCGCGAGCGTATATCCCACGGCTGGCGGGCAGTACCACTGGACTAGCATCCTGTCGCCAAAAAGTTCGAGTCGAGGATTGGTGAGTTTTGGCTGCGAAACATGCATAGCACATTGCTCACCCTTGTCCAGAGCTATTGCTGCGGCGCGACCAATGTCTTCGCCTGGATCGCGATATGTGCGGGCATCGCTATCATAATTCCGCAACAGATCATGGGGATGGCAGTGTTTTACAATCCCAGCTACGTGCCACAGACATGGCACGCTTTCATTCTGTACCAGGGGGGAAATCTTATGGTCCTTGTGTACAACGTATACCTCCTGAAGCGCTCGATGTGGATTCACGATGTTGGCTGTAAGTAACACCAAAGAGTGCGTAGTTGACTTGCTGACACAACTCGTCTACAGTTATCATCTCGATAAGTTGCTTTGTCACCCTTGTGATAACTAGTCTCGCTCGTACGGCACCGAACTTCCAGCCAGCTAAGGTGGTCTGGACCACGTTCCTGAACCAGAGCGGCTGGGTCGACTCCGTCGCCTTCCTCACAGGTCTGGTCAACTCGAACTACATGTATGCTGGTATCGATGGTGTCATACATCTTGCAGAAGAATGCAAAAATGCGGCGATGGTTGTACCGCGTGCGTTGATGAGTACGATCGCCATCGGGTTTGTCACTTCGTTCGTCTTCGCAATTGTCATGGTATACTGCACGAATGATTTTGATGCTGCAGTATCAACCCCAACCAGTATGTCCTGAAGTCCCTTGCGGTACTGCGGCTTGGCTGATCGGTCTGTATAGGTGTTCCGATATACGAAATCTGGCGGCAAGCGACACGCTCAGATGCCGCGGCGACTGTATATCTCGTATTTCTGCTGTTGATGGCTTTCTTCGCGCTCAATGGTGCTCAACAAACAGCTTCACGATTGTCATGGTCGTTCGCCCGCGATAATGCCATCTTCGGCAGCCGTTGGCTCAGCAAAATCAGTCCGACGCAGGATGTGCCTATCGCTGCCCTGGTCTTCAACTTTGCCATCATGTTTGTGATCGGATGCATATATCTCGGATCATCATCCGCGTTCAATGCATTCATTGGGACCGGACTAATATTGCAGCATCTCACTTATGCCATGCCCGCAGCATTGCTGATGTATCGGGGGCGGTCATCTGCATGGTTGCCACAGACTCGTTCCTTCAAGCTACCTTCATGGTTGGGATGGACGGCGAACGTTACCACAGTTGGCTTCGCCATCTTCGTCCTCGTCATATACTGCTTCCCAGTTGCGATGCCGGTGTCAGGAAGTAATATGAGTAAGTATGTCGAACTTTGTACCCTCAGCCATATTAACAACATCTCATAGATTATGCAAGTGCTGTCATTGCCGTTATGGCATTGTTTGCGACCCTGAATTGGTTCTTCTATGCCCGGAAGAATTACCAGGGACCCAGGCTGGAATTTTCCGATTAAAGAAGGTCGTCGATGCAACCAGACCTAGATGGATGCATCCAGTCAAAAAAAGCGATGCACACTCACATGACCAGCACTTTTGAATATTCCGGGAGATATTGAGTCCACCTTCTCTCTCCTTTGCTTTCCCAGAAACGCCGCAAGCTTTGCACGGCCAAGGGGATGTTGCGAAACTTTGTGCGGGCATATATGCTCTCCATATAGTTGACGAAGAAAGCCCTTTGATCTGGGTCGGACGTCTCTGCGCCGGCTACAAAACAGGGCCATACTAGTGCATGAGCTCCGTCGGTATGAGGTGGCATAAGAGAGAGGCGTTGGGCGACTTCTTGTATCGTCAAAGCTTGAAGCCTGGAATACTGTGATCGAGAATCCACTGAAGAATTGATATTCTCGCTTGTCGCACGCCGTGTGTAGATAGTGAATGCAGCATCGAAACAGAAGCGTATTCCGTTGAGATTTTGATGGTTTTCCGACCCAGCTGCAAATTGCTCGGGCGTTAACCAGTCGTACCATGATTGCAAGGACCTTTGGATTGCAGAAACACCGGTATGCTCTCCTAGTAGTGGCAGACAAAGAAGCTCAAACCTGGGGCCGCATCAGTGACTAAGCTTCACTAAAATTTCTTGGACTTACATGTCTGTCTGTTTCTGAAGGAATTTGACGATTGTATTTCCAGTCTCAGCCCTGCTGTTTGCTGAAAGACACAATAGCATCTGGATCAGAAAGCCGCAATCTTCACTGCCTGTAACCGTCTCGCCTACCAACAGTACAATCAGCGTTGCCCAGGTGAATTTACTAAAGATCTGGTCTTCAGTAGCGGACAACGCGTCTTTTCTGAGGCGAGAAATGACCGCTGCGCGGCCAGCTTCTGCAGCATGTTTCATGCCCGGAAATTCACGGCTAAGATGCTGAGCTGCGACGACATTTACTGCTCGACGCAGTACCTCATCTTCAAGGGCCATGGGTAGAAGAAGCTCGCGATACCCATTAGAATTGGTATCAAATACTACCATTACGGGCGCAATGGCTTCGGAGAAGTGAGAAAACAGCATGCGGCCTTCGGCACTAAGTGGCGATATCCAACGTTGCAAGCTTCCATGCTCCGCTGGAAGCTTCATCATTGCACCTTCGACACGCTCCATCCCCTCCACGTCATCCTCGAGTTCTGAACTTGCGCTTCGATCGTGCCAAGTTTGTGTTGGTGAGGCGACAGTATCTGAAGATGATTGAAGTTGCTCTGCCATCATGGGTCTGAATGATCTGGTGGTAATATCCTGTCTTTGATCGGATGACATTGCTCTTGATTGAACGTCGCCTCGGCTTGGATCTTCTTGCCTTCGTTTAGTCCCCCTCTTCCTCTCATTATTCCATCTGATAATGGGAAATGACGTTGATGATGGCAATTGAATTGTGCCGTCATTGCCTACATCTGGAATCGTGCAATCTTTCAGCTTGCCTCGCCTCGCGACGCCCTTGGTGAATCTTATACGATTCATCCCGGAGCACTCAATACCTTTTTTGATGCACTTGCCACACGAAGGCTCAGCTTTGTCGCAAATGATCCGACGGCGAGAGCACTGGAAGCACCCTAGAGATGTAAGAATTAGTTAGGCATGTCGGAGGTGTAGATAACTACCTCGCTCTCTGGGATTTGGTCTGTTGCCTCCATTTCCGCCGGATGGCGGCAGCGCGATTCCTGACATCCCTGGCTGATGCAACGTCAATACGATTAGATGCCAATAGGGACGTTCTTCGAGATCAGTCGTATGGTGGGCAGTCGAAGTCTTCTGAACTTAGACGGCTGAGATAAGCTATAATCGGGCCGAACTTCCATACATGCACGTGATCTGCAATACGGCTGCGGGCGCAACGTTTGCTAACTAAAATTATAACCTCGCTAGTTTTATACTAGGTGCCTCTAGTCATCATATTGGTAGATTCATAGCTAGGTAAAATAAAAATACTTGTTATATATTTTACTATGGTAGGGACGTCAAAGTAAGGCTTTGTCACGAGAGCAACGAGCAAGATGTCTGAGGCCCAGGTAGGCTAGATCAATATACTGCGTTCGGTATCTACGTGTAGGTACAAGACGTTGGATAAGGAGAAAAGGTCCTGTCCCCCCTATCCAGCGTGGATCTATCTTCTCGCTTCGTCGCACGCCCTCGCCAAGGGTGGCTAGCGCCATGCTTTGACCAATCAGCTAGCAGACGGGCCACCCATCTAATAATCTGTTAACTGGCTGCCAGCGCGCGACATCTCTAAGATATACTACTGCCAGCAGTATATCCATGCTTGTCAGGTAGCCTCTAAGGTTACCGTGACAGGCTTCAAAAACTCAAGGTAGACAATAACCTCCATCGATAAGTACGTCACTCCCGGTCATATACGTACTGGCATCACTCGCCAGATACAAGTAAAGCCCCTTTATTTCCTTTGTATGCCCCTGTCGTCCTAGTGGTGTCATCCTGTACGCCTCGTTGATGACTTTCTCTCCCGCGCCCATCTTAGTATCGAAGAATCCAGGGCTGACGATGTTCACTCTGGCAAAGTCCTTCCACTCGTGGGCAAGTGACTTTCCGAAGTGGCTGATGAAAGCCTTAGTTCCGTTATAGATGGGCTGATCGATAGGCACATTGACAATGCGCGCGGACATTGAGCTGGTGATGATAAGGTTGCCAAAGCCCTGGCGCTTGAAGTGATGACCAGCGAACTTGGCGCAGTATACGACGCCGTTAACTGCAATATATCAATACTGTAACCAACGCACGCAGAACGAGAGGTCTGACCATTGACAGACATTTGCTTGTCGTACTCCGGCAATGTCTGTTCGAGGATGGGCTTTGAGATAGCCATTCCGGCGTTAGCCACAAATACATCAATCTTGCCAAAATCGTTGACAACTTCATCCATAGTCTTCTCCACGGCGTCAGCGTTCTCAACAGCCACCTGATACGCCTTCGTCTTGACGCCGAATTCTTTCGCAATCTCTTCTGCTCGTGTAATGGCCGCGTGATTGGAGTTGTACCACAGTGCAACATTTCCTCCAGCTTCGGCCATGGCGTATGCGACTGCCAGACCAATACCGTCGGCCGCCCCGTTGACAACAGTAACTTTGCCCTTCATCTGGAATTGTTCCAAAACATTGCTGGGGGTATTAGGAAATGGTTTTGGGAAGCCTGGACGCTCGACGCCGGCTTCCTCAACTGTCATTGACATTTTGAAAATAGAGAGTGCACTGAAGTCGACGCGTGTGAGCAGAGGATCCCTGACAGCGATTCGTGGAGTGGCAAATCAACGATATTGGAAATTCACAAACCGAGATAGCAGTGGTGAGTCAATGTGCTGGCTTTTTATATATGACAGGCCTAGGGAAGTAACGGGGAGACGCGAAGGTCAGGATGGCGAGGCGGGGTATAGCGCATCGGACAACAGACGACCGAATTCAACTTTACCGTACATAGCCAGGCTAATGTATCATAGGTATGGACCAAATAGTATAGGCTCCTTGAGCGGAAGAGAGGTCCTATATTCAATGATTAATTGCCCGTCATAGACGCGCGCCCTCGTAACGAAACGGTTGCAAGATTGAGGCTTGCCGTCATTAGTGAGTCACGTGATAAGAGAGGCTCCTGGGCACTAAACCAAATAGTGGGGAATCTGAAGTTGCTAGGCCAATTTTCCAATTTCCCTTGTTTCTCCGACATGCAACATGCGTGCCGCATCGCGAAAGCGGTCGGACGCTCGTGAGTTAGCATGCGTTGCTTGCCGTACTCGGAAAACACGTTGTAGCCTGCAGCCGGGCCATACGTCATGCTCGCACTGCATCCGAATGAACAAGACGTGCATTTTCAGTGGCCCACCGTCACGGACACCACTTACGCGGAAGAACCTGGATTATCTCGAGAAGCGATGCCGAGGCCTCGAAGCACAGCTGGCCAGGTTGACTCACGACGCAACTCCGGCTGCGCCTGCGGTTTCAACGCTGTCTGAAAGCATTGCTCCTGAGAACTCAAACATAGTTGCCAGCGATGGCCAGAATCCTGACGTGCATGATTCTTCTGAGCAATTTGAGACTACTTTTGACTGGAATGAAAGCCAAAATACACCCGGTGGCGACACTCAGCATACTGGCGATGGCATGGCCTCGCTCACTCTCCGCGATAGACAACGCGGCTATCTTGGTAAGAACAGTGAATCGCATGAGAAATATATGCTTATGTTGTGTAGGGAACAGTTCAGGATCTTCTCTTCTCGAGAAACTGACATCTACGCTCCCCAGACACATACCACCGGATTGGAAAACTCCCCGTCATCACGCATATAATCCAGACTTACAGATGCAAAGACTGGCATTAGCACACGGAATGAGCAGTTCTGTCGTGCGTGAAAGTCTCATCGAAGCTTATTTTCGTGCCTACAGCCCATCTTATCCAATACTGCACCAACAGTCTTTCCGAACAGCATGCGAAAAACGATCATCGATATCCCCTAATTCAACCTGGCATATCGTCTACTTCATGGTACTAGCCATTGGAGAGTGGGTCAGCGGATTCAATAAGGATTCTTTGTCGATGTATTACGACGCCGCACGCTCTCGATTAAGCATGGACATCATGGAGGCCGGTACAATGAACACTGTTCAAGCGTTGCTCCTCCTAAGTAACTACCTCCAAAAGACCGACAGACCTAATACAGCGTACAACTTCCTCGGCATCGCTTACAGAGTTGCCCTTGGTCTAGGCCTTCATCGCGAAATCAGGCTGGATCGGGCGCCAGAAACATGTGCGTTGCAACAAAGACGTTTGATTTTTTGGACACTCTACAGTTTTGATAGCGGTTTCAGCTTGACTACCGGCAGACCTATAATGGTTTCAGACGAGTTCATCGACACTAAGAAGCCCCTGAACATCGATGACTCGAAGTGCAATTCAAATTCTGCGCTTCCCGCGCAAGTATCGTATCCTACCAGATCTTCGGCCATGGCTGCTCAGTCCTGTCTCGCAATCATCGCGAATAGGATCCATAGCACCTTCCAGTCTGTCAATGGCATACGTGATCTGGAACAGGTGACACTGATCATGGAGCAAGCCTTGAACGACTGGAAGCAAGCTTTGCCGGCGTATTTTACGGCGTCAGAAGTACCAGAATGGTTCCTCGGACCTCGCGCCATGGTGCTGTGGAAATCATCTAACATCCGTCTTGTACTTCTCGTCACAAGCCAGAAGTGTTCTGCCCATGCAGGTTATCATCGGAAAATGACCAAGAAGATCTGTCAGCTCGCCAGTGAATCGGGCCGAGAAATTTGCAATTTCTGCGAACGAAACCAGGCTCTATTACACCATGGACTTACCTGGTATGTGGTGTATTATTTACTCCAATGTCTGCTTGCTATAGAAACCCAGCGAGTGCATCTCGAAGACAAGTCACCGCTGTTAGAGACGAATCAGCAATTACCAGATGCGTTGCCCGAGATAATTACTCGCGCACGCAACTGTCTGCGGGAGTTGAGCCGGACTAATATGCCAGCTGCTCGTGTCTGCCAGCTACTGGATCATCTAAGCAACAGAAGATACCCAGAAGATCGAAATACGATCACTTGTTCTAATGACGATCTCACGGCCGATCAGGCACCAGAATCTGTCGTTACATTCAATATCCCTCATCAGAACAGCTTGAGTGAACCTCACAGCTACCTGCCAGGCTCAATGGGATCCAACGATTTGTCTCAATTCCCTCTGGAGACCAATATAGCTGGTGACTCGTGGATGATGGCTGCGGACCCGTCACTGCACATGTTCATAAACGGCTCGGATGACTTGGGCGATATATTTGACGATTTAGGTGGATTTCCAAGCGCCAACGATGGCGATAACTTTTCTCATTATTTAAGAGGTCATGGCCTCTAGGTGCGCTAGCCATTTTTGATGCTGTTGAAGCAAGCTCCGAAACTGGATCCCCGATCAGAGTAAAAATCGTGGTATTGATCTTTATGATAAGATTGCAGCAGGTTTAATCGAACAGATATTGGTACTCTCGACGAATGCTCTTCGCGATTACTAGGATGCTCAAACTATGTTCTCGGGTTGTCACTCGAATTTTCAGCGAAGCAGACCTGTCCATTTTGCTCTCACATGTGTAATGGTTTGTTGATACCTGTATGATTCGTGGACGCGAAGCCTCATACCGCTTAGCGTCATTCGGAGCACAGTCGACCGATCTCTAACCCGAGATCGGCCCGAGTCCAAACTCTTCGGTAACTGCTCCGCCGTAGCTCTCCTTCGTTTCAGGAATCTGTGATGATATGCACGCTCTCCTCATTCAGATGGACATCGGACAAGAGCCAATCACATCTTCACAGATCTCCAAAGAATCGCGTTGCCGTGAAATGTAGACCAAACAGAATATGTGTGACCGAAGAAGCTATCATGACTTCGAAATGTAGCGTAATTTTGCGTGGAAGCTAGATGCTGGGCTCGGTATTATAGCTTGAGAAGAACTCATCTCTGTGCGTCACAGGAAGCGGTGTAGATCTTGATTCAAACATTTACTGCGTGGTTATGAACATCCAATGAGGATCCGATCTGATGTCCTTAGGCAATATTCCGAATTGCTTGGACGAATAAATCGACCGTGGGCGTTGATAAAACAGAACGTGAATTTGACCAAATGGGGACACAAAAAAAAGGTACTTCGCTGTGGCGATATGGATGGACGGAAGGCCTCTGCCGCATCGCGTGATGTGTAGGTTTGTACTAAGCCCAAATAGCCTGATTAGGACAGAGTCATTCCACTTTCTTTGATAAACGTGACGTTAACGTACGACAAACTTAGGGCAGTGCATGTGACACGGTAGGAAGCTCGGTAATGATTCGGGTGAACCCATGCAAAAATCGCGATACTGGTGCTGGTGGCAGACGCTGAACATTGCTTCTCAGCTCGGTTTACGCGCCTGTCAGCCCAAGTTCGCATATTCTCTGCTTTCGCAATCTGTTTTTCTTCGATACCACCGGACAGCACTTTTCCCATAATCATTTTCCTATTATTCCGATCCAAAGTACTATTCGCACGACCTCTACCGCCACGACATTATCTGGATAGCTACAATGTTGATCACACGCGGCTTCTCCCTCACCAACTTCGTCATTGGCTCGTCCGCGCTCGGCTTTCAGGTCTTCGTTCTTTATCCCTGGCACGAAAAGTTAGAAGCACAGTTCAACAGGTTGACCGATGAACATGAAAAAATGTTAAAAAATATGAAGGAAATTCACCAGGAAGAGCTATCGCAGATACGAAAAGAGCTAGAACTACTAAACAGAGGAAAGCGTTGAGTGATAGAATTGACCTGAATGCGGTTTAATTACACTGTACGTATCGTAAACCCTGCAAAGCCGCGGATGTCCATATCTAACAATCCTTTGTAGCTGACTGGGAAGATCTGCATAAATCTCTGCAAAATATAATGTACCAAGCACAGACATATCACGATCGAATTGAGTTGTAGTACCAAAAGACTCGCCTCTAAGCTATAGAATCCATCATGATGAATAGCGCCGTTTCTGAAAGAGTTGAGGGATATCATTCATGATTTTCGCCGGCATAGCGGCAAAGCTCTAAAATGGGCTGTTCTCCCATAGCCCTATCCCCCTCCCACTTCCACAAGTATCTTCACATGACTCTCCTTGTCATTGATCAGAGCTTTGATACCTCCTTCCACTAAGTCATTCAATGGTATAGTGCTTGTTATCATCCTCTCGGGCTTTAAAGTCCCTTTATCAATTGCAATCGTCAGCCTGGTCGACAAATACTTACGACAGAATGGTTATGGACATACCTGTGGCCAGATGATCGATGACAGCCTGGAAATCCTCTCTCTGATAGCCAAGAACTGCAGTATAATGCGCTTCTTTGAATACCAACATGTTAGGCTGGAACGGTACCTCTCTCTCCCAGATTGCAACATTGACGACAGTTCCTCGCGGTTTTACGGCTTGACACGCGGTCACTAGACTCGCAGGTACACCAGCACAGTCGAAAACCACATCAGGGCCGCCCCGCCCACTTAGCTCTCGAGAAATAGCTACCAAATCGTACGTCTTCGGATCCAAAACATGGTGTGCGCCGAATTCCCTTGCGAACCGCTGTCTAGTTTTCGACACCTCGCTCATGATGATTTTCTTGGTCTTCAATGCCACCAGGCACTGCACCACGGCTAATCCGATAGGACCTCCTCCGAGAATCAAGACGGTGGAATCGGGGACCAAAGAAGCAGCTGATACGGCGTGCCATGCAACCGAGAGAGGTTCGACCAATGCGCCAATTTTGAGCGGTATCTGCTCAGGCAAGCTCAGCACCGATCCCTGAGAGACGACCACCGAGTCGCTGAGCCCACCTCCACCACCCGATAATCCGATGAAACCGCCCTTTTCACAAACATTTTCTGCTCCGGAGCTGCACGCCGAACAGCTACCACATGACAAAGTCGGCTGCACTACAACGTGTTGACCGGGTTTGAACTGCGACACGCCGGGACCGACTTCGCTAACAACTCCGGAGAACTCGTGGCCGAGAGTGATGGGGACGCTATCGTGACTTAGAGGATGTGGTGTTACGGGAGCAAATGTGGGTCCGCCGAGGAATTCGTGTAGGTCCGTGCCGCAGATTCCGACGTAGCTCGGTGCGACCTGGATGAGCTGTGAGTTCTTTGCTCTGCCCTACTTGTTGGGGGGATGATCTAGGGAACCTGCGCACTCTAACTTGGCCATCTCCGCACGGGTCGACCTCGACCTCCTCCACTCTGATATCTTCTTTCCCGTAAAATCTCGCCGCACGCATGACTCGGCGTATGTTGTTGTAAAGTCACTGGTGATGACTGAATTCGCAAAGGCAGACTCGAGGGTCAACATATCATGCACGATTTACAGACTGGGAAGTAAGGAAGAAAAAGGGAATGGGTGGCTACATTCAGGCGTCGTGGTGATAAGTTTTCCTGGGCCTCTCTGTTCTAGCCTCCTACGGCAGTTCTTTCTCGGATCATGACGCATCGGATAGGAGGATGGCTCCGGAGGGATGGCGTGTTCACATGGTCGAAGTCTCCGTTCCGGTCCAAGTCGCTGAGAGCTAGTTATGAAGAGGAAAGGGCGCTGGCACTAGGCTTTGCGGGGTGCGGGGAAATGGGGGTGAGCTAAAACAGGTCTTCGGAGTTACCGCTAGAGGTATACCTCTCATTCGGATTGGAACGGGTCGAAGACTTAGTACATAGTGACAGCTTGGCGAGCTGATACTTCACACGCCGGCTGAGGAGTCGGGGTCGGCAGATAGCTATGACGCTCAAGCGCACTTGGCTTACTTCACAGTGGCTAATTAGATGGCTTGCCTGCAGGGCATCCACATGCAGCTTTAGGCACTTTTGCGAGAGGACGAATTTGTACAGACAGCTTCGAGGAATGGCTTCCAGCATTTTCCGATGAATGGCCCCTCCGCACCACACATTCCCCATCCTGGATACTGAATTTCCGGAGCCGGTTTGTGTAGAAATATGTTCTCAGGATAACTGCCTGACTATGTAAACATCTCCTTCTATCCCCATTCATCCGTCGCCACCTGGAATCCCAGACCATCGCCAACCATCAATAGACGATGTTATGCGTAACTAGCCCATCCCATATAAAGTACTGCCAGGTTTCGCTCATCAGTCGCACTTTGTATCAATTCATTGACTGTCGCCTTCGTACTCAGCGTCGTGCTCAGCTTCTTCTCCACGACACTGAGAGCCCTCCCAGCCTCACCCGCCTGCTCATCCTTCTTCTTGTCGTCCCCTTGCACCTCCAAGTCTGTCGCAGAGATACCAGATGGCACAGGCGTACGCTCTGGACCGGCAGTGTTGGAACGCTGAGCAGCGTTCGTGTCCTGCTGCTCCTGCATGCGTCTTGCCTTGGTAGCGGTTACGCTCCAGTTGACGAGAGGATCGTAGCGCAGCACGTTCAAGAGTGTCATTATGGACTCACGCTCTTCCCGGAGTGTGTCCATTGTGAACTCACAGCAGCGGCGGAACACGCCTTCGGTTTTAGTGTAACCCATTCCGTCGACCAGGTCGCGGGTGAGGCGGAATGGTACAACCTCCGGTACAGGTAGGACACGTCCAGCTTCGAAACTGACACCCAGGTCAATATGTACGACTTCTCCGCTTTTCTCGTCGAGGAGAATGTTATGGCAGTGGCGGTCGCCAAGACCAAGTACGTGGCCTAGGATGGAAATGGCAGCTGTAGACCGAGTGTATGCTAAGCGGCGTTCGAACCATTCATCTGGATCTTGGAACCTTTCGAGAAAGAAGTAACGCATCACAGGATGGAAGTTTTCTGCAATCTTATTCCAAACCTTGACGCGGGCCTGTAGCGTTTCTTGCTGAACCGCTCCAATGTCCTTCCTACATTTATCGGGTTTGTAGTCGTGCGGATTGTATCTTTCATGTGCAGGCATCAACCACCCATGAAGCGGGATTGTATTCTGCACGAACTCCATAAGACCAGACCGAGTTGAAAGCGGAAGCACCTTGTAGGTACGGATACCCAGGTTCCGCAGCCGTGTTGCAGTATGCTTTTTGAGCAAGCGAGAAACTTGGTCAAATACTTGCTCCATAATTGCGTCTTGTCTAAGATCATCGTTACCCGACTTGTACTGTACACAAGGTTAGAACGCCTCTGAAATATCGAAGATGATAATTACCAGCTGCTTGTAAGTGTGCCCATCAGAGCCGATAGCTGTGATAATCTTCGGTGCGCTCAGTCCGTTGGCGATGCTCATCCTAGATTTGAACCTAACAATTCTAGGAAGATGACTGTAATCCATATCGGCGCGAACCTCGATTTGAAGAGTGGCTGGTGGAACCTTGTATGTCGGGACTTTGTGCATCAAAGCCTTTGACTCTGGGTATCTATCCAGTGAGATGTCTCGGCCCTGGCGCTGCTCCTTGTCGTCTTTGAACATGGCGAGCGCGTGATAGATCTCGTTTGAGCGGAATAGACAACTCCAAATTATAGAAGAGCGTTTGTCCTTGGCCAGTTCAGCCGCGAGGGAAGCTGCAGCTTTTTGACGAGACTTGGCAGCCTCATCTTTTGATCTGATGACGTCTTCTCTCGTAACATTTGCAGTCTTCATTTGCATCGCGAATATTTGATGCATGCCATGGTAGGGATGCTCTATACAAATCCGGAAGACTAGGTTGGTCAATAACTTCTGAAAGTCGGATCGATCATGTTGAAGACGTGATGACAGCTGGTTCATCAGCAGCGCAAATTTCCCACTGGGAACTTTGTCGATATGTGCATGCACAGCTGAGTTCGCAAGCATTGTCTCGGAATGCTCCAGCCAAAGCGAGAACACCCGGAGTGCATCACTATTGTACTCATCACTCGCCTGCAGCGACAGGAGATAGTTCTCCAAACACTGGCGCAGCAATTCCTCCCGGCCTTTGCGTAACCTCTCATATTCAGCATGGTCAAGTTTGTACCAGACGTGTGCCTTGTGGTGAGATCTTTTGTAAGTCTCGCGTGTCTGCTTGCTTTGTTCCTGGCGAATCAGTCTCTCAAAATCCTGGATCTCCTGAGCTCTTCGATCCATGATAGATTTTGCACGGTCCCTGTCTGCGGCAGCTTCCGGGCTTTGCAGCTGTTTATCACAGAAAAGGGCAAATTCATGGAAGACTTGTCCAGGATCGGGACCTTGGATTTGTCCTTTGAGCTCTCTGATTGCTGGCTTCAAGTAGTTCTGTATGATCTTTTCCGGTGTTGCCGATCGAGCTTCGGCTAGGTGATGACCCTGAAGAGCTTAGCAAATGCTGTCGTACGCAGCCAGAAAGACTCACCAGCTTGGCTAATAACACCGGAAGGCTTATCTGTTTGTCCTGGGAGTCGAAGTTGCCATAATCGACAAGCTCTTGTCGGATGCCTATGGATTTCTCCTGCTCTCCATGGTCCCACAAGACGTTGGCTTCTTCATATTTTGCACTGGCCTCGACATCAAGTCCAAATGCTTTACAGTCCTGTACGATGTCGCTCAGGTATGTAACACTTGTGAGGGATTCTTGTAGCGCTCCATGTCTTCTGCAAATAGTCGAAGTAGATACAAGAGCTTCGACTTCCATGCTGCGAAGTGTGCCGGCCCGTGTGTGTATGGCATCTAGGAGGGCATTATTGGAGCCCATGACACTCAACAGAGTCTCCCGGCACGACAACAGCTGACGTACATCTTCAAACCTGAGTTCTAGTCAGCTCTGCCCTAAGTCTTGGCCCTCAAATCTTGGACTTACTCGCCAGTCTGCATCCATTTTTCTCGTCCCTTCACTCGATCCCAGGAATCGAGCAACTGGTCGGGACTCCCACAGCTGATGAGCTCGTCGGCCTCAGTTAATGCTGCTAAAGTACGCAACCGAATCTTGGTCAACGATGTGGAGTCTTGGCGCCCGAACAGAAACTCCATGGTCGCAAGCAGTTGGTTGTCAATGCTGAGTTTGGCACTGGCTTCGCCCGTGGCGTAGTGAAGACCTTGGAAAGCTTTGTATAGAGTGCTGGACTCGCTATGATTGAGCTCTGGTGCTTTGATGTCCCATTTACCAAGCTTTCGTGCTGTATGTAAGGTGTACTCTACCGCTTCGTCTCCAATGTCCCGCAACTGATCGGTGGAAAGCAGGGCATTGGCAACACTGTCCATGTTGAGCTTGATCAAACTGTTGAGGAAGCCGCGCGAATCAGTCGCATTCACAACATTCGAGCGGCGCATCTGGCTCCCAAAACGAGCTCCCCGGAATAGCATACTGCTGAGGCCATCCCCCTCGTAATCGAACCTTTCGATGGCTGATGAAAGACTGGAGCCTTGATCGACACCATAGAATGAGTCGGGTTCGTCCAGGTTCTTGTAGATGGATAGCTGTAATTTGACAGGCAGCTTAGGAGCCTCCTGCATTATTGATGACCTCCGTGAAACACTCTTCACAGTGGGTGTCCCTGAGTATGTTTCTGCGAACATCAACGCTGTACGAAACATACCACAGTTTGTGGCGGCTTCCGATGCGCGCAGCCAATCAATCTCTAACCACCTGTCTCGATCTACCCTCGTCATCTCCCTAGGAATTGGCTGGCTGCGGAGATACAGGATAGCTTGGAGGAGACTGCGCACGTATGGTACGTGTGACGGTTCGTGCTTTGAGAACCAGTCCATGATCGCCGCGGACATGGTTTGGCGAACTTTCCTGTCTCCTTCAGCGTCCTTGAGTAGAACGAGATGTAAGATGTAGGGAAACAGTTTATCGGCCATGTGACTCATACCATCAAGAAGTTTGGGAAGCGCACCGAGTACATGGTCTTGAGAGGCAGCATTGCACAAAGCGATAGCGAGGTCCTTGATCCATTCTGCTGCTGCCTTGGTATGTGATGTAGGGGCGACAGCGTCTTCTAATGATTCATTGGGTAACACCGGAATTGTCGATGGCGACAAATCTCCTTTCAGTGCTTCCACTAAGTGGCTGGGAATGTTGCGTACCACCTCGTCAGCTTCGTCTCGACGGAGCCTGGAGAGTCGAGAGACTATTACCCGGAGAGCGTCTTCAGCTAAGCTCACATTATTGCGGTCGTCGCTGTAGAGCATGTCTATAATGTCTTGGACAACAGCTTCTCGCGAGGCTCGGCCTACAATGTCTCTAATGTTAGGATCCTGTGATGACCATGGGTGCGAATGAGCCGAGCTTCGCTCGACACCGCCGAACGCACTGAACGCACGGCCCAGTACTCGTGCCGCCCAACGAAGATAGCCATGGCCAACGTTGCCACGACGACACGAATCCCACACGAAAGGTGCATACCCCGCAGCATCTATATCATTTCCAAGTATGTCCTCTGCGGCGGTCGATGCTGGTTGGAAATCTTGGCACAGCAAATTGAGTGCCACGTCTCGAGACGTTGTGTTCAAGAGCTTGCGACCTGATCTAACGTCCTCCAATATTTCGAGCAGGAGCTTACTTTCTTCACTGTCACGTATGGAATTACCCTGTAGACGTACCTGGGAAGCCGCTGTTGTAATGAGTTTGAACGCATTGACTGAAGATGGATCGTTGACTGTTAAACCCTCGGAATATCCTTTCAGTTTGGCCGTGAGCCATGTATGAAACACCTTGGCCGAGTCCATAGAAGCCAAATATTGGGATTGCTGCGTCATGATCTCCTGGGATGAGCCAAGAAAGCTCCGTAGTGAGATCAAAATGGACAAGCCGATGCCAGTAACGAAGCTGAGATTGTCGCTCAAGTACTGCATTCCATTCTCGAATAAGTATTGTATTATGCCGATGGTATCTTCTGCACACTGAATGTCTGTAAGGAAGGGCCTTAGTGATTGCAGCGTCATCTGCAAAGGGTATCCTTGGTACGCTACTGAACCGGCGAAAGCCACCACGATTCGGATCTTGCGGATCATTGATCGGGCGTACAATGAGCCCAGAGCGGGATGAATCCTGTCTAGGAGCATCCGTAGGACAAGCGTGTACGTGGCCGGATTCCAAAAGTTTGTTATACCTCCAAATGCGCGGCGGCAGAGCCGGTCAACCTGATCTGGGAGGTAGAATGCAGAGAAGGATGGTTCGATGCCGACATTGAAGTCTCCAGATGACTGAGAGTTGTTGAGCATCCTTGTCAAAGCGTGGAGAGCGGGGTCGGATGAGTTACGTTTCTCAAGTGACTTCTTTATCCTCTCTTCGTAATCAACGGTCTGGAATAGATGCCCTAGCGCTAGGGCAAAATATTTCTGATCTAAGGATAGATGCTTAGGCCCTGTAGCATGGCCATTCTTCATGTTGCCTCTGTCACCGCCGACCTTCTGCTCGTGGTCGGTTTTGCTGATGAGCTTACACAACAGCTGTTCGTTGCTTGGTAAATCTTTGTTCCGCCCAGAACCTCTACACGTATCCCAGGATATGGTGTAAGCGGCAGCTTTGCTGATGTTCCTTGAGAGCAATTCAGATACTTTGACACCTAGCTCCTGGGCAATGTAATCGACCTCCGACTCCATGCCAAGCATGATTGCTTGTCCGACAGCCTCTGATTCGACATCACGCAGCAAATGTGCGAGTGAGTCGTAGCCGAATATCGTATATGGTATCTCTGCGTACTTCCGTTTGCGATCAAGCCAGGTGAAGATAACTTGAGGAGCAAACAACCGGAATAATGACGTCGAATCGCCGAGTTTCTTAGCACGCGCCACTTCAGATATGCAGTGGCTTGCATGTAGCGCTGCGGTAGAAACAACACCAGCGGTTGCAAAAATACGGTACACACACTGCCTGAGCAGAGTATGCCAGCGCGAGGCGAGCTTAGATAAAACAAGCAGACGTATCGCGATGCCTTCCAGGTCTTCCCCGTCTCCGGGAAGGTGGCTGTCAACGTCTTGCAAGATATCGTCATGTGTAGAAAGAGACCATACCTCGAAAACGGTTGGTAGCTTCTTAGCGATGTGGTATTTGACAGTCATCTCCCCCTTTGATAGTAGTTGGAAGAGTCTTGTTCGTACTGATGGCGACTTCGCGTCGTTGGAGATATTGTAGCACGATAGCAGACCGTGCAAGAAATCAGCAACACGTGTTTGCAAACTTGGAGATGCGCGAACTCCACTTTTTTCCATGTCCCTGGTGTAATATTCGTACAGTGCTTGCGTCTGCTCTTGAACTTCCTCTGATTCCTGATCGATGGGTTCTGAGTTCCACACTTTTGTCATTCCGACCAGAGTTTCAACCATCATGCAATTGGCTACTTCCGATGAGTTGTATTCTCGCGCAGTTGGATCAATCAAAGCTTCCATAAGCTTTTCCAAGAGTTTGAGGCAATCGGCTGCTGACATATGGAAGTGACCACACAGTATCCCCTTGAGTAGTTGTCGAGAACGGAGCAAGTCAGACTGTGATTTAGAAACCAAGTGCTCAATGAACTCGGCAGGTATTGTATCTCGTTCATCCTCGAGCTGATCACCCACCGACGAGATAAGGTGGAGATAGGTAGCACTGCATGCGTGCAGTGCGCCTGCTTCTCCGGAAGCCTGAAGGTCGTGGCGTGGCACCTCGACTTCATTTGTAGATGTACCATTGGACATTTGCGAATCCATACCACCATCAAGATCCATGAGATCCTCATCTTCAGCGTAAAAAGATCGCTTGGTCTCCTGCCTGCTGTTAAGAGCACGACGCAGGTGCGTTGCCAAATATGAAACACCAGCCTCATGAAAAACAGTGGAGGAGAGAGTTGTTATAGAGGTGATATCGGGCAGGCTGGCAGCGCACGTCTCGAGAACCGCTTCCATCTTGTATTGCTCAGTCTGAGGTTTGGCGAGCAAGTGACTTAACGATTGTGCGGCACTGTCTGTAGCAGCATCTAGTGCCGCTACAGGACGGTCGTTGCGGTGAAGCAAAGCGCTCAGCGCCGCCGTGACAACGCAAAAATTGGTGATAACGCGCCACATGTTTGAAGTAATACCTTGTGGATTTTGTTGTGACATATCTTTCCACCGTGACTTGGTCCGCTCTAGCTCACTTATGCAGAAGTTCACTATGCGGCCCTCAAGTTGAATGGCGCAACTCGATGGAGTAGAGTTGACAGCACCAGATGCTAGTGTCAGCTCTCGGATAAATTTCTCTTGAGGCTCAAGGAGTAGAAGATACGCAGAAAGGTCGGCGAAATTAGCGATTCGTAGACGAGCTTGGGCTATGGGCCCAAGAATCTGGAAAACGGCAGGTCGTACAGAAGCGACAGAACGATCCAGACACGCATGTAGCAGAGAGAGTATGTCACGAGCATCGCAATGATGTGCGTTGAGAGAAGTCGACGTTCGTTCTGCCCAAAGGTCTGTTCATTTGGTTAGCCAGTCACCGATGAGTTCACGCAGGTGCTTACGTGGGGTCCATTTGCCAAACAGCCAATTGAGAATCCTTTCAGCGGTCACATCGTGACTAGTAGGGTTCTCCTTGACCCTCTCACGGATCAATGTAGTCATGAAAGCCGCGCTTGTCTCTGTAAGTAATGCTGGTCCACTGAGTTCAATCGAGAACAGCATGTTTTGTACACTAGCGGTGACGGTTGAGAAAGAGACAACGTCGAGTTTCAACAACACATCCATCAAATGGCAGGCTGCACGACACGAGGATAGAGACGTAACGGCTCGAGTTGCAGATTGCCAGACTGAAGACCAGTAGGGCTTCAGCGCATCTTTGGTAGCCTGCTGCTGGCAAGCGATTCTGTTCACGTCAGATTTCAATCACAAGCTTGAGTAAGACGACTTACGCTGCTAGTGCAATCATGGCCCAGGACGAGTGTACGGAGTTCTCAGCCGAGATTATCACAGTTAGCTTGTCCAATAGAGCCAAAATCTGGTCCTCATCAAGTGGAATTTCCTGCACCATGAATGCAAGAACTTGGAGGGCAGACCGTTTAGCGTTGGAACGAGTCTCGGAGACATGTCGAAGGTATTCATCAAAATGGTGGGTAATGCGATGACGCTTCGTGGCTAGTTCATCATCACGGTCATTTCCACGGGCCAGCTTGTGTTTTCTACCATCCAGCATGGCGGATAGCTTTGCGATATACGCGACTGTAGCCCACAAGGACTCGTAACGGACGTTCTCAGTATCCATGGAAAACGTGTGCGTCGACAGCGGATGAACGTTGGCAGCCACTCCACCTGCTTTGCGAAAGCAGAGATAATCCTCCTCTAGAAACTGATGCGCTGTGGTCTCCTGTCTGCGCCTGTAGTCGCTGTAGAAGGCTTCAACAAGCGCTTCTGCATCGAGACTAAGTACACCATCACTGTCAGTAGCCACAAGGTGTCGAAGGTGTGCTTCGACGTAAGTCAAGGTAATCATGACCTCGTCCCTTATGACAGGGTCAGACCACAGCGATCTTAACAGCGGGAGGAGCTCCCTGATGACTTGTTCACTGAGTTGGGATTTGGACAATATGACGCGAGGCAATATGGCATTGATTGCTGCAAGCGCCGCGGGAGTTCCACGGCCCGTCTTCTTCTGAAGAAACGCGATGAGGGCATCAAGAATAGCATGTGCGCAGGATAAGATAGGGGCATTAGAAGCCTTCGCAAGCATGTGCAGGCATTGAACTAGGTCTTCAGCCGTAATCGTCTGTCCGTCAGTATAGCGTCTGCTACGCGACGCGGTGCCCCGTGGGGTGGCTCTTGGTGCGCTGTCATTGCCTCGCAGACTGGGCCTCGGTGCGCCGTCGGTGGACTCAAAGGGGGTTCGAGCGCGACTAGAGACGGTGGTTTCCCAGCTGTCGTGCGGCTCTTCTTCTGCGACAGCGAAGATGGTGGACAGAGACTCGGTGCAGAACTGGACAGTGTCGTGCCAGCAGTCGTGCGACATGCGCTCTACATGGGGCTGGTATTCTAACAGTGCGCGGAGGGCTTTGGGGAGCTCGTCGAGAGGACCGAGAAACCTCCCGTTCTTGTCGGGCAGCAGTTCGATGATGGTCTCGACGATCAGCTCGACGGTGGTGGCCTTGATGGTGCGCAGCGCCGAGTTGATGACATGGCGCAGGGCAACGGCGGCGAGCTGGAGGAGGTTCGCGTGGGTCTGGGCCGACTTGGTCCTGCCGGCGAGGTGGTGCTGGTACGTCGAGCGCTCGTCGCGCAGGCACTGGAAGAGCGTCTCACACAGCGCCAGGTACGCCTTGTTGGTGATGGTCTCGAGGCTCGCCTTGCCATGGTTGTGCTTCAGGATGTGGATCAGGTCCTTGAGGCCGGCGCCGCGCTCCTTGACTTTGGTCGACGCGATCAAAACTGCGAGCCGTCAGCCCAGCCCAGCCGTGCGACGCCCGGCCCAGTGTCTTACCCTTCGCGTCCTGGATGCTGGTGACGCCCATGCTAGCGGCCGCGCGCAGTGCACTCCCGGGCGAGTTGGGCAGCGAGTGGAGAGCATCACCCAGCCTCTGCCGGCCAGCTGGAGTGCAGTGCAGGTGGACGTGGTGCGCGTAGTGGTGCCCCGCCAGACGCCGGACGCGCCTGCCCTCGGGGGTCCGCACGCAGGGTGAATGCCAAGGGAAGGCGCGTCCGAGCTCCCAGCAAGCGCAAGCGCAAGCGCGTCCAGCACCGTTTGACGGAATCTTTGACAGCACCGCGCCCTCCACGACCTGCTCCTCGCCCCGCCTCGCCCCGCGCATGATGCGCAGAGCCCCCCTGCAAATCCCCCATGGCTGACGACGACGGCCTCCAGGCCCTCGAGGCCCTGCACCGCGACCTATGCGCCCTCATTGACAACCGCCTCCCGGTGCTCGATCGCCTGTACCACAACCTCGAGGACCACCTCGACAGCCTCAAGGCGCTCGTGAACAAACGCGGAAAGAACGACCAGAGCAGGAACGCGCTCAGCTCGGGCAAGATCACCATCGACGGAGAAGAGTACGAAGTGAACGACGAGTTCAAGCAGGAGGCGCTCAATGTCGCCGAAGAGCTGGACCTGGACGAGCTGGAAGCTGCTGCATGCTTCCTGGGCGCCCAGCAAGAGGCGCAGGACCTCGACCGCCCGCAGGCGCAGACTGCCATCATCCGCTTCCATCGGCACCGCGAATACATCCTCCTGTGCCTGCGTATCTTGATGAAGGCGGCGCTCGACAGCAGCGAAGACGAGACTGCCCAAGAGGACAGGCTGCAATTAGCTGTCGACCTCATCGTAGGCGTACATGGAACCAACAACTTCGCTTCGGCGTACCAGTTTTGGGGAAAGTGCCTGGAGAGCATGGGCGACATCGAGAAATGGCTTCAAAAGATTGCAGAGCGCCTCCAGAGTGCCCAAGTTGTTGGCCAGTCTCAATCTGCGAGCTTCAATGAGGTCATGACATACCAGCTACAGAGTCTCACCCGCCAGCACGAAAACCTCGCTGCCATTTGCACGCACATGGTTAGAAAAGGATTCGCCAACATGGAAAACCTTAAGGCGCTCATCGCGCGAGCAAAGACCATCGACAAACATGATCTCATAACAATTCACTACGTCCCAGTCCTGATGCGCCTTATCGCACACATTGCCTCCGAGGCGAACACGGTGACCAGGGATGCGCGAGCGCTGCACAGCTCGCTGCTTGCTGCCAGAGATAATGAGCCATGGGCACAACGGAGCTTGCATGCAGCGACGTTGGCTTGGTGGTTGGCCGAGTACAGTGGGCGATACACGGATCCGAACCATCAGGATGTTGATCTCAATGGTGTGGATTTTGACCAAGAAGCCATTGCTCGCTCCGAGGCTTTCATGCGTACCCTCGACGACGGCGCATTCCATTTCATGCTCTCCTTCAGCCAAGACGTGCGACCGACGCGTTGGTACGACCCCCAGAAAACTAGCATGATATCGTCATTGTTGCAGGATGCGGCCGTGTTGGCTCCTGATTCACCTCAGCCTGAAGATTTTTTCCGGATACTCGTCACGGAACAATTGCAATTTTTTGTCGATTCCTTCATTACCAACATGCCCGATACGCTGCGAAAGCTGAAAGCGGAAGAAGACGACCAGCGGAGGCGCCTGCAACTACATTTCCAACAGTCCACGGGAGAATATCCTTTACATCTCGAGCGATTCCTTGTCGTGGTCTCATATGCATATGATGGTTCACCAGATGCCGCTGAAGATTTCTGGTCCGACAAGGAAAGCAATCTCTACGGTTTCCTTCAGTGGGCCGCCAAACGTCAGCCCACGCCACGGATTGCCATGTTTTGCGAGATGCTCCGCGCCATCTCCACCGGAAACGCGAATGCCGACTCTGCACACCGCTTTTTGCTGGAAGAAGGAGCCTCCTCTACAGGGAAGATTCGCAGGACTAGCTCTCTCAGTTATACGCACATATTCAGTGAGCTGATCGAATTCCAGCTCAACATTCACGAGCCGAAGAAGACCATACAAGGCGGCTTGTATGCACCGTCACAGCATGCCGTGGACCAGATCGTGGAACCTGAAAGTGCAACGATGCTTGAGAGCTATCTGCGTTTGCTGGCCCACCTCTGCCGTGAGTCTGCGTTGGCGCGCCATTATCTCCTAGAGCATCCAGAATACAACCTGGCAGGTATCTGCTTTGGGCTGTGCACTGACAAAGTGGTCACTGGTCTTCGCGCAGCCGCATTTGATGCCGCATCGGCCTTACTTGTGGGCAAGGGCAAAGAACGGTCAACCGCAACGTGGAACACTTTGGACGAGTGGACAATTTCCGGGTTCTATGTCAGCTCGAAGCAATCTAGCGCTCTAAATCCCAGCCCCCGTGATGAGTTCTGGGCTACGCTTGCTGATGGGTACGACGAGTCGATTGCGTTCATCCGCCTTTTACAGGCTTTAGTTGAGCCTTATCCGGACAACGACACGCTGAACGACAGTCTTCCGTTCCCAGAATCTCTGGGCTCGAATCGACGCATTCCTGGTATAGAGAACTACATTGATTTTGTCATGCAGCGAGTATTTGCAGACAGAAGCCCGGAAGTACAGGACCCATTGCAGCGGCATGTGCTGAGATGGACTTGTCTGAGATTCATGGTTACCTGCTTGCAAACTTTCAACGAGAACCTGGTTGTCTTTGCTAACAAGTCGAACATCCCGGTCGACGAAGTCATCGAAACTTCGTCTCTGGCTGCGTACGTTACCCTACATCCTTTCACAAGGGTAATGGAATGGCTTTTCAACGACAAGGTCATTAGGGCTCTCTTCGCATCATCACATCACAACGTTGCTGAAGTCGATGCCGCTCCCGCCGATTCACCATTAGTTCAATCGTTGATGTTGAGCATAGAGGTGATGGACCTTGTCATGAAATTGCAGGCCACTTACTTGGACATTGTGCGGCCGCTGCTGAAGCAGCAAAACTTGATGCAGCGTACACCTGTTTCGAATCTTTCGCTGGCTTCATTTGAGGATGCTGTTCTCAATAACCTCCAAATCATTGTCGATCTTGGCCTTTACTGCGGCACCGGGCACGAGTCGCTTACAATAGCCTCTCTCCAACTTCTGGAAAAGATGGCATCATCGCGCAAGCTTGCAGTATCTCCAGCCAGCTTTGGACAACGTACTGGTCGTAGCAAGATCGTTGGTATACTCGAAAAGGACAACGAAGCTGAACGTATTGGTCGGTCATTGGCCAGCCTTCTGAAGTTTAATGTGGATGAGCTTGACGCTCTGCAAGAAGCACCTGGCTATATTATCAAGCTCCGCATCCTCGAGTTCCTCAACAGCTGCCTCATCGCTGTGTCTCAAAGGCCTACAATTGCCCATATCCTCCTCGGCTTGTCTTGCGAAAACAACACGGTTAAAGTTGCCCCCGACAGCCTGTTCGACAACGAAAGTTCTCTTTTCCATGCAATACTACTACTTGCTTACCACTATCCTGCTGAAGATGGTGGTAATCACATTGCGTGGATGTCCGTTATCAAGACTAAATGCTGGGAAATCCTTCAACGGCTATGGAGATCACCATTGACCGGTAGCATCGTCATGGAGCAGATGCGGGAATTCGGTATGCCTTTTGAGGAGGCGATGCGCCTCCAAGTCGTTGACCTACGCACCCTCTGGGATGGAATGTCGCTTCAGCAGGGCCTCGAGGAGGTTGCGGCGGGCACGATGTCGTCATTCTTCATCGGTCAACCAGCCTTTGCGCTCCAGCTTTTCCTGCAGCGTCGCGCCGCGTTTCTGGACTACGAGTCTCGAGAGTTGAGATACAGTGTAAAAGAAGGGCTTTTTAGCTTGAAAACTAGGATTCAGTCCCTTTTGCTCGGCACAGCTATACGACCCGGCGAAGATCCTGTACGCACCGCTGACATCTTCAACCTGTTTGATTTCATGGAGCTGTCCTACCCCGAGCCAGGCGAAATGCACCATGAATTCTTCCTCGGAGTCAATCTGACATCCTGTCAGGACACAAAGGACGGTGTTGCCATGTATTCAATACCACTTTTGGAACAGGTCATGCTACTGAAGATGAAATACTGGAGAAAGTTTGAAGGTCTGGATGGCGAGGAAGAGATCAAGAGAGTACAAGAGGGCGACATGCTGCTCGAGCTCTTTGAGGACTGGAACCGTCGCACACAGCTTGCTCGCTATCACAAAGACATTCTGCGATCTTGGGTCCAGCTGTTGATCGTTACACTTCACGCAGGTGAATTCGATGACAGCGAACGAACAGCATTCATCCTCCAAGCGTTACAGGTTATCCTCCCGAAGCTCGAGCTTTCGTACGGAACCGACATAGACACAGCATTGCAGCTAGCCAGTCTTTCAGAAACTCTCATTGAAAAGATAGACCTCAAATCCAGCGCATTCGAAAATACAAGGAATGGCGATCTGGCCAACGACCGGCTCTCGCAGCTCTTCCGCGCAGCTCTGGCTGGAGTCTACAGCCCTATATCAACCCCTCGTCTCCGCGAGTATTGCTACCAAATCTGCTTTCGCTATATCCATGGCACCTTCGAGAAGGCCACCAGAGGCTCACTGCTGGGACGGCATACGCTGACTACAATTAAGAACTGTGGCAGCCAGCTTTTGGAGGTAGTATGCGACGATGCATACAGCGGCGAACGGACGTGCCGCATCTCGGCTTTGCTTCTGCTTAACGCGCTCGTCGCAGTAGCCACTCGACAGGAATCCAAATACATGCTAGACACATTCGGCTCGCTGAATTTCACTGGCGTGCTCGTCGACAATATCAAACACATACCTGAGGAACTCAAAGCAGCCACCGGGCCTCAAGTAGCTGTACTACTGTCTTACTACGATGCCAGCCTTGCACTTCTCCTCCGGATCTGCCAAACCCATGCTGGCGCCACATCTGTACTCAATGCGGGCTTATTCCCTTCCACCCGTGAATCGGGCATCTTCGGTGTGGATCCAGATATTGGTCTCGAATTCGACGACCCCGACGCGCTTAAGAAGTACTACGAGCTCATGCTTGCTGTGCTGCGTGTCATCAACGCCGCGGTGCTGGCGCGTGGACGCCAGAATGATCAGACGGTTTTTGCGGCTCGCGAATTTCTGAAAGAGAGCAGACACAGTATGGTCGCCATTTTCAAGCGAAGTGTTAATGTTGGTGCCGGGATTGGACAGGATGGCGTCTTGATACAGGATTTGAGCGAATTGGTGGACTGCTTCACGGTCCTGGTAGAGGTGACCGGATTTCTAGAGGTATGTGCAAGCAGACGTGACTTTACCGATCCAAGCACTAACTAAGAATCAGTTTGAAGACTCATCAAGGCAGCAGAAGGCGAGGCAGAATATGTTTTCGTAGCAGGGTTGCATCACCGGCAAAACCCAGGGAGATAGATTCAAAGATTCCCGCCATGAAACCGTACTTAGTCACATTGAACACGTTCTGAAATCTGCACACCGTCTGGATTGCACTGTTCTGTCCGTTTTGGTCCTGTGGTATCGTGTATCCTGTTGGGCAAAACGATCCGAGAGACCGAGCCTTGGCAGCCGACATGCCGCAGACTCGCTCTTTGTTGAAGCACCAGTCCGGAACCCTAAAGCATGACGTGCATAGCGCAGGTCGTCATCACACTGGCTGGATAGTGGCTACTGGCTTACTATATCTTGACTTTGCACATCATGCGTCGCACGTCGGTCATCGGTCTCTCGGCGGTGGATGGCACGGAAACTTAGTGTTTCGAGCAGGCTCAGAGTGCTCAGAGTGCGTATAAATACGAAAAGGTAGAGAGTTGAGACAGGCCGCTTTACCACAGCATACTAAGACGAATCTGCAATCCTTGTTCAAGCCAACGCTCAATCAAAACGAAACCTAGAAGCAGACCCGACTCTATCGCAATGTCCAACCTACCCCAGCAGCAAAAGGCCGTAATCTTCAACACCACCACAGACGCCCTGTCTTTCACGTCTGCCGCCCAGACGCCGTCCCCTCACGATGGCCACGTGATCAAAGTTCACAGCACTGCCATAACGAACGGCGAGCTGACCTGGGCTCCCTTCGTCGACTGGCCCACACTCCACGTCCCTTGCTACGACGTCAGCGGAACTGTCGTGACCGAGGTCGCAGGCTCGCCGTTCAAGGTCGGAGACGCGGTCTTTGGCCGTGTGCACGCCGGGCGCGAAGGGACGGCGCGCGAGTACGCAACGCTCTTGCCGTCGGAAGCCGCGCTGGTGCCCGAGGGGCTGGGGCTGGAGGACGCGTCGGCGATTCCAATGAGCGCGTTGACGGCGTGGCAGGCTGTCTTTGAGAAGGGGTTGTTGACCGGCAGTTATGCGCCTGCGAGCGTGCCGCGTGTCACGGATGCGGGGGAAATCCAGGGCGCGGAGCTGGCCAAGGGGAAGAGGGTGCTTGTGCTGGGCGCGGCTGGGGGTGTGGGGATGATGGCGATTCAGTTCGCAAGGCTCGCGGGGGCGTACGTTGCAGGAACCGCCTCCGGGAGGAACGACGAGTTCGTCAGGGGCTTGGGGGCGGAGGTGATTGACTACACGACGACGAGCCTGAAGGAGTATGTCGGAGGAGAGGAAGGGAAAAAGTTTGATCTTGTGCTTGGTTGTGTGGGCGGGAATGCAATGTTGGATGGGTGGAACGCTGTCAAGGACAACGGCACCTATATATGTGTCACGCCGGGGTTTCGGGAACCCGATGGTGGGAAGCCGGCAGGTGTGAGGAGCGAGTGGTTCGTCATGGACAGCAGGGGGAGCGAGCTGGCAGCCATAGGGAGGTTCATCGAGAAGGGCCTGGTCAAGGGGTGGGTGGACAGTGTATGGAAGATGGAGGACTTTGAGAAAGCGTTTGCGAAGACGGCGACGGGACATGCGAGGGGCAAAGTGGTGATCAAGATTGCGCAGGACGAAGAGTAGATGGTGGCGGGGTCGCAAAAAGTTTTATGTACATTTCTTATTTGTTTGTAAACATAGACTGGCCTTCGTCTCAATGCGAAGGTCAAATTGAAGCCTGCAGTTGCACTAATCCGAGACGATCAAGTTGACCCTAGGGTGACTCATGTGTCTGCGTGCCTCTCGTATCGACCTGGTAGCAAATCGCCAGTGTCCAAGTCGACGCGGGAGCCTGCATCGCCCTGTTCTTGGGTACAACTCTCAGGGACATGATCTAGTTTCAAAAGGTAGCCGCAAGCTTGTTGAAGTGCTGGGCTCATGTGCAGGTTGTAGTTTACAACAAAAGCAGTTTATGCGTCCTCGGTGAAAGCAGTGTACTCGGCCTTGGTCATGAGCTTGCCCTCAGGCTCGCCGGTCACGGCAATCTTGGCAATCCAGCTGTCACCCTCCGGGTCCTTGTTCAGGTTGCCGGGCTTCTCCTGCAGGGCGTCGTTGACTTCGGTGACGGTGCCGCCAATGGGGCTGAGAATGTCCGAGGCAGACTTGACCGACTCAACGGCGCCAATGGCCTCGCCCGAGCTGACTTCCAGGTCGACCTCGGGGAGCTCGACGTAGACGACGTCGCCGAGGGCCTTTGCGGCGTATTCAGAGATTCCGAGCGTGACTGGATGCGCTGTGAGCATGCGGCGGGCGGGGAGATGGGCGCAGTGCAGTGCGACATACACGTCTTGCCGTCGGCCGAAGCCTCGATCCACTCGTGGTCCTCGGTGTACTTCTTCTCCTTGACTGCGCACCCGTCAGCAACGCTCGCCAGACTGCGCGGGAACCAAAGCGCGTACCCTGCGCGGAGACCGTGAATAGCCGCGGCTGCTGGCTGCTGGCCTTCTGCCACGGGCACGCACGGGGAGCCTGCGGGCGGGCGGCAGACGAGGTCAATTGGCGGGCGGCGCGGGCGACGGAGAAGCGGGCGGCCATTGTGTGTGCGTGTGTGCGTGGGAGTGAATGGCAGGCGCGGGAGGGTGAGGGAGAAAGGATTCGGTGCAGCGCTCGCGCGCTCTCGCTGTGCCTGTCGGGCTTGGAGCTGTCCCACCAGCTAGCAGCGAATGACGCGGGCCGCCCGCGTTGGGGCTAGGACCGAAGCAGAAAAATATGGCAGCGCGGCCGTCGGCCGTCGGGCAACCCTCCGAGCAGCTTCAGTCCAGTCCACCCCCCAGACACGCCCGACGCGACAGCCCGCCACGATGCTGTACGAAATGATCGGAGTGGTGCGCAGCCCCCGCCGGCGACGACCCGCGATGCGACGACGATGCTGACAGCTGCAGGTGCGCCCCGGCCGCCTCTCCGAAGTCAAAGAGTAGCCCTCCTCTCTCCCCCTGCCGCCGCGCTCTCTGACCCGTCCGCAGAATCGCAAAGACGGCCGGCAAGATCGTCCTCGAGAGGAACGGCGTCGTCCGCGGCGTCACCAACTGGGGCACCTTCCTCCTGCCCAAGCCCGCGAAGAAGCTGCAGTCGTCGCACAACGTCGGCCACCACTTCATCATGCGCTTCGACGCCAGCGCCCGCACACAGCACTCCCTCCGCCGCACAATGAGTCTGGACCCGCGCCTGATACGCTACTCGATTGTCAAGATGGGCACCAAGTTCGAGGAGATCAAGGACATAGCCGGCCAGGCCAGCTTCAGATAGGCGCAGACCCGTGCAGAGACGGCTTGTAGGATGTGTACACTAAAAGACCATGCATTGGACGGGCGTTATTGGCATATGTATATCACGGTGGAGCGCGACATGCACTGCATGCGAGAACAGCAGACTCGACGAGTACTCTTGGAATCTACCCCATTGTGCATTCCCAGCATCGCGATAGCCAGTATGTGCACCGACTTCTCGACCAAATCTCACGCTCAAATCACGACTTGTCGTCTACAGTTCTACCTGACGCGCTGATGTCAAGAGAGATTTGCCTGACGTGAACACTGAGGTGCTGCAGTCGTGGGACCCTACGCGCTAGCCCGTATTAGGGACAGTTGTACCGCAAGCCTTCATAGACCCTTTCCAACGCCAATGATGAGCCTCTCGCATTCTACCGAGGCTTGTCCAGCGTAGCTCATATTTTCTGTGACCTCAAATGTAGCTTGGATGTCTTTATACGTGCCTACACATGCTGTACCCCTTCAGCTGACGTATCAACGTTGTCGCAATCTCTTCCATCCTACTGACCAAGGTCGCGCGACTCATCCAGCATCAACAAGGGTCTCGCGATGACTCTCGACAAGAGAAGTCATGGTCCTCGCCGACGAACAGCATCCCCACATGCCCCAGGCGTCATTTGCGACCGATGCTTTCCCGGGGATAGGGAGCCGGAAAAGCGTATCCTTGAGGATCGTCAATGCGAACTCATCACGCGCCTGCCAGCTCGACTCGATACGTTCGGCTAACCTTTGCGTACCACAATTATAGCCGAACAGAATGTACTACTTCGCTGAGATGCAGCTTAGCTTGCGGACGAGCAGGGTAAAACGTGCAGAAGAGCGGTACAAGGCTGGACTAGCCATTGGCGTGCGCTTGCCGCAAAAGTTTATGTCAGGCGACAATGCCTCAAAGGTATAGACGATATAACTTTAGGACTTCTCCCATTCCTTTATGTAGACCGTGATTGCGTCCCACCCGAGGTTTGCCAGACTCAACTCAGGACCTCCTTGCAGCATCTTAACTTCCATCCATCTTTGACCATGACGACCTTGGAGGAGAAACCAGACGTGCAGCGGCAGTCTAATCCCGCAGATAGAGAGAAAATTCCAGCAGACTTCACAACCAAAGACGTTGAGAAATCAGCAATAGAACACCATCCGCAGACAGATATCCAGTACCACGTCACAATCAAAACATGGTGCGTTGTGACCGTAAGTATTGTTCAGGCAAAAGGATTCTTACATTGAAGCGCGTACTAACATAGTAGATCCTCGCACTCTCCTACGGCATCAGTTTCTGGATCGTCCCCGCCATCAGCGCATGTCAGACCGTAACCGCCACCCAACTTGGTGATCCTAGCGCCGCGTCCTTCTACGTGAGCTTGTACACCATGACTGTAACCATTGCTTTCATGGTCTGCGGTGCCAACAGTGACTTGTTCGGCCGAAGGTGGTTCATCGTGGCGGGAAACGTCATCATGTTCGTTGGGTTCATTGTGGGCGGTTCTGCGAAGAACAACACTTCCATGTTGGCAGCCATGGCTTTGATTGGATTCGTGAGTGTACGAGCATGCCTCGATGGCCAAGGCTAACTGTGTTATAGGGCGCTGGAAATGCTCAGCTTGCAGCTTTTGCACTGCCAGAGTTACTGCCCAACAAGTGGCGCGCGGCAGCCATTGTGCTTGCTGGTACGTGACCGAAAATGTCGAAAATAGCCCTGTATGCTAATGAGATGAAGACGCTGGTGTTTATTTTGCTGTTGTAGTTGGCCCGGTAGCAGGTCGTTTTGCTGCACAAAACGCTGACTCGGTGAGTTGATCTTCTCAAACTATCAGAAACCCATCTAATTCCCTCTCTAGTGGCGCTGGCTATTCTATGCCCCGGCCATCGCCGTTTTCTTCAGCTTCCTCGGTCTCTATCTCTACTACTTCCCTCCGAAGCACCCCAGAGGTCTCCCCACAAAGCAAGCCCTCAAAGAGCTCGACTACGTTGGCGCCATCCTCTTCATCCTCGCCGCCACCCTCATTCTCGTCGGCATTGTCTACACCACCACGCTTCCCTCTAAAAACCCCAAGGTCATCGGCACGCTTGTCAGCGGCTTCGCCTGTCTCGTCGCGTTTGCATTGTGGGAGACGTTTGCGCCGCTCAAGCAGCCGCTTACGCCTCCGCATGTGTTCACAAGGGACAAGGGGAGAGAATTGACATTCCCGTTCATCGTGGGGTTTGTGGTCACCATGTTCTATTATGCTACTAATGTGATTTACCCAACCATGATCTCGGTGTTCTTCACGGATGCGACTACGGACTTCAGATATGGTATCTTGCTGACGTTGCCGCAGAACCTGGGTGAGATTGTCGTCTCGTCGCGATATTGAGTTCATGACTGACGTTTTCAGGACTCTGCTTCGGAGCCGCCCTTTTGACGATATTTGGCAGCAAGATAGGCCACTGGAAGTGGACTCTCACTGCTTCGGTGACTGTCATGGTTGTCTTTGGTGCGCTTCTTGCACTTGGCAACCCTGAGAGAAAAGGCATGATGCTGGCCTTTGTCTTCTTGTCCATGACAGGATTCGGATGGGCGCAATATCTGTCAATTGCGTTCATTCAGTTCGGTGTGCCGCAAGTTGAGTTGGGTATCTCCGGTGGATTGGCAGGCGTGTCGAGATTCGCTGGTGGTGCGATTGCTATCTCTGGTACGTATCCCATGCAAAGCTTCTCCAAGATCAGTCACATGATAGCCACGGGCGGTCTCAAATCTGGAAACCCATGTGGTTCGCCTACAGTACCAGGACGAAAGTCTGAGTACAATCGACCTACGATTTGCCTGCCCCAAGCTAACACGCAATACTGGGCCCTTATCCTATTATCGTGGTGCATTATGACAGCTTAGAGGTTACTCTTCTAACAAGTATAAGTTTACACAACAATTCTGACCAACGTCCAATCCACCAATGCCGCCCGCTTAGTCCCAGCTGCTGCCGCCGCCGCCGGTCTGGATCCTTCCTCCGCGTCCGCGCTCCTTGCCGCTCTACCTCTAGGTGCCGATGCCCTAGCCAAAGTTCCAGGAATCAACTCGGAGATCATTGCAGCAGCCGGTGCAGCCTTCACGCAAAGCTATGTCATTGGGCTACGCACAACAGCGCTGAGCTCGCTCAGTTTTGGTGTGTGTGCTATCATCGCTTGTCTATTTTGTAACGATATTGGGCATAAGATGAATGATAAGATCGAGGTGTTCCTGGAAAATGATGTCGGTGCTGAGCAGAACAAGTTCCATTGAGCAGATGTCGATCAGGCACCGTAATATACAGCAGGAGAGGGGGACATGACATATACCCGGTATGGAGGCTATTGCGTCGATTACTGAAGTACAATTAAGACTTTTCGGCCTGCTCAATGTTGAGGTGAACAGTGAATTTGAGTACTATAAGTTGCCGCAGATGCGCACTTCGGTCTGTCAGACACTTCTTTAGTATGCACGCCCAGATTAATCCTAATTTATACTCTTCTTGCGCAAAGAATCTCACCAAATGAAAAAAAGCCCATAATTGGTTTCTTTGAGCCGGGCTTCGAAGTGGCTTTTAGTTTTTGTCACATTCGAACTCTGACAGGAAAAGATCAGACGGTGCGGCCGTTCGAACCACTTTCTCAACATTTCATTTGCACGGCCGAAAGATGGCTTGGCTCTCGAGTAGGTACAATGTGCTAACTATTACTACTGTAGGGTCCCCTCGCCCCGCTAGCACAACGACTGTGCCGAAAATTTGTGCCTTGGTCCGATCTTACAACGACACTGATCTTTTTCCTGTAGGTCATAGCTCAGCACCACGGGCGCGCGTTGTGGAACAATTCCAAATAGCGCGACATGATCGCCGTCTTTTTAGCTTTCACGTTTCAGTATCCGAACTTACCTTGAACTATTCATCTTAGCTGGTTAATTCTAGGGCTCCATATACAGTGCCCGCATTCGCATCTGGATGCTTTGATCCTGTTCTCTAAAATTAGAGTTTAGTGTGTTCTGGAGCATATGGATCAGTTGTCCTTTATGTGTAGTCTCTAAACGGTTGTAGCTTTCAAGAAATCCTCAAGACAAAGGAAATGATCACCTTTATAATAGAGTACGTTTGGGCCCTCAAGTCATTTTGGCACCTGCTCGCGAATACACTCGGATACAAATACGCGCCGCCAAGTCGAAGGAAGCAACATACTGTGGTATCAGGCATAAGTAGTGTACATGGCCCGCGCACTGCAGGGATGCAGCTTGGCAGGAGTCAGGTAACGTAAGCCCGGTATTGTCTTGTTTTGTATACGGTTTCTAGTACTTTGTATAACCACCCTCGGCATCTAATACCGCCTGGCACCTAGCTGGCATACTATCAATGAGCTCCCTTAGATCCTGCACTGAAATCGAGTCCCACGCTTCCTGTCCAATCTGCCGTAGAGCGTCATATGTAGGCTGCCTCCCACCTTCTTGATCAGGGTAGTGCAGCTCTATATAGTCCTTCATCTTATTCCAAACAGCCTCGATAGGGTTGAGGTCTGGGGAGAAGGCTGGCCAGTAGATAGGATAGATACCTCGCTCATGAAGCTCATTGCGAGTATACGCAGCAGAGTGACCTGGCGCCCCATCCTGCATGAATCTCAAAGTAGGATTCATACGTAACCAGCCATCAACAATAGGAACAATCCTCTCACAGTAGCTCTCCTTATTGATAGTCTTCCATTCTTTCTCCCAGAATAGGCAAGGACCCTTTGTAATGCCTGAAAAGCAGCCCCAAAACATCCACCCACGCTTCCTGCATACCTTTTCAACTATACAGGTATCATCAAGCTCCTCTCCAGGTCTCCTAGTAACCCAGACTTTGCGGTGCCTGCCACCAGTAACCCAGGTTTCATCACTCCAGAGGATACGCCACCATTGTTCAGCGCTCCAGTGGAGGTGCTCCTGGGCCCACGTCGCTCTAATCTGTCGATTTCTCTCAGTTAGGGGAGGTTTCGCATGAGCAACCCGACGTGTATACCCTCTACTGCGTAGAGCAGTCCGTATAGCATATTGTGTGACTTCCCACTCTGCAAAAGGTCCCTCTGCAAGAGCCTGATAGCTCATCTGCCTGGCTGTACGCGAGGACTTGATATAGGCCTCAAGCTCATCAACTTGGGCATCGGTGAGCTTGCGAGGGCGACCAGAACGTTTCTTTGGCGTGACGCGGTTGCTAGCGATCGCGTAGGCGACTTGTCTGCGAGAGAAACCTAATAGGTTGGCGATAAAAGTTTGCGTATGGCCTGCTAGGTGCAGGGTTTGCGCTTGCAGGCGCTCGTCGCGGGAGAGGTATCGATGGCGAGGTGGAGTTGATGGCGGTGACATTGTGTGGGTGGGAGGAGGATGACTTCAGGATGGCAGCGAGGACAAAGGTACACGCGTTTCAGTACGTAATTATAGGTAATTAGATGTATTTTTGTCAATAGAGCGATTATGAGTCATCGCGTGATCATCTTGGCAGCACCCCTGCAGTGCGCGGACCATGTACACTACTTATGCCTGATACCACAGTAAACAGTAAGGCAGGATTGCCTACAAGGTCATGCGCACGTCCCAAGACTAAAGGTTCGTGCTGGTATTTGGCATCCTGAGTCAGTACGCCCCGACAAAGGCATTACCGCAACCCTGTAGAACTTGTTAAGCTGACGCTCAATCATAGGAGCGTTCTCTCAAGTCTCAAGTCTTACGGTCTGTGGAAATGCACCGACTGGATTGCATCTTTCCTCGGCTCCAGGCCGGCGAACATATTTATAAGTGATCGATATGTACGACAGTCTAGCGTACCCATCTGGGCATGACTCGAATTTATCTCATCTCGCAATCGACCCAGTGAAGCCCGTGCACTGAGTACCCGCCGGATGACCCAGGTTCCAGCCTTCGCTAACATTACCCTATGTCAAGTAGCCGAAACTCTTTCGGGTATGCTTAGATCGGACGACTCGCTAGTGTTAGAGTATGGGGCCAAAGCAGTAACACGTGTGCCACGCCAGTCAAAATGTGCACCCGCTTATGCATGTGGTAAGGATGGGGGAGGGTTCAGGCCAGGCGCAGACGTGAGCGCCACGGATACTCTCTCTCTTTTCTCACACATGCAGAACGCCACGCCCGTAAGCAGCTCTACGGTACCTTTGGTGTGTACACATGCCCAAGGTATGTGTTTGCACCGCTACGTGGTTGGCAAGATGCGTTGTCTGATGAAGTTTGAGTAGGAGATTGTCAGTGTTTCTAAAGCATACTCGGAGAACTCGACGTCCCCGAGCACCCGCAATTGGAGCAATTGGTGGGTGATTATCGCGAACTGCGGCAAGCGCAGGATGTCCGCCCCGTTACGCCCCGTTACGCTTTGGCCATCCTATGGTCAGCACAGCCCCAGATCCCCTGCTCCCTCACATTGCCCCGAGAAATCAATACCTCGCGTGCTGCTGCATGGAAAGTTCCATCCCCCTCGCTTGCTCTCGTACGACTGGTCTCGAGGTTTTCTGCAGACTCGCTCTCTCGCCCGCCTGGATACGATCCCCCAGGACTCGATCAAACGGTGATACTGATCCATCCTCAACACTGTCATTACTGCGATTTACTAGTCCCACGAGTACGCGCCGCAAACTCAAGTTCAAGATGGCAGACCTAAGTCCCAGTTCAACGGCCCCGGAGACGTCGATGATCACGAACAAGGCATCGATAGACAGCTTCAATCGTGGACCGATCACAAAGCGTTGGGAGCCGGCACCATCATGTTCGGAGACGATGTCGTTCGACAACAACATGTACTATGGCTGGGGGGCTGCAGGTGTGGTAGATTCCGCGTGTTACCCCCTGGGGACCATGAAATACGACGACATAAAGCCCGCAAGCTCGTGGGAGTTGTACTACTGTAAGCTTCACATCGAGCAACATCGTCTCATTGAACTAATCATAGGCTGCTGTAGACAGCCCAGCTGCCTGCCCAGATGATTGGGCACGTGCTCTCACATTCACCGATGGCATACCACATAACAACATGTTGACAACTTTGTCTGTGTCAGCAAGTACTACTGCTATTCTTTGCTGTCCTTCGTGAGTGAAACCCAACACCCTGAGCGCCGACTGACACCAGAACTGACTCATTTCACAGCGGCTTCCGGTACTACACAGAGGGACACGTGTGTACCTCAGCGATAAAAGACGGCTCCACTGTGAAGTACGTCGTTCCCCAAAATGACGACTTCGGCACACTCAAGATCGGCCCCGTGAGCACCAGTAAGATGTCCCCAGCTCGTGATCAGCAAGGTATCGAAACTGACATGTCGTCTTGCAGGCTCGTATACAGCCGAATCGCATGCCTTCGCGAACGGCATAGTAGTAATGTTCCAGAGCTCCGACGTCGCCATGCTCAAATCAGCGGCGGTAAACCCCACTGCCGCAGTAACATCGACCTCCAACCTCTCAACCCCTACCTCGACTGGGCATTCCGAGACCACAGGAACGGCCAGCAGTACTTCGGCGCCCACGGGCGCTGTGACAGACGCACAGTCGGGCACGAGTTCGGGGGGACTCTCCACAGGTGCCAAAGTCGGTATGGGTGTCGGCATACCCTGCGCACTGCTCCTCGGTCTGGTGTTTGGATGGTTCCTGTTCCGCAGACGAAAGGCAAACCCATACCCGCCTCCCGGGTACGACGAGGCGGGCATGGTCAAGTATGCCCAAGTTCACGAGGCCCATTCCGAGCCGCCGGAAATCGGGGGCAACCACAGGATGGACATACAGCCATCGGATACGAAGGTCGCCGCTGCGCAAGTGCATCAGAGACATGAGCTGCAGTGAGGAATTTCACTGGGCCGGAGGAAATGTGCATCGTCGTTTAGCGCTTCTGTTCCATACCATACCCTTCTTTTGTAATCTAGTAGTCTTTTATTCTTTGTGGAGGCCTGATGAGTGGATCGGAGAGACACGAGGAGCCTTGTATGGATCTACGCCTGCTAAAAGGTGAGAGGGGCATGACTACCTAGTCACTGAATACCAAGGGTGGATATTAATTACTGTCTTCTACGTGATATACGTACGTGCCGATACACTTGTTCAAAAACTTGGTGGAGCGAGCATACTTGTCGCCCGACACGAAAGCTCACCGCGTAATGGATGCACCCTCAGCGATCTAGTAGAGGCACCACGATGAACCGAATATGTTTGTCGTCTGCCAACCGTCTCTCACTTGACGTTGAAGTAGGCATGCGAACCTGTCGTTTAACGACGCCATGAAGCCAGGGTACAATGCATCGGGGTCCTAGTATCACGAAAAGCCCGGCAGCTTGGAGACAAACCTTTTCTTTACCGCGTGCACGTGCGTCTCTGACTGTAAAGTGCCTAACCCTCTTGTAAGAGGTGGTGAACGTCGGTTCATTCTGCTCTCTGCCCATCATGCTTGCTCGTAGAAACTGACCCTGGTAAACGGCAGTACATTTTTATAAGCATTCAAATTGATGCTCTCAAATCCTGTACAGGGCTGTGCCACTTTTCAAGGCTGATAAGGTAAAATCGCAACGTGGGGAAAGCGCGACCCAATTCACATCCTCTATCATCAGTACCCACGGTAAATGCTTAGAGAACCGCACCCTTGAGACGTTCAGGCTCGCAGCGTCTTAATTTACTGAGTGGAGATAATCCGCTCCGCAAATGCCTATCCTGCTCCACTGTCAGCCAGACCACATCGCCAAGCATGCCCACCGTGAAAAGAGCCAAAACTTCGGGATTCGCAAAACGGACACCCTGCGTCTTAATCATACATCTCGTGCCTGCGTATACGCATGCTCGATCTGAAACTCTTGCCACGTTTTGGCGAAGTCCGACGCCTCGGGGACAGCCCAATTCCCGGCCGCGCAAGTGCCGCGCAAGGCCGAATCCGCTTTCGCGGTGCAGATCCTCCAGATTTGAGCCCTGTTGGGAGTGCCCGTCCGGGGTAAATTTGGGTGACTCCGTGGTGATGTGGCATGGAGGCGGGAAATATTCTTTTGGTGTTGATGCTCATAGACAGGTTTGGAGCGGCCCAAAATAGGCGCCGGGTGGGTCCATGTTGGGCTGATGCAGAGCACATCATGCACCTGGGTGGATATCGCTGGGCTGCAACGGAGCCTCATCCCGTCTTTTTGGAACCCAATCGTTGATTCGGGCAGCGACATTAGTAGATCGTCGAGAATTGGGAAGTTGGAAGAAAAAAGAAAAAAAAGAGAAGTGAGTCAGACGGATGCTAGGTGCGAGTGTAGCCAGGAATGGGTTCTTTTTGGAGATGTTGGAGGCAGTACACACTAGTTTGTACATGCAAAGCTGTGTACTCTGAGAGGTTGCCCCAGAGGGGTAAAGGTAGACTTGATCAGAACAAAGGCCCACTCGTTCGTGACATGGTTGGCGGGGCTGTTCGGTTCAGCCCTAAAATCCGTGCCTCCTTAGCATCTCTTGGTCACACGACGTTAACTTCAGTTCTAGTGAGTGTCATGACGAGAAGGCAACCTCGTCCAAAGTTCTCTTCCAGGCGCAGCACACGGCTCAGAATCACACACCTCCAGGGATTCCACGTGGAACCTTGCTTGATCTACTTCCTGTCAGGAAAAAGTGGCTCTTCAGATACGTGACGGTCAGAAATCACCGCCCACCTGGTTGTTAAGAACGAAATGTGCCGGGATACTGTTGTCATACGAAACGCCGACATCGCCGTGAAGAGGCAGACAAACCCGATCGTGGCTTAGATCGTGGCTTAAGCCATATATCTTCATCTCCTCTAACCTAGAGGGTCGATGGCGGAATAGTTTTGGTGAGTCTCCAGCTTGTGACTTGAAGCCGTGGAGATGATTGTTATCACTGGCGACGGTCGTCAATCTCAGCGCACCAGTCAACAGCAGACAGTGTCTTCCTGGACTCTTCCGTATTCTTCTGAAGTCAGCACAGGCGGGGGTCCACGGTACTAGTCACTTCCTTAATCAATCGTCAGGTCTCACAACATCTATGCGAAAATTGTTTTGTGGGCGCAGGTGGGTGAAAAGCTCGGGTCGTACATGTTCTGGAGGCCAACGATCTGTCGTCAAGTGCTTGCACCGCGGGGGAGCCACAGTAGCACCACGGAGCGATGTCATAGGATAACAGAACAGAGGGCGTGAGCACAGTGATTGTGAATGTGCGCCCCTTCAAGAAAACAGTCTGGCGCGGCGAGTTGCGCACTTCTGCGCCAGTAAGGCATTGGTTCGCACGACGGCAGGGTCGAGGAAAGGTGGTGGAGGTTGACTCGGAGATGTGCCAGATGCCCGTGGCTGGAACAGGAAATGCTACTGCATTGAGCGACGCAGCATCCATCTTTAGGGCACCGGGACGTAGAAGCATCAAGCCTGTTGAAGCGGCGCCATTGACCTCAGCTCACGATAACGTCTTTCGCCAATGCGGTGCGACGGGCGATGGATAGCTGGCACTGATTACGGCGCGTGCCACTGCGCTGCTATTGCAGATGGCCACCGGCATTCCTGGGATGGAAGTCCACGAATGGTGACTAGGACCAGTTCGGAGGTTCGGCGAGGGTACGGTCTAGTGAGCGATGTGAAGACGAGGCGGGTTACACGGGATACAGGTGTCTCTATATAGTTGGTCTGCAGCGGATGCCGACCCGCTAAGTAGGCGACAAAACGGACGAAAGGGCGGGGAATCCCGCGAGACGACGTGTGGCAGGTTGCTGTCAGCGGCCGGCGGGTGGCGAGAACGAGAGGTCCGCTAGACAGAGGTGCGATATTAAAACGAGGTTGGGGGTGAGTTGTCAGCGGGTCGACCGCTCGTTCCTGCTTCATGCGGGTGCACGTGCAGTGGCCTTGACGTGGAAGGAACGGCCAGCATCGCCACCCAGCGCGGCGGATCGAGCAGTCGACGACATACGGGAAACAGTCTAGCACACGATGCGCGGACGGATGTCGCTGGTGGTGGAGTTGCGGGGCGTGAAAACAGCACGGCGTCTGCTAAGGCTAGCTGCCGCTTTGGAGGGGCCAGGGTGCACGTCTTAGCGCACTGTAAGCTCAGATGGAGACGTCCAAGAGGCGGTGAGCACCGCGTCTGGGTGGATGCGAGCAGCACTGCTCCGTCACCACGGCGGGCGGGCAGTCCCGGAACAGCAGCGAGAGCGAGAGAGGGTTTGGTTTCAGGTGTGGCCAAGCGCAGGCGTGTTCGAGGGCCATTCGGGGCGGCGAGCACCCCTCTCGACACGATGCGACGGCCATTGGCGAGTGGAATAGCTGCACCTCATCTGCAAACAGCCGCGCGCGGGCCAATCGAGCCAGCAGACGAATATTACGCACATCGCGATGAGTCGCAAGATCGCCCTCAGGGAGTCGCACTGCTGCGGCGCCAGAGCAGAGCGCGGGCCTGGGTCGTCTCAGCACACGCAACGAGGGCACCGCGGGACTATGGGCTTTTGCGCGCCGCAGTCGTCGGCAATCAAAGCCCATGGCATCCATATTGCCATGTCCAGACGCCAGCAACAGCCTGTTCGCCGGCTGCAGGGCTGCTGCCGAGTCACCCACATGGCCGCATCCTCTGGAATGCGTTGCGCGGCCAGCAGAAGCAGCGACCAGACAACCGCACGGCCAGCCGGGCTCTCATCGCCAGACGCCCCGTGACGGCCGCGCACTCGAGGCAGCGCGACGAGTGGAGTGGAGTCGCAGGCGCTGCGCAGTGAACCATAGCATACCTTGCAGCTCAGCGGCGGTTCGCTGCCCAACCCTCCACTAGCCGCTCCTGTTAGAGTACAACTAGATTCATGCGCACCCCGGCCGCTCAGCCCAATGCTCCTCCGTACTGAAAAATTCCGTAAACTCGGCGGCCCGCCTGCATGTGTCTTCTGTCGCAGTCCGGCGTCGTCATTCCAGCCTGAGCACTTTTTGCACGCGCTGCCTGCTCTCCTCTCTTCATTCCCTCGCACCCCCGCCAGCCCCAGTGCTCTCTCTGCTGCCTGCCTCTGCCCTCAGCCCGCCCTCCACTGCGTTATCCTACCTGCTATGAGTCAATCCCACGCATCCTTCTACCCTCTCTTCTCTCCGCACGCGAGGCTGCCCCGTGAATGATCGGCCGGGCCACATTTCATTAGCCGTAATCGATATCGACCCCGTCCCAGCCCTGGGCGCCCGCACCTGCCTCAGTAACCACCACTCCACCACGACAGCCTGCCGCTGTCAGCGACACCCGCCGTCGCCATGGCCGCCTCGACGAGCGAGCGTGACCTTAACCCGACCGTCGAGGACTACCACTCCGACGATAGCGAGGACCCCGTCCTCGAGTCGTTCCGGCGCTCGCCCGCCGCCAACGTCGCTGCAAAACGCTCTCATCCGTCTGACCTGGGCTCCGATAAGGCCCAGCCAGACAAGGAGAAGGTGCTTCACAGCGACCTCCAGAGCGACTCCGGGTATTCCAGCCACACCGCCGGGACCATGAGCAGCGCTGATTCGGTCCCAAGTGCGAAGATGTCGCAAACCTCCACGGCTCCCTCGAGCGCTGCCTCCATGCCCCCTCCCAGTCCCGCGGCCACTAGACGACGACCGACCGTTGTCGAGGACCGCAGGAAGACGACCGAGAGCCCGCGCAAGCCGTTGCAGCGCAACAACTCCACGGCCTCCAGACAACGACCGGCTGTCACCCGGAGACCCACCCTCGCGCAGGCCGAGGAGTGCAGGGACCCCAATTGCAAGACGTGTGGGCCCAATGCACCTCCTCCTCGACGTGGCAGGCGCGAGTCCCTGGCCATGGACTCTGGCCTCGACGTCTCCTATTCCCCTTCCGACGTGCGCTCGCAGCGCTCGGATCCCGCACCCTCGACATATGCCTCGCCGCCCTCTCCGACTTATAACCGGCAGCCCGCTCCCTACATGCAGGGCTCAACCATGGTGCAGCCCGCCCAGACACGTCCAAGGGCCTCGTCGACTGCTCGCCGTCCCATGAGCTACCACGGAGACCCAGGACAGAACTATTTCGTGCCGGGCATGCCCGCCCCGTATCCTAGCCCGCCTCATGAATACGGTCCACCGCCCGCCATGCCCACTCACTACTCGATGCCACAACCTCAGCACCATCCTCAGATGGCGCCGTTCATGATGAATGCCACGCCTCCTTCTCATTACTACCAGGGCGGCCATCCAATGGCTCAGGCTCAGCACATGCCCCAAACATCACCACCCTATGAGCACCAAAGGCCACAGCTTTCGGCTCGTACTGCTTCTAACTTTCCCGCACGCAGGCCCGTGTCTGGATTTGGAGGTGCGCTGGTCACTTACGACAACAATAAAGCAGAGCAGTCTATGCCGTCCGCCCGCTACGGCAACGCTCCTCAGAGTGCCAGGCAAGAGCGCTTTCCCATGAAAGCACTCATGCCAACGGCGCACCACGACTCCGAGAGCTCCGAGGAATACGATTCCGAGTACGAGGAAGAGGCACCTGTCGCCCCTCCACCGAAGCAGCTCATGCCGCCGCCCAAGATGAAGAGTAGATCGAAGCAAGAGCAGAGGCCTGTGCTTCGTCACGCCAAGACTACACAAGTCACCCAAGTTTACAATGATCGCCGTGAACGTCGCCAGTCCGTATCCCAGTCTCAGACGTTGCCAGAACGTCCCAGGGAGAGAGATAACCGAACTTCCCGGGTTAGCACTGCACCACCCTCGCGGTCCATCTCCGTCAGCCGACCCGCGCCACCCAAGCGTGTGACACAGTCGGCTTATGACACGCCTCGTGCAAGAGTGCTAGTCGAGAACCCCAGAAGTAGCCGTCGTCAATCTTACCAGGCTTACGAGCGGGCCTACGAGCCGCAGTATGAAGACGATTATGATTCCGAACAAGAGGAACGCCGTCTGCGTCGTCGTTCAAAGGTCTACCGCGCCGACGAAGACGATGCCATCGTCGTAACCGAACGACCCGCTCGCCGCCGCACAGATGCTTCCGTCAAACGCGCCGAGTACGTCGTTGGAAAAGAGACGGCCAGGGTAATGGACGACGTGGAGGCATACCAGCAACGCACCCGCGGAAATTACGAGCCCTTGAGCGAACAGGTCCACAAGATTGCTAAACAGCGTGCTTCACGTGTACCTTCGGACCCTGACCGCAAGACCCGCATCAGCCAGTCCGCCCGCACGACGGTTACTAACGGCAACAACAACGGCGAGATCCGCCTTCGTGTTGATGCCTCTGCCCCTCTGAGCCTTTCTTTCAACGGGGACATGGAAGGTCGTACCCTCCAGATCAACCCCGCGGAAGACGGCATGGCCGATATTGTTATCGGTGGCCAACGCGGGGAAGATGATGTCTACCGTAGCGAGAGAGGTAGTGTTAGGGGCAGCAGGAAGTCAATGATCGCGGGTTCTGCCAGACGTGAAGCCGAAGAAGTCTCAGTCAAGAGTGGACGCAGCAGCCAGGGCCGACGGGACCGAGAGGTTGAAATCGAAAGCCGACGAGACCGCGACCGGGATGCAGAGAGACGACCTCTCAGGCGCCAGACCAGGTACTACTAGGAGCGCGGTCACTCAGGCAGCATCCATTACGAAACCTGGACACATATCTTTTCGGCTTGCATTTATTGCCATTCCGCTTTTCTTTAGTTCTCGCATACCCGCTTGTTGTGTCTTTGGACTTTACATTGGGCGGACCGGAGTGAAACCAAAAGCTTTTTTGTCTAAAAGTTGGGCGTCATTCCATTCCGCGCCTTGGAAAGCCCACAAGGCTAGTTTATTGTTTCCCCGCACGATTCCCCCTTTCCGCGACAGTGCAGGTCACACATGGTATTGTTTGCTAGACACGGACGCTCACGCGCAACACATCTGTTTTGCATGCGTGGGGCTTCCTAGGCTCACGATGGAACGAGACTGTACGATCGGTTACGACTGTCGCTTTTCCATACTCTGCGCGATTCAATTTATTCTATGTAGAGCTTCTGAGCGAGCGATTCGAGCAATATCCTTGTTTCCGCCTTCTCCATCGGTCGTTAGCGATACGTTTTCTTTTACTTTCCTCGAACATCATTATCTTCGTTTCGCGGATACCTGCTCCCTCACGGGAGGCATTGCAGCGCGAGCTTGGTGGATTTGAATACCCCCTTTTTCCTACTTTACGACTCGGTGTACGGATTTCTTTGACAGATAGCTGATGAGAAGATGAGGCATGAGAGTTGATGACGGCTATGATGTAATGAGGATAGGCCACACGGCTGCACAAAAGGTGGATGGGCGACTATGTAGAGGCGGAAATTGCCAGACAGGACGGATATACGATCTTGGTACACGAGAGAAATATCACGATTCCTTTGCCAGCTCCACAACCAACCCTTTCACTGTGTGCCTTCTTTGTCATTCAAATGGACGCATTGTTCACTGGCTATAGCATTGCCGTTCACGCCTAGCATCGAATCCTCCGGCGCGCAACCTCATCCTGCGGCAACACACCCGCGCCCTCCACGTTTCCAACGCTTCTAGAACCTCTCCACCTCAGTCCCTCCCCACAAGACCCTCTTTTCTTCACCGCGATCTTCGCCACGGAAGCAGCCTCATCCATGTCTCACCGAGGACCGTACGCTGTGCGGCCCCGCCCGCCTCCCCTCACCTTGCCGTGCCGTGCCACTTGCCTTCCGCTTAGATCGCAAACACCACCTCCCACGTATCTGCTCGCCCACTCAGCGTCAACAACTCTGAAACACCCCCAGGCCACGTCTACATCACGTGAACGCTAGTCCCTCGGGGCCCGAGCTCGAGGGCACTAAGCTTACTGCGTGAGGTGAGGCGAGCAGTCCCGTGATTACCTCATCTCCCTTCATCTGGCTGTTGGCTCGGCCCTCGTGCAATTCATAGCAACGGGTGGCGAGACGAGACCAACGCTGCTGCGCTGGCGTGCTCGCTGACCGGCTGACCGTCTGTCGTGCATCAATCGCACGGCGCCGGGCTCCCCATCCGTCCAGACATCGTCCGTCGTCCCCCTTCTGCCGACCGATCGATGGCTCGCAGGCCGACACGACTAATATCAAAGTCACGTTGTTCACCGGTCGAATCCCTTGGCATATGCGGCCCAGCCAGCGCGCTATCGCCCTGCAGCGTTGTAACGATACAGTAACATATGCGCTGTGTGGTGTGTAAGCGTGTGAGGGGTAGGTTAGCAGAGTGGATGGGTGGCGAGCAGAAGTCCTCCAGACTCACGGCTAAGGCAGGGCAATCAAGTTAGCGTAGGCAGCAGACAGCCATATGCACGAATCTATGTAGGGTGCTGCAGAGCATCGTACGGCCTGCATGAGAGCTGGAGCCGACATCACGCGGGCGGAGCCGGGAATCGATTCCAACTTTCGCTTCACACCTGGCCGCGGATCTCTATATCCATGATCGTGTCTTATCCTATTGTGCATGGCAACTATACTTTTGGTCCTCATTTTCCGCTATGCATCTTCAAGAAAACAACTAGGCAAAAGCGAGAGGATTACCAAGCCGCAAGATCAACTTCCCTCCGTAGTCCGTCTTCATAGGCCGTCTCTTCGTAACAGGGCGCAACGCGTGCCACCCGACATGCATATGTCTCCTGTCACAGAGCCCGCACCTCCCGCAAGCAACTGATAACGACATACGTGCGCATCTAGTCCTCGGTAAGATCGCCATACTCCCATTGACCCCTCCTTTCTTCTTGAGCGATGGTTTGCCTCTTCTTCAGAGCACCAAGGATATCGGTTGCACTGCGCTCCCACGCCCTCAATTTCTTTGGCACCATCGCAAGACCCTCGCTAATTACTTCCGCGTTGATGCTCTCATCGGGTTTGTCGCTCTGCTTAGGGTCGAATAGGGTCACCCAGAGAGTGCCATCCTTGTCCACTTGATCGACGTTAGCGACAAGTTGGCGGTCGGCCGTCTCTTGTGAAATGAAGTGAATCGCATCCGCAAGGTATTCAGGGTTGCTGGGCAACTGAGCAAACGAGAGCTGTGCATCCTGGGCCTGAGCCTTTAGCTTTTGTGGAGAAAATTGCGGTTGCGAGAGAGGGCGTAGGCGCGACCAGGGGATAGTCTCCGAGTTGCCGTAATCAATGTAGACGACTTCGGCCTTCTTCGCCTCCCTGTCGTTGCGTCGGATACGAGCTCGGTACCACTCATCGTCTGCGCTGAACTTGGCAGCCACAAAGTCGCCGGCCTTGGGAGGGTTCGGTAGACCCTGGTTGTTTGTAGGGTTCAGGTGGAAGCTGCGGAACGCGTTCATGAGCTCGGTCAAGGCGGCGCTACCTGTTCCGACTTGCTGCAGCTTCAATCGCCCCTCATCGGAAACGTGGGTAACGAGCACATCGCGGTAGTCTTTCCGGCGTTCCACCGCCGCGTCGCCGTTTTGTCCGTTGACATCAGCACCAGAATCGGCCTGCTCCGCATCCTCGTCCTGCGAAGGATCGTAGTCGTGCCACATTCCCTTCCGCGCGTCCTTCGCCCGCTTCTCGGCAGCGAACAGCTCGTTTGCATTGCCAGACTTCTCCGCAGAGTAGGCATGTACTGATGCAAGACCCTCTTCAACCAAGGTCTTGGCGAAGTTCTCGCGGTTGATGTAGAGTGCGCCGATGAAGCCACCGACTTTGTCGCAGTCCTCTACGTCAATTTCAACATCTCGCTGCTGGCAACGCTTGTTAGCGAAGTCGTGTGCTTCTTGACCAAAGGGCTCGCCCGTCTCAGTCGGGTTGCGTGCAGAACGTGGCGCGCGGATGCCAGAGAGCACAAAGGTGAGCTTTGCGTTCTCACGTGGGACAAGCACGGTGAATCGAGATGCTGACTTCACGAAATCAACAATGGCGGGAACCTTGCGTTGCCGTGAAAGGAGTGTCAGCTGGCGCTTGGCCTTCTCGAGAGACTCGGAGTAGTCAACATATTGCTTCGCCGAAGGAGCCTTAGGTGACCACAATCCCTTCTGCGCCTCTTGAGCAGCTGACTCGGCGAGCAAAAGGTCGTCGTAGATAGGGCTACGGTCGGTGTCATCTTGGCGGTGACGGATCACAGAAGCCAGACCATTCTCCACAAGAAGCAGACCGACGTTCTTGCCTTGGTATGTGACGGTGGCCATCTCGCGCTCATCATAGCCTTCAGTGGCCGGGCGCTTTCCATCGATGCGGAACTGGACATGCTTTCCGATCAACTTTTTCCGTAGGAATTCCTTGGCTTCTGGTACCCATGGCGCCTGCTTGGGGTCGGTGGGCTTTGGTTGACGAACACTGCTCAGGTTGATGCGCTTCTCTGCACCAGCTTTGTTCCTTAAGAAAAGCGTATCCGCACTTTGGACTCTGCTCACGGTGGCTTCGTTCTGACCAGCGGTTGAAGCTTTCGGGGCAACGTGACCTTGGTATACGCCCTGCTTGGAGTCCTTTGCCCTCTTCTCAGCTTGTCGAAGCGCAGCCATGTCTCCGCCGAGTAGCGTGGTGTGGTGATCGGTACACTTGGCCAGACCTGCCTCGAGCAGGAAGGGCGCAATGCTGCCTTGGGTGGGATGTCTGACGGTCGCCACGATCTGTCCGGTAGGGCTGGTTCCCAATACGTTGACAGTAACGTTTCGTTGCAATAACCGTGTCTCGACGAATTGCTGTGCTTCATCGCCAAAAGGCTCTGCGGGTTGTTCCTTGCCGTCCGAGGGGCTGGTTCGCTTCGTAGCCGGGGCTCGGATACCCGCAAGGAGAATGAGGGTCTGAACATGCTCGGTGGGCGAGAGAAGGAAGCGCACAATGAGGCGGTCGCCAGCGAGAACCTTTTCTACGATCGCTGTGCCAAGTTAGCCATGTTGCGCTCCTCGAGGACCGTTGCCTGTACGCACCAGTGAGATCCTGGCCCTTGTTGTCTTCAACGAACTGCTTTGCATCGCTCAACTCGGAAGACGAGCTGATGCGGGAGCCAGACTCCTGCCACAGGCCCTTGGACTCGGCCTTTGCCCGTGCCTCGTACACCTGGAGCTTCTCCAGGATAGCAGCAGCTTCCTCGGAGTCTTCCTTGCGGCCTGCGTCATCGCGCAGCTTCAGCCAGCCTTCGGCGACGGCGAGATCAGGCAAGTTCGTTCGGTTTGGCAGCGAGATGAGGCCATACTCGCGGTTGGCGCCTGTGGGGATTTTATACAAAATCTTAAATTGAACGACCTTGCCGACAAGCTGGCGGCGGAGGAAGTCGCGCGACTCGAAGGCGAATTGCTGAAAAGGTCAGCTCCATCTCTAAAGACGCCTCCGTACAACCATTCATGTATGCCACCTCCCGCTAGCGTCGCGGCTTCCTACAAGAACCCAAAGTAGACGTTCGGATGGATTCATGAATTCAATCGCTGGTAGATTGGAGAGTCATGTGGGCAGTAAAGTGTGCAGAGAAATGAACAACGGAATGCATCCTACCTCGTCTCCCTCCCGCCGCATTCGCGGGGCAGTAACATAGGCCAGGCTCAGGGTGCGCTCCTGCTTGGGGTTGTTGATATTGTGCAAGATGACCGTGTCTCCGGAGAGGACGCTCTTGACCTTCGCCTCAAGAAGCGACATGGTGGGTGGCGGGGGCGACGTGACGGGTTGTGCTACGCGGGGAGCTGTTAGCTACCGTGTTCACAAGAGCTCAGCAGATGGGTGGGGTAATGGGCAGAGGCGCACTCACCTTGTGTGAATCGAGGGTGCCAGCGGCAAAAACAGACAGCTGCTATGCAATTGGTTCTGCCAGTTGAATTGCAATGCTGTCTTTCGAGGTAGAAGTTGAAAGAAGCTGCGAGGGAGAGGTCGTGTGTCTTTGGCTGAGAGTCAGTGCGCAGGGCCCAAGTCCGTTTTTGTGGGGAGAGCTTAGCTACGCGAAACCCCCTGCTTCCACGTGCAGCAGCTCCCTCACCACACTAGACCATGCAGTATCGACCGCGACCCGTTCGAGCATGACGAAGTCAATTCACAACACTGAGTATGAGCGAAAAGATGTGTAAAGGCTACGTGGACAACCCTTACCCGCCAGATTCCATGTCCACCAACATCGAGCATCGAGACAGCCCCAGTGGACGGCATCGAGACCATTACTCACCAGAGGCGTACATTCTGTGTGACCCGAGGGGCGTGCTGCCCAGTTTCTGGTACGCAAGGTAAACGGCGTAGTTACTCTTGTCGCCTGCCCCCGAAGCTGCAGCCTCTATCTCGTCTTCCATTCTCTGCCAATGAATCATGTCAGCCCACGTAGCGTCGGGCTTGGTGCTGAATTGGACGTGCAGCGCTTTGTTTGGGCTGGGTCCGTTGACTGTTGGAAGATTCAACGATTATGGGCTTGTTGTCAGCATTCTCGTGCTTAACCTTGGAGTGGCTGGTCTCTTTGGTTCTCCGGTCGCTTCTCCGGTTTCTCTACTGCGCAGTCGGCATTATACTGTAAGTTTGGTAGTTAATGTTGGTAGTTGTACGGAAATTCATGTTTGTTAAATTCCATGGAGATACTTTGCATATGAAAACGGCTTTTGGAGACCTTCATCGCCTTGGTGATGTTGTTGGACACACAGCTGGAGAAATCCTCTGAAGTGACGGACCATCCTTGTGCATCTGAAAAGCTAGAAAGAGACCGGCGGGCACTTACGGGAGACTTCGGATGAAGAGGAGCGGCTAAAATATTAAAATGGTCTTAACGTCGATTGAAAGCTGAAAGTCTTCGGATATGTCACTGTCTTGGATGTTGCTTGCCTGATTTCTCACGAACTTTTGTGTCACGCATAAATATGCCTCAGTGGACTCAAATGCCGCTACAGATGAGGATAGACGGATGTATATATGAATGTAGCCATGCTGGGTATGGATTCTGATCAAGATTTTACAGTGGACAGAAACAAAGTAACAGGAAGACTGAACGGAAATCGGAAGAATATCCGCAAGATGAACAATATAATGTGATTGCTGACAAGGAATTATAGAATGGTATGTCACGGTCTGTAGAGTAAAAGAGAGAGCACCATCGATAATGTCTCTTCTCTGCTATAGTTTTGGAACACAGTCTCGCCGCTTCCCCCAGGCATTTATGCTGCATGGCTCCAATACTTCATGTCCGGTTTCGGAAACTTAGCACGCTCCTCGTCGCTTACGATGATTTGGATAGCCGGTGGAGTTCGGCGCCTCTTGTTCGTGTTTCTAGACGGACCGTGGTAGAACTCACGGCGAAAAGGAAGAACATCCTTTTGCTTCAGCAGGTTCACCAAAGCCGATGCATACCAGTTCTTGCTTAGAGCGTGATGGCTCGAAAGATACGTGCCAGGAACAACGCCAGAATCGCGCTTCGGCTGGAATGCATTCGGCGTCTTGAAACCTGACTGCAGGTATGCGAGATCGTGTGGCGCCACTTGCGGACCTTGAAGCAGTAACTGGCACATTTCCGCCTGCTTGCAGAGCTCGTTTTGATACGAGCCGCGATTCTCAAGGTCATGTAGCAGTCGGACGATCTGTTGGAAATGATCCATCAAGTTGAAAGCTTTCTCGTACTGGTCAACTGCGGCGTGGAAGTCAATACGAAGGGAGTTTAAGGGGACGCCTGTGTTACACATAGCAAGCACGTTATCTACCAACCGCTGCACGTTGCGCACACGATGTAGTACGACCTCGCCAAGCGAGGAGTAGCCATCACCATTGACCTCAAGCATGCCCCGCAGCCAAGGATGAATGATGGTTTTCACGATGGCTCGAATCTTCTGGTCAAATTCGACGACTTGACATCCCTTCTCAACATTCTCGATCTCCTTGTTCAGACTCAACTTGAGGCCCTGAAGCTCCTCGGTCTCCCATGACTGGTTCGACTGAGCAACACGAACAGCACGAGCTGGCGTTGACTCAGTGGCGTGGCAACCTGCGCACTGTGAACTATCCTCGATTATAGCAAAAATGATGTCCTTGTTGTATAGATCATCGCGGCCATGAGGACCAAGGGGTGTGCAGCAAGGTGGGGCGCGGTCGAGGTCCTGCGTACAAAACCGCAGGGCGTAAGGGCACAATCGGATGGCTTTTGGATGGGTGACTAAGGTCGTATGGCCGCAGGCATGTGTGACTTGAGGGAAGAAACACATTGCAGGTTGCTTAATGTTTGATATGTTGTCCAAGATTTGTTCGAAGTTTTGAGGTTCTTTGGATTGTGTATGGGCCTCTCGCAAAACATATATTTGAGAGAGATTTGGAGAAACAATGTAGACATTGTGATTGAACAAGCAGCAAATTCCGCACCGTTCCTCAGCAAATTATGCTCTGACAATGCTGGTCGTTCCTTTGAGTTGGTCGCTCTTCAGGTGCACGTAGCTGCATTTCGAGGATGTGGAGAACTGTTCAATGTACTTCAGGGCGAACGTTGTCTTTTATGGAACGCATTACCCGGAGATGACGCTGTCAGTCCATACCACTGCTTCTGCAGCTTCATAGATCACGACCAAGGCTGTGTGCTGTGAGTCGCGCAGCAGCGTCGAGGCGAGGGCCGTTGTGGAAGGTGGGCCGCGGCTCGAATTTAGCTTGGCGGACGGGACTAGCTCCTCCAGGGTCCCCTTCTGCAGCGAGGGGCGTGTTTCTCCCGTGAGACACCAAAGATTTACGAAGTTACGACCCATAACGATCCTTTTGCCAGTCTGCTGCCCGTTGCATTGTGCCATTGTTCCCGTTTCCCGCTTTCTTTTCGAGCACCGACCTGCGCGCCATTCGACAGCTCTGCACCGCTGACTTGGAGCTTTCAGCGCATTCTACACAAAGCAGTTCTGAGTGCGGCGACCCGCGAGCCTTTTCGCGACTGCCAGCTTTATCCACGCGGCCATGCCCGACACCACAAAGGTCGTGCCCCTCACGTGCCACGGGCACTCGCGACCGGTGCCCCACATCCACTTCTCTGCGCTGCAGGATGAGGAGCAGTACTACATCATCTCGGCCTGCAAGGATGGAAACCCCATGCTTCGCGATGGCCTGACGGGCGACTGGATCGGCACCTTCCTCGGCCACAAGGGCGCCGTGTGGCAGGCGCGCCTGTCCTCAGATGCCTCGCTGGCTGCGACCGCCTCGGCGGATTTCTCTGCGTACGTACTCCTCTCCAGCTTCCTCCCGGGACGAAGACATATGCTGAGACCTCCTGCAGCAAGGTGTGGGACACACACACTGGTGAAGCCCTCCACACCCTCACCCACGACCACATTGTCCGCGCCGTTGCTTTCCCGAACCAGCAGCAACCCCAGATTCTGGCAACTGGCGGCAAGGAGAAGAAGATGCGCATCTTCGACCTGAACAACCCGTCGCAGCCCTACGAGATCGGTGGCGGCGTTCACGGCGACACCATCAAGTCCATTGTGTGGACAGCAGACCCCAGCATCCTGGTCACCGCGTCTGAGGACAAGAAGATACGGTGGTGGGACCTGCGGACGCAGTCGACCATCGGCGAGTATGCCGTGGAAGGCCCTGTAGGCACGTGCGAGCTGGATAACACTACCTCGGACGGCGTGCTGAGCGTAGCCGCTGGAAACAGCGTCTACTTCTTCAACGGCAACTCGCCTGCGTCGCTCATCAAGAGCATCAAGACGCCCTACGAGCTGGCCAGCGTTGCATTGCATAGTGGCCAGCGCAGATTTGTTACTGGCGGGAGCAACCAGAACGATACCTGGGTCAGAGTCTGGGACTTCGATGCCGAGACGGAGCTGGAGACGAACAAAGGTCACCACGGTCCCATCTGGTCGGCGAGCTTTTCGCCTGATGGCAAGCTGTACGCAACGGGCAGTGAGGATGGTACCGTGAAGCTCTGGAAGTTCACCAATGGTCCTTATGGCCTCTGGAAGTAGAAGTTGCTTCGGCACTTGCGTAGGAGAGCATCTCGCAGCTGGCTTTTCTCGGCTTGATAGCGATAGGAAACGACTGCATAGAGGGAGTCGGACTCGGAGCGTGAGACGGCCCAGCACATACACTCCGCATACATAGGGGGAGTACGACTCCTGGTGTTGATCACACCGAACAGGAGGACAGTCAAATACATCGTCATGTCCACGTCAAATATGGTCTATGTTAAAGATGGTTTTCGCCAAGAGAATGATAACCAGGTATTCCACCAATGAGGTTAAAACGGTACCATCTGCGTGCGTGCTACACATCCATACCTGCATAAGCTCCGATAGGCACGTTCAACGTTGATAAGAGCTCCACATCTGATGGCACCCCATGGATGGAGTCAAAGGTGGGATTTGAGTTTAAAACTAGAGCAGCCGGCTCCTGCTCCTCGACGGCCTGGGTTTCGGTATCGAACATCACCACCAAGCAATCGTTGGACCCTTGCAAGCCACAATCCCGGAAGCTGTTCAAGTATCCGTTGAGTAGTGGGCAGCAAGCGGATATGCCTCTGTAGTTCTGTCATCATATCAAGTCCCAAACCCGCAGACCACATCCTCTGGCCACCACCTCAGAGCGTGGTGTACCACAAGTACCCCTCATCGACCCCTGCTCCGCAGGGCGCAACCAGCACATCGCTCCGATCCCATAACCACTATTACGAGATGAGCAAGAAATCACATCAAGATCACGGCATCGATGCGGCCCCAAGCGTGGACGAAGGCCAGCTCGCTGCCGAGAAGCAGATGCGAGATATTGGCGCAGAGTTGTACCTTGAAGTGCAGCAGTATTCGAGAGAAGAGCTAGATTCGGAAAGGAAAGTTGTGTTGAGGAAGATTGATTGGGTTATCATGCCGATGGTGAGTTAGCGATCCGTCGAAAAGATATTCCATTGCATTCTGATGAGGGTCAGATATGCTTCACGTACATGATCCAGTTCTTGGACAAGCTCAGCTTGAACTATGCTTCAGCATACACCCTCATTCCGGATCTTGGACTCCAAGGTCAACGCTACAGCTGGGTAGCTGCCATCTTCAACTTTGGCTATCTCTTTTGGGCATTGCCAGCAAATTACTTGATTCAACGTCTCCCCGTCTCTAAATATACGGGATCTATGATTCTCGTATGGTCGCTTCTCCTGCTCTGTCACGTTGCGGCGAAGAACTATGCTGGAATGCTGGCCCTACGATTCCTGCTCGGCATGTTTGAAGCGAGCATCAGTCCGGCTATAATGAACATCGTTTCAATGTTCTACACCCGCGAAGAACAGCCCTTAAGGATGTGCGTTTTCCTAGCGTTCAACGGCATGGCCACGATGGTGGGCGCACTGTTGGGCTACGGCCTTGGCCATGCGCACGGTACCAGTCTGAAGACATGGCAACTCATCTTTCTCGTCATCGGACTCATCAACTTCGTATGGAGCTGGGTTTTCCTCTGGGTGATGCCGGACTCGCCTTCATCCGCAAAGTTCCTCACCCACAAGCAGCGTATCGTTGCCATCGACCGCATTGCCTCCAACATGATCGGCGTCAAAACCAAGCAGTTCCAGCCGCGACAAGCTCTCGAGGCAGCTCTTGACATCAAGGTCCACTGTCTCAGTCTCATAGCGCTTGGATGCGGCGTTGTTAATGGCGGGGTTTCCAACTTCGCCTCCTCGTTGATCAAAGGATATGGGTTCTCCGGCATCAATGCCACGCTCCTGCAACTGCCCACCGGCGCTTTCGAGTTCTTCCTAGTCCCGCTATGCGGCGTTGCAGCGTCCTACTTCAAGAACACGCGCTGCCTGCTCCTCGCACTGATTTGTCTCCCACCGCTTGGCGGTCTCATTGGCATCCGCCTCACGTCGCTCTCTCAACGCTGGACGCTCGTTGGCTGTACATGGCTCCAGTACCTGATCGGCGGTCCGGTCATCTTATCCTGGAATCTCCTTACTACAAACATATCTGGGCATACGAAGCGCAGCACCGCCAACGGGCTATGGTTCGTGTTTTACGCGGCCGGAAATATTGCGGGAGCGAATATATTCTTTGCGAGAGAGGCGCCAAGGTATTACTCTGCGCTGACCGGACTTATCGCTTGCTATTGCGGGATGGTGGTTGTAGCGGGATTCTTGGGGGGCTGGATGGCGTGGGAAAATAAGAGTAGGGATCGGAAGTATGGACAGGGAGAGGATGAGAGGGCCATTGTGGAGGGTTTTGAGGACAAGACGGATAAGGAGGCGACGCATTTTAGGTATGCTTTGTGAAGTCGGCCATGTGTGCAGCATGGGACTTGGACTGTGCATGGTACCATAGCATTAGAACCCGCACTGTACGACTTATGGAATACATTTCTAATATTGACGTTGTGAAATGATGCGGTCGTTTGATTCAAGGAGTGTAATCTGAACTACTGCTGGCGAGCCAGGCAGCAATTACGTAGATTGTGTGGATGATGGTTGCCTGAGCGGAAAGTAGGAAGGAGGGGCAGAGCCCGCAGAGCCCATCCCGTCCCACACGAGCTGTACATCTTGTTTTCTCCTGCCATATGTTCGGACCGTTAACTTTGAGTTCCTGACACCATGCATTTCGCGTTCGCGAGCGGAAGGACCAGCAATCATTCGTCTCAATAGCCGCACAAGCCCCCTGCAGCGAATGTGACCAAGTATTCGACGAAGTATTCGCAATATGAGTGCGTGGCTAAAACATGGGTCACCACCTAACAAATTACCGAACATGGGTTACGGGCCTTTCGCAACATGGGAGTGCTCAGTGCTGGCTTCCGACTGCCATCTCTGCGCTCTGTTTTTGGATGGAGTGCAGAAACAATCGCAGAGTATCGCAGCACAAACGAAGCGAGGTGAAGTTCACATACATCCGACCTGATGATCATAGGCTTGGTGTCCAGGTTGCCTCGTCTTGGCAATGACATACTCCAACTCTCAAAAACGTTGCCTGATATTATCCTGTGCTCTTCTTCGGGGTTACCATTGGATACGCAGTATTTGTCACTGAGTCATCGATGAGTCTCAGTCCCTACTATGCGTCTCTCCAACGACACCCTCCCACTGTTCATCAAAGGTTTTCCCTCATCGCTCTTGAGTATGCGTGGATCGAAAACCTTTAGAGACGTGATCGAAGTAACACGGCATCTCGGGTTTCGTTATCTTTGAATTGACACCATCTGTATACATCAGGACGATGATTCTGAGAAGGCTAGCGAAAATTCTTTGATGGATCAGATATACAAGAACAGTACGCTCAATATCTCAGCAACTAGCGGAAACACAGCAGCAGACTACAAGCGAAAACCTTTAAGGCCTGGCAAAGAGTATTCACTCTCTAAAAATCAGGGTGCCACTGTTCATGTCGTTGCTTCACTGACGGGCCGTTAGGAAGCGGCCGTTCAATAGCTCCGCTCAATAAAAGCGACTGGGTTTCTCAAGAACGCATGTTATCACCACGAGTAATTTCCTTCGCTCGAGACCAGGTCTACTGGGAGTGTTTCAGTCAGGCTGCTTCGGAAGAGTCTGTTGATCGCGTTTGGGATAGGGACCCACATCTTGACAATTTCAACAAATTTGAAATGGTGAACTTGTTCGGGATGAGGCGTTCAAGCGCTGGGTATATTCAGTGGAGCATTACTCCGTGCTTCGGTTGAGCTTTCCAGCAGATCAACTACCTGCGATATCTTCGATAGCTCGCTACTTCTGCGCAAAAGGCGGATTCCATGCTGAAGACTACAACGCGGGCTGTTGGCGTCCGGATCTACCATACTGCTTGTATTGGACCAGTCAAGAAGTCACGGGAGCTGGTACTTACATAGCGCCACCCTGGTCATGGGCATCTAGGGGCGCGCCGGTCAGTTTTTGGCTGAAATGTTGACATGACAATAATAAGGCGCTTACCCATGATATCGTAGTCTCGGTGACGCCCAAAATGGCGAAATCCTCGAAAAGATTGCCTTCGGACATCTACGGTTGCGCCGCTCCTTGTGTCAGGTAGTATGGCCTCCGCAGATTCGCAGGTTGGATATTCCGACTCACAGCGAGAGTATTGAGCACATGTATCTTGGGGACCAAACGGATCTCTATTGGGAGTTCTGCTCGCTCGAAATCGAGAGTTTCAAGATGATGAGATGTGGTGTACTAGCCCCTGGAGATCGGGTCCAATTGTCGGATGGGACCTTTTACCTGATGCCCCTAGGACTCTACAATTATCCTTCAGTCGAAATCTTTGACATTATTCTATACCGAACCTCTCAGCGTGGACAATACGTTAGGGTCGGCGCGTTCAGGTATGATTGGTACGACCCACAGTTGGTAAGCACGGAATCGTCTCTCCATGAGCGCATCCTGAACGTGACAAGGCCTAAGTGATTGAATGATAGCATCATACGAAAAAGCTGGCCCTCAACGATGCCTTCTTCCAACAAGCAGAAGAGTTACAGCCCAACGACTCTCTGAAATCGCTACCAGATGGAAGGTATCATCGAGATTGTTTGAGAGTTAGCTCCCAGCCTGATGATGCAAAGACATGGATTATCCACCTGAATACCACTGGCGTTGATTCCTCAGATCGCTTCTTGCAAGGCTATCATCACCAATGCAAGCAGGGTGAACTGGAAGACTCGAGTCATAGTATCGCGAGTTTCTTGCAACGTAAGGCACCTCGTATTTGGGAAGATACAGAGCTGCCATAGAAGAACTGTGGTGACGGCAACAGGCCGGGCAAGCGTAAAGACAGAACGATGTGGGTAGCGAAGATGGGGTAATCTCTTACAGGATACATACGGGCGCGAACGCAGACATTTTGACTTCATCCATTCCCGGTGAGCTCCATAATGTCTGCGTATCTTGGCCGTGGTGTTGTGCATGGGTGTGACGTCTAGAACGGGTTGGAAGGCGTTTGTACAACGCATTTACTTTCAATAGCTCCGCATCAACGACACGCCTTGGTGACGAAACACTCAGGTATTTCAGCTCGAGAAGCATTACTGAAGCTTCGCAATAACGTAGCTGGCTTTCACAGTATGCTGAAGTCCATAAAACACAGCAAATATGTGGTAAATGTCCACCGCAGTTTGAGAATCCAAGGTGAACGCCTAAAAGCTTATAGCAGGACTGATTGTCGTCCACTCATCATCTGGCTGGATTTGGCTTGCCGCGCCGTCTAGATGCCACTAGCGCCGCTTACCCCTGACACTCACGATGCACGCAAGCGATCTGATCCCAAGAATAGGAATGATAGTTGCCCTTGACTCTACATGTCGGTCAATGCTCCTACGCTCAACTTGTCGGTCGTAAAAGCTAGTCATCATGTAAGTGCAAAGTTGAACAAGACCACGGTTGATCAGCCACCAAAGACGTGGTCGCGAAGCGCTATCGATGCAGAGAACGTTAGGTATAAACATTATAGGGGTCGATAATCCGCATCCCAAGCAGACAATGAAGATGATTCACATCACCACGCTAAAGCCTTGCACCCAGGAGTTCTAGAGTAATGTGAGGTTAGCTTTGCGCTAGCGCCACGCGAGCCATGTGCGGTTGTGTCCTAGTTCCATTGTTATTTCCACACTTTACTCTTCTCGCTTCGTTTGTCTGTATCGTCTGCCCTTGCTCTACTACCGTATGCCCACTTTAGCCTAAGCCTGCCCGCCTGTGGCTGATTTTAGGGCAGCTAAGACAGCTCTGGCACTCGGTAGCCAGCGCGGATGCTATGTTGTTCGGCCTCGCCTAGCCTAGGGACACTGGATCAGCTCAATTACTGTAATTGACTTGGAGGGAAAAAATTCTATCGTACCTTCGCGTCCTCGCCCCTTGGATTAACTTCTTCGGGTGATTCAGATCTTGGTATAAGATCATGTCTCTCCCTCTTCAGACGGTCCTCAGGCCCTTGTTGTTGAAGCGAGCTCCACAGACGTTTATTTGTTTGTGTCATACATACTCAAGCAGCCGTTAACTTTTAATATTTGTTCGATTCACTATGCCTAGTATTGCTACCTGGGCCCTCGCGGCCTTGGCTGCTGTCCAAGTAGCACATGCTGCACCTCAAAGAAGTGTCAGCCATACTGCCCGTTGTGGTGCTAACTTTGGCCTCACCTGTAAGGGCAGCTCATTCGGCAACTGTTGCTCAAAAGCTGGTTGGTGTGGGTCCAGCAAAGACTACTGCGGTGATGGCTGCCAGTCTGGCTGGGGAACGTGCAATTCTTCTGGCGGCAACAAGCCTGTAGGCCCCAAGGTCTCCAAGAACGGCTCGTGTGGTCAGAATGGCGGCACTACCTGCCTTGGATCTTCTTTCGGTAACTGCTGCAGGTAGGCTTCATCATCAAGTTTGATATCGGTCAGATGCTGACAAGGAATTAGTCAACATGGTTACTGTGGTTCTAGCAAAAATTACTGCGGCAAAGGATGCAACCCATTATTTGGAAAATGCGATGGATATCAACCCGCTCAATCCTCTACACCAGTCGTCGTCTCGTCAGCCCCCGTGGCCTCCCCATCTTCAGCCATACCTGTCTCCCACAACGCTCGATGTGGCACTAAGAACAACGCTTCGCCTAAGGGTCAGACTTGCCGCGGTTCATCGTTTGGAAACTGCTGCAGTCAATACGGATATTGCGGTTCCTCCAAAGATTACTGCAGAACCGGATGCCAGTCCCAGTTTGGTCACTGTGATGGTCAACCAGTATCTTCTCCCATCAGGTCCTCGGTTGTTTCGACTCCAGCTGCCTCTTCGCCTGCCAGCTCATCTGCTATTGTCTCAACTCCAGCTGCCTCGTCGTCTATCATTTCGTCTGTGGTCGCCTCTTCCGATTCTTCAAGCACCAGCGTAGTTTCGACACCCGCTGTAAGCTCTAGCATCGTGGTCCCGTCACCTACACTAGTGTCATCGGATGTTGCATCTTCCGCTGTGCCATCTTCTTCTGTCGATTCCAGCTCGACCCCTGTAGTGTCGTCGTCTGCTAGCTCGGACATTCCGTCAGTTGTCTCCTCCACACCTGTGGCATCCCCAACCTGCACTCCCGCTCCCGACTTTCAGCCTTCCGGCACATGCAACTACCCAGGATTCCCAAGAAATGCAAACGCAGCTGCCACTTATCTCATGACTCAAGGCACAACTCTGGATGGTTGCAAACAGCTCTGCTTCAACTCAGAACCATGCCAATATTTCGTCATGCAGGGTAGTAGTTGCTATCTTTACAACAGGCCAGTTAGCGGGAATGGTGATCTTGTTCCAGACTCAAGTGTTCGGCTGTATGAGAGATCCTGCTTCCCACCCCCAGGGGCGTGCTTCAGCGAGGGTCCTGCTTCTTCCAGTTCAACAGAGTAGCGGTAGAGCAACAACACCCGGTAGACTTCTTCGAGCGTAGAAAATCAGGGAATACGAGGTCGCTGGTGCAGCATACTGCAATATGGTCATTCACTCGGGGTATTTGGGTAGCAAGTGGCAAATAAATTCGATTCATTCATCAAACCACATGCATCCGAAGTACTACTCGCAATACCAACGGCAGGATCAGCAAAATAATCCGCACCGTCACTTCCCTCGCAGACGTCCTTGATACCCACACGCCTTACAGCACTCACGCCAAGTTCCTTTCATTCAATCCCGCAACCGTCCGCCTCAGAAAGTAAAAGTCCTCATCGAGACGCTTCTAAACTCCCCCATCACCATTTGCTCTGCATACCACGAGCACCACACAGTCCGTTCATGTCAAAATGCAGCTTCTTTACACGCAGTCTAGACCGCGAATGAGCCGGTGAGTTGGTCTGCACGCATCAGCAGACTATTACCACATCAGGCATTGGGGACACTACCTATCGTCGTGGAAATTCTCCTCACCGATACCCAGCGACTTCCAATAATCATTGTAAACCAGCCCCGGGTGGAAAGACACGCATTGATGCCACCTTTTGATGCTAGCCAGTGTCTCTTGTTTCAAACTAGGCCATCTGCCGATTTTAGACGTTGTGGCTGTGACAACGGAGGGCTAGATGAGAGCAAATACATGGTATTCGGATATAGCACTTTTGTTGATCTTGATCTTACGTCGAGAAGAGGATGCACAACCATCGCTTGTTCCCCGACGTCGCTACTCGCCGCCAGAACAGTGGGTCAAGAACCCCCAAGTACGCGTCGGAAGCGACACATGAGACGGAACATTGAGCTCGCTGTAGCCTAGCTTCGAGTTAATTGTCAGCAAAAACTTTCACATCGACTGAGGCTTCGATACCTGAGAGAGCGACTAGACCAATCGGGCAAAGATCATCTGATGCATTTGCCGTGTCATCGGACGAACTTCGCATCGGCCATAAAACTGCACGAACTTCGCATCGCCCGGACCAGTTGCACAACAACTGCGTCCCCCTGATATAACTAATTGAATGCGCAGGACAACTACATAACGAAGCCTACTGAATCAGATACCCAGTACCATGCCTACCCCAAAGGTCCTCATCGTTGGTTGTGGCGCCGTGGGCCTTTCTCAAGGGTTCCACTTTTCCACGGGTGCAGAGATAACCTACCTCGTCCGCCCAGGTCGCTCTGCAGCCTTTGCGCCACCCAAACGCCTCTACGACTACAAGACAGACAAGCTTCACACCTTCGAGAACTATCGTGTCATCGAAAGTACTACGGACGTTGCAGGCGAGGAATTCTACTGCGTGTTTGACACACTCGACGGGCACACCGCGCAATCCGAAGGCGGCGTTGCAACGCTGAAGAGCGTCGGAGATCTGATCCGAAATGCCCCTAAGACTTTTGTTATCTACGATGCCGTTGGCGCTGATATTGAGCAGCACTACGCCAGCACGATGGGCATATCAAAAGAACGGTTGGTGCTTGCCTTCAGTATGCTTGCACATCAGCCTACACCAATGATATCCATCCCGCCAACTGCAAACCGAGATTTAGTTGCGCAGGCGGATATGCTGTATTCTCATCTTGGCGCAGACGGGGGGCTGGCTGTTGTCAACAAGAATGGAGAGCTCACGAAGAAGATCGAAGCTGTGTACAACCAGAATGGCCGCCTGAAGATTCAACGACAGCCTGCCATTGTCGGCGATATAGTCATGATTGCCATGGTGCAGCTGGTTGTCTGGCACATTGAGGGCTGGCCTGAGTGGTCACGCTTGCCAAGGAGTGGCGAGTCATGGACGCTATTGATTCGCGCACAGAAAGAGATCCTGTCTTTGCCACGTTTTGGATGGACTGGATGGATACTATCATGGTTCCTTGGATCTTGGGTGACGGCGAAGATGATTGAGTTCCCGGCCAAAGGGGCATCGCCATTGGCGTATCATGAATTCAATGCTTTTCACCACGGGGGCAAGGTGGTGCAGCAGGATGTTCAGGCTCTAGAAGACTTGGTCGCCCAGGGAGAGAAAGCGAAGGTCAAGATGGATGCGACACAGGAGATTTGTCGACAAGCGAGGAAAAAGCTAGAGAAATGAGAAGCCTCGGGCAGAACCATGCTGTGGGCGACAGGTAGAGTGGCTGAATGTTAGATTGCGTACCTTCAGTGTACTGAGGGGGCAGATCAAAAGATGGCAATTCTGCAACACTTTTGCCCGGAGTACAGGCATCAACTTTGACAGCTCAGCGTTAGCTCATACAAGAATACAAGCCATATGCATAACAATACGTAAAGGGGAAGGTAGCTTTGTTATATTTTGCTATAGGTAACATCTATGTATTACCGGCCGATTACGGTAATCTTGCTGTATCTTTGCGGAATCTGGAAAAGACTTCCTGAGATCTCACCCATTGACCACCAGAAGCATTGTTGTAGAATCATACCACGTTAAGGGCCCATATTGAAAGTGTTGCTAGAGGGAGTGGGGAAGAAATCATATCCAGCATCCCTCGCTAAGCTCCGAGACCCACTCCACACACTCTACCACTAAAAACAAAAACATACAACAGCGGGGATTCGCTAATCGTCACCGACTTAACTACTGATCCGCCGGTACACTGCTTATATATGGCTGAGCGGACGGGAAGCCTAGTTTTCAGTGTCCTATGGTCGTATGTGAAAGAATAAGCTACTTTGACATATATATTGCAGGTTATTGCTTTTTGCATCGGCTCCGATGCACCGCACCACTGCTTGATTGACTGTGGTAGTGTCTCTGCGTTGGATCTACGTTTTTGGGTCTCAAGACGGAAGCTGCTGTGTGTCTATATAAGAACGTACAGGTTACCATCATCAAGTTGATCCGGTACACACCGTGCTTCGCGACAGAATGTAAGAAGGCTGGGTTCCACAAACTGTGTCACACTACCTAGAAGCTAGATATGCTTCAGGCAAGGTGAGTTGTCACTCGAGACTAAGACAGCGCGTGGCAACACTTTCTAGGCTTGCAATCATCTACCCCCAAACCTCGGTGTACGCACTAACAATCAAAACGAGTAGAACTAAATAAAGACTCTTGAAAACTCCCTCAACTGTCGCAGATCTATGCTATGTGCTCACCATACACCGCGGAGAGAACCCCCGCCATGTACTCTGAATGCCACAGACGATAACAATGATCCACTGGGCATCTCAGATGTTTGAGATGGCAACTCGACCACAGATTGTGTGTTTGCTCAACGATATCCCGTTACTGATCACTCTCAGACCACTCATGTACCTTGATGATGGCAGACGCAAACTCCTCCGGAGCCTCAAGAGGAAACGCATGCCCACAACGCACCTCCCACCGCTCATGCCTTCCCGTGAAGAACTGCGCATGATTAGCCGACCCCTCAGGTTTCAAAGGATCCTCCAATCCATCCAACGTAATAGTCGGCACATCAATCTTCGGCTTCCTCGCCAGCTTCTCCTCCAGCTCGTCCATTGCCGGATCCCCACCCTCCTTCCCCAAGTGAAAACGATAGCAATGTATCACCACATCAACCCAGTCCTCGTTGTCGAACGCTTCCGCACTGTGCTCAAACGCCTCGTCAACGCTGCCCCAGTTCGGCGACCACTCCTCCCATAATAGCCTGCACAGCGCACGTCTGTCCTTGGAAAGGCACTCTCTCCCCCGCTCGCTCTGGAACAAGTGCTGGTACCACATCACGCGCTCCAAAGCCGGCGCAACAGCATGCTTCTGCGCCTCTACGTCCGCGACGTCGTACCCCGCGTAGCTCACCAGCCCCGCCACGCGCTCAGGAAACAACGCAGCAGCCGCGCAGGACGCGAGTCCGCCCCAATCAAACCCTGCAAGAATGGCCTTTGAAATACCAAGGGCGTCCATGAGCGCGACGATATCGGTTGCGAGGGCGGCTTGCTGGCCGCTGCGCATGGTGCTTTGGTAGAGGAAACGCGTCGGGCCGTAGCCGCGTGTGTAGGGGATGATGACGCGGGCACCGGCTTTTTGAAGGAGAGGTGCGACATTGGCGTAGGCGTGGGGGGAGTAGGGGAAGCCGTGGGAGAGAATGACGGGCCAGCCGGTCGGTGGGCCGAGGGAAAGGTAATGGATTTCCAAGAGGGGGGTTTTGATGGATTGCATTGCGGATGTCGATGAGAAGGGTTTGGAAGGGGAAAGCAGTGTCTTCTGAGAATTTATGAATCGAGTCTGATGTATATCTGTGAACTTGGCGGTTTGTAATGAAGCGCATGAACCGATTTCACGCGTGTCTTTTGCCTCTACGGGTTAGCGTTGCCATGCTTCCATTGACAAGGGCGTCTTGAAATGTCACGACTCTTGGAGAGATTTCGGAAGAGACCTCATAGTACCAGCCTCTTATATACCCCGTGTAATGCTGGCCCTAGAGACACTGGAAATCCATCTGACAGTACCTAGTCTAGCTGCGTAACATATGACCCCGAGGCCTTTGAAGGTAATCTTTAGTACTCTTGTAGAACACATCGTCTCTCTCAATGTCGCCTCTATGCAAAAGAATGCGGCACCTTCGGCTGAATCCCACTCCCATCCATCTCAGCTGGCCGACTAGTCGCCGACAGTTCCTGCGGCGGATACTCTGAATCCGCCTGCGCCGCAACCTCATGCGCGTACTTTTCCTGTGGCACCGACTGCATTTGCGTTTGGTTCACAAGGTAAGGATTCGCCGAGCCGTGACAGTCCAGCTCGCTGCCTTTCGGTGCTGAGTCCGATTCTCGCCCCCGGCGGAAGAGGAAGAAGAACCCGCCGCCGATGAGCGCCATACCGGCTACTGCACCGACGACGGCGCCGCCTATCGTGCCTCCTGAGGCGCCGGTCTTGGGGTTGGGTTCTTCGGGTTCTGCGCTCGCGGTGTTGAGCGCGTTTGCCAGGAGGGACGATGTGGAGACGTCTGTTGCTGCGGACAGGGCTCGTGATTTGCGCGTGGAAGTTGAAGTAATTGTTGATGCAATTGATGTAGAGGTCGCGGTAAGGATGGCAATGTCGGTAACGGCAAGTTTGCTTGCTGATGGACTCGCAGAGCTTAGTGACGAGAAAGTTGCGTTCATTTTCGCCTGGCTGACATTGCGGAATGGATCGTCTGCTATTTCCCAGCATACGTTGATTTGATCTGAAAGTAGGTTAGTTTCTTGTTCGCGATACACATTAATGAAGCCATGTTCTTCAAATCACTCACTAAACCGTTGTGTACATTCTTCTCTGTTGGGTTGATTAGCGCTGAACATTTCCGATGGTGTTGTACAAGATTCTACCTTCCCTTCAAGCAGCAGAAAGCATTCGCGCCGCTCGAGCACCCAATCTGATTTGAAGCCGGCGTCTTTTCCTCCTCTCCCTCACACGGTGTCGCGTTGTTCCAACAGACTGCATCCTCCGCATCCGTATCGCAGCAGTTGTACAGATCGGTCAGACCATCGTGAGCGCATATCGACGGCGCGATGCAACTCCATGACATTCCCGGACAAGGCCAATTTGAAGCCTCGGTGGTGTAGTGGAACTTGTCGTATGCCGCGAATGCCTTTGCTCCGAGAAGCAACGCTGGTGATAGTATCGCTGAGCGAGTCATGGTGCCGTGTACAGTAGACCTTGTAACGGTCGATGCGCTAAGATGCCATGCAAAAAGAAGAATGTCTGTTAAGATCACCGTACGCGCATGCGGGTGGCTATGCGCTCAGCTTTAACATGCGGGAGGACTATCCTCAGAGGATGTTTCATGCCAGCGGCTCAGGGCCATGATCACGGATACACGGGGTGCCCGCCACCGACTGTAACGACCGGAAGCCTTGGGGGAATGTCACACAGGATGGGGGATTGGTACGTCGATCTTGGCAGCGTGGCGGTTGTGCGAATGTTAGGAGATAGGGAGAGCTGATCTCGTTGATTAGTATATGTCGCAAGGATAACCTAGTTGGTGATGAAAGTAGCTGACTGACTTTGTGGTCGCAACCCTCAGGAAGCTTCGAAGAAGCAAGCCTTCGACGAGTCAGAGAAGCAAGAAACTTGTTGAGATAGTATCCGAACGTCAAATCCGACGGCGATGGGTCTGCTTATTTGATGGCGCATCTCGATCTCTCGTGGTGTCCGAAACAGTTCATCTTGGGTGCCCCTGTCTAGTTGCCCGCCTCGCCGACTTCCATTTACATTCCCGTGAGCCGCCACACTGCCGGGCGGTTACACAAGCGGGTCGATTAAAAGCCTCTGCGGACACAGACCTAGTAGGTAACCACATTTCTCCATATTCTTTGGCTTGCTCTCGGCGGGGTCACGTCTGCGAACAGCTATCTTGATTGATTAACGTGTCGCGTCGTTTTAGTTTGAGGTGCTGAAGTCCATAGCGACGCGGCAGGTTGGGAACATAGATTTTCTTTTTTACTCAGCTAGCACGTGGAAGCCTCTCAGTTGTGATTAGATGTCAAGTCGGGGAGCGCGAATGGAGACAGTCAAGTGGAAATTATCGAAAGATGGCAGGTGGACCCTCGTGCCCCTGTCATCCCGGAGGCATGCGCTCTATTCCGATGAACATCCAAAGTCCCAGTATGACAGCACTCAGCCAAATTGCTGCAGCATGATTCGATTGGTCTTCATTGTACCAGCAGACGCTACACGAAATCCGCCCAAAATCAAAACCAAGAACACCTCCGCCATGCCAACCTAAAACGCCATGCCATGGATTACATGCAAATCGATAGTCCAGAGAAGCAGGTTCCACCCAGCCCAACGAACGTATATATCAAGAAATACGGCAGGTAGCTTGAGCTTTCTAGTCTACTTTTCTTTCTCCAAAACTCCAAAAATGCCCAAAATGATTACGCGTATGAGGTATCGGCGCGGGCGAGGCGCGACAGTGCATTGTAATACAGTATTTACAGTTCCAACGATCGTTGCGGCGTGCGTCGATAGTTGAGTCAGTCAATTTTACCAAGTTTCCTATAAATTGTCAGTAAGGTTCTCACGAGCCAGTAAGGGGGACTTACCGCGATGTATTGACCGTCTTCCTTCTTCTTGTTCCAGAACTCATGAGCCTCGGCTTCACTGAGATTACCCTTTTGCATGGCCACATCCACGAGAGCCTGCTCCACACCCTCGCCCATACCCTTGCTGCTTCCGCATACAAAGATACGACCGTCGAGGGCGTTGACAACAAACCAGACAATGTCGGCCTGAAGACGCACCTCGTCTTGGACGTACTTGGCGTCGCTTGCCCCGACCTTGACCTTGCGGCTCTGGACAACCTTCTTGATTTCGCGCTCGTGGTCGCCGAGTTCGCCAGAGTAAAGCTCGTCTACCATGGAGTCGCGGACGCCTTGAATGAGCCAAATTTTGTTTGCGCAGTTGGCATTCTTCAATCTGTTGAGGATGAATCCACGGAAGGGAGCCATGCCCACACCAGCACCAATGAGCACCATTGGGCCGTCTCCACCAAACTGGCGTGAGAGCGGGTTGGACATGAGTCCACGGAACATGGGTACGCGGAGATCAAGAACGCCTGGGTCGATTCCCTCTTTCTCTGCCTTGATGAACTGAAGAGCTAGGCGTTCCATGAAGCCACTGCCCACACCCGTCCGAGTACCATTTTCAGCGTGCCAGTCGGGGGATTCGTGGATAGTGACGGCCACCTCGATAAGGCGGCGGTTTCCTGGTAGGCCGGGACGAGCGGCGGAAACGTGAGGGTCGTTCGAAAGCGAGTAGAAACGTGGCATGAGCTGATTGAGGTTTGAGAGCAACGCGGGTAGAGGAGGCTTGGAAGATGGGAAGGCGCTGAGAAGCTGAGCAATGGTGAGGTGAGATGTCGTGCGGAGATCGCAGAAGGCGGCCTGTCCCTGTGCCGAACTCAGGTACATCAGGATCTTCTTCTCGTTTGGCGCATCAGCATGTTCGGCCATGAGCCGGAGCAGGTGCTTGGTGGGAGGGAACGATTGCAAGTCTACACACCAGGTGAGTAGCTCTCGACGCGTGGTGACAAGCTCGCGTGCTTTCTCATCTCCCCAGATGGTAGGCCAGCGACCAGTATACGTCTTGAGAGTGACTGGCTTGTCGCGAGCAAATTTTGGAATGCAGAGCACGTCAAAAAGTTCATCGACGATATCCTGCGAGTTTGGCGGGCAGACACCAATGGCCCCTCCGACCTTAAACTCGACACCGCCCTCATCCGGGTAATCTGTGACGTCGATGTCGAAGTGGAAGGTTCTCTTCTCGGCACCAGGCTTGGTCAATTCGCGGGCGTGGTAGAGAGGCGCCGAGTACACGTCGTAGGGCGGGTGCGGCTTCATGTATGTGGGAGGTTCTTTGTGGACTCTGGAAACATGCTTGGTCTCTGCCGTGGGCAGCTTATCAAAAGACATGTTGACCGGAGGCAGCGGCGTCGTATCTGTGAGCTCGCTGTCGAGTGCCAGGGGTCCCAATTTCAGATTCAAGCTTCTGAAGGCCTTGTTGTCCGGTATGACGACGGGCAGGAAGTTGGGTGACGCGGTATCGGGTGCCAATGTCTTGAGCAAGCAGCACCCGCCTCCACAACATTGGCTGATGAGCTGGGTGGCAGTCTCGCCATCGCCTAGTATTCTCCGAATATCGGAGGGGTTCTCTGAGATGAGGGTGGTGGAGGCGCGGCGAGGGCGCGGCTGTTCGTTGAAATTGACGGTCGCGGCGGGCAACTCCTGCAACTTGTCGACGATCTCGTCCATCTGGCGCTCCGGCTCAGTGTTGGGCGTCAATGGCGCCTCGGAGTCGTCGCTGCTGGTGTTGCTCCATATCATGGACTCGCCGAGCGACTGCGGCGACGTGTGCTCGATGTGTTGTTGCGGGCTCGAGGGCTTCAGGGTGAGCTCAGGGACGTTGCGTGGCTCACAGGGAATTGGGTCGTCGGGATGCGAGGTTGCGGTCGTCGGTATGGGGCTGTGTGTGTCCATTGCGGGCGAGGTGTGGGCGAGAAGGCGGGAAGGCAGGCGGAGGAGGAGCGCTTTTGAAGGCGCGACACTGACGCGAGCTAACGTGGGCCATGTTAGCAAGCCTGACTCAGTAACAAGGGAACAGCAGCTTCGGCAGGCGTGTCTCCCTAGGTGGTGAATTGATTGCGCATCGGGTCGGCGTGCTTGGGTAAGCCCTCGGACCGTGCAGCAGATGTGAATCAGATAATTTTGTTATCTGATCGTGGGGCGCATTGGGATTGGCTCACCTCGCAGTGGCAAACGGGGGTGAAGGAGCGACAGGCGCCGCAACAAGGCGTGGGAAGGATGGATTGGCGACACGGTGGTAGGGCCTCGTCAGGCGTGCTGGGGTGCTGGCGGTGTTATAAGAGGAGTAGCTGTGAGGAGAATGGGGTGGGTGACTGGTGATGACGAGCTCGGACGGCCGTGGCGGGCCCTCGCTCGCTTTCTTGCATCCGGCATAGATGGGCAGAACCAGAAGCAGAGGGCTCATCGGCCGCGAGGCGAGCCGCGGAGCTGGGCTGCTTTCCCGCCTTCTCCCTGTTCCGCGCAGAGCCTGCGTGCGCCCAACAATGCGTGCGGCTGCCGACTGGCTCTCGATCGCGGCAGTATGCGCAGCAGACCGCGCATCTGCCCGAGTGACGCTCGTATCTCCCGCGCGCTCTAGAAGCTCCATGGAAGTGGCCGGAGACGCACACCTTGTTAGTGATGCCTTAGCAATCGCTCGCCGTCCCCGTCGCCTGCTCCTCTGGCCTGCTCCTCCCGACGCGACTGCTGCTGGGTCCACTATCCCGACCGGGCAGCTCTCGCCGCCCTGCCCTGCATCTCACCGCAAAGCATACCGCTCAGTCGACGCACGACGACGCAAGACGGTGGCGCGTCGAATCGGACCACTGCCTCGCGTCGGTCCGAGCGCACCGTTTCGAAACAGCACAGCATCATGCCATGACTTGACAACCATTTCCCGCGACGTCCACGTACCAGCGCCCTGTGCTGCTGGCTATTTGGGTACTCTCCAAGCCCTGGGGTACAGCTTAGCGGCCCCACAACCATCATGGACGCTGCCGTGACCCTTCTCCATCGGCGGTTTTTCTATTGCTTGTTGCATTCAAGTACCATTGTCTCCAACACGGTGTCGGTATGAACCTGTGCATGTTTCCTTCGTGATGGCTTGCCGCGGAGTCGCCGCGGCTAAGCCCTGAAGACACGCGGAAGCCGCCGCAAGGTTCTTCTGGCGTACCATAGTTGTTCGGCGAGCCAGAGCTCGCGAGCTGTGTGGGACCCACCCTTATCTGATCTCATGATGCTCGGCGTGGAATCCCGTTACCCACAGAAAGTTATCAGATCGAGTCATACCATGGCGCTGGGTACTCCCTGATCTGGCAGCGCACAAGGGTGGCACATTACATCGTGATCAGACGGGCAGGAGCACCCACGTTCACAAGCACGCAGAACCCATCGGCGTTTGCATGCCTTCGATACATGCGCCATTCATTGTTCGCCCCACCAACAAGTGCGGTGCGACATCGGTGGCTGGTTCTCGGCTCAAGTGGACACGCGCAGTAGGCTCCGCGAGGACCTTAACCCAACGGTTCTCATTCTCGGTAACTGTGGGGTATCCAATGGGCTACATCGAGACAATCAGATCGCAGGCGATCTGATAGCGAGGCCAAGTCACAAACACGGACCAGCACACATTTGTGATGTCAATAGTGTTATACATTATCCCCAAGTATATACATTCATGGCGACGATTACGATAGCCTGACCGGCCAAGGCTCATTTGCATGCAAAGAACGCTGCCTCCACTTTCCACGCGGGCTTAGTACTTCCCGCTCTCCTTCACCAACCCCTTCTTCTCGTTTTCGTCTTTACTCGCGTTGCTCCATTCTGGCGCCTCGTCCTTGCCCTCGTCTTCCTCCTTATCGCCAATCTCCTTAGTCTTGTGCACCGTCTTCGGGTCGTGCTCGGCGGGCGAGTATACAGTGAGGAGCTCCAGCGGCTGGTCTCCGCGCGTTACAAACTGGTGTTGGGTGCCAGCCGGCACAACGACCACGTCGCCTGCGTTGACTTCCTGATCTTTACCTGCCACGGTCGCCAGACCTTTGCCCGAGGTGAAGAGGAGGATCTGGTCGACGAGGTGCACCTGCAAACACGCCCTGTTAGCACACATCAACTTTCACAGACCAACAACGCGAGCACGGCACGGACTTGCAAGTGCAGGTTAGGAACTGGGAAGAAAGCATACTTCGTCACCGATTTCTCCGCCAACAGGGACCTCCATTGCGACAATTTGCGAATACAGCCCCGTATGCAACACCGTCCTGAAATCCCCGAACGCCCTCTTCTCGCTCATCAACCTCTTGAAGTACACCGCCTCATGCTTCGGCGGCTTATTCTCCCTGTTGCCCGCCTGCTTATACTCCTGGACCTTGCTTTGCTCCGACATCGTTCTGCTTCCACTGAAACAACGGGTTTGGCTTGCGATCGGTAGTAGGAATGCGCGTGGATTGCAGCTGATAGTCGCTCGTTGTGCGATGGTTGTAGAAGTTCTGAACATGGTAGGTTTGTTACAAACTGGGGATTACGCGTATTTGTACGCGGGCATGGGATTGGGTAAGAGCAGATGCGCGCATCTGGACAATGCCGTCACGTCGTTATTACCGTCACGTCGTTATTACGTGCGCCGAACGCGTCTGGAGCTGGATATCTCCATGACATCACCATCCACATTTATGCCGCTGACACACCACCGCCTCGCGCACTCTCGAGCTCAGGCTCGCATCCCTAATAACTTTTCTAGATCATGGCTCTTAGTCACCCAGGTTGGACTTGGAAAGCGTTGGCAGCCTACCTGCTGGCGTGACGCTTTACTTTGCTCGTTGGCCGAGCCCTTGGTTTTCACCGCTGTTGTTTTGCTCGCTCGCAACGACGACGGCATGTGCAACCACTCCTTGAAATGAAATATCTCGTCGGAATAGTAGTGCATGTGCGGAGTGTGCGTGCAGTCGAGCATTTGCGAATTGGAGCCGTAGGCGCCACCAAACGCGTAGTAACCGAAGCTGGACATGGTGTTTTCACCCCTGGTACACTCGAAGAGGTGTTGCAGTGAATTTGGTATTTACGAAATAATATGAAGATGCTGATGCTAGGTATCGAAGAGGGAGAGGGGACTAATATACAATGCAAACATCTCCACCTGGTCTATATGATCCACCGTAGTCTCAAAACGCCGTGAGGGATATCCTGATGGTGTTGCGCGCATCAGTATTGTATGCAGGCGGTGGTGTGACTCGCCAAGCTACATGTGGCGCCACCTCATGTCAAACCCCAGTAGCAGTAGTCTTCTGACTCCTGCTGAACTCCAAAAGCTGATTTTGCGCTGCAGGAACCCGGGAGGTGCCGAACGATCTCCTGACATGCTGTCAAGGATGGGCCAGCTCGTGATGCCACGATGCATGTAACCCCTCGCGACAAATTGCGAAAAGTGGACTTCCTCATGGTCATCCCTCAACAACTGACTACTCGTGCAGCACCCTCCGATGCTCCGTATCATCTCGAAATGTTTCGACGGGGCATGCACTATATGCGTCTCTTCACGCGCTCCGATTCCTCTTCGTCTGCGGCTTCATCTGCGGCTTCATCTAGCTCTTGCTCGATCTCCTCCACCTCGGTGGGTCTCGGGCTTTCAATACGGGGGTGCGGTTCTCCACCGCTCAGCTGCCACTCCATGAGCTTGTTGAATGCGCCGGTGGGGTTGGAAGTAAGCTCTTCGTATGTTCCTTCCTCAGCAACCTGCCCATCGGCGTTGATGCAAATGATGCGGTCGGACCTCTTGATAGTAGAGAGACGATGCGCGATGCTGATAGTAGTATTCTTCTCTTGCAGAAGCTTACCCAATGCTTGGTTGACCAAGGTCTCGGATTCGGCGTCGAGAGCACTTGTAGCTTCGTCGAGGATGAGAATGTCAGGCTGCTTGATAAGCGCGCGCGCAATAGCAATACGCTGTTTCTGACCACCTGAGAGTTGAGTGCCACGGGCACCAACATGAGTCTCGAGACCATCAGGCTATAACGAGTTAGCATATCCACTTCGACACTGCTGGGAGTTACTTACGAAGTCGCCGATGAACGTGCAGTTAGCTTTGCGAGCAGCGGCGATGATCTCGGCACGAGTGGCGTTGGGAACCCCGTATGCGATATTCTCAGCAATCGTTCCGGAGAATAGTACAGGTTCCTGCCCCACGAAGCCTATCTTCCTCCTCAGTTGCTTCGCATTCAGGGTTGTGATATCGCGTCCGTCGATTGAAATGGTGCCCTCAGTTGGTACATAAAAGCGGAGTAATAAGCTAGCCACGGTAGACTTGCCAGCTCCGCTGGGTGCGACGATGGCAACGTTGGTGCCCTGTTCAATCTTGAAGTTAAGATCCTTGAAGATGTTGACCGCAGGCCTCGTCGGGTAGCTAAACGTAACGTTCTTGAATTCAATAGGCCCTCTTGCGGATTTCACTGGGAAGCCTTTCGTGGGCGAAAGCGTAGGGTTGCGATCTTGCAGTTCGAAAAGACGGCTGGCGGCTCCAACACCCTTCATCATCTCACCCCAGAAGCCAGAAAGGCCAACCATACTAGATCCGGCGTATGCGGTGTACATCAGAAACGAGGACAGCTCACCAATGGTGATAGCTCCAGACTTGACCATGCCGCCTCCGACGTAAAGTACAGCAATGACGGTAAGATTGCCCATAAGACCAGTCACACCAAAGAAGGTGGCGGCGACATAAGCTTCTCTCTTTCCAAGCGCGAATATCCTCTTGATTTGACGGTTGTAGCGTCCAGCTTCGGTAACTTCACCAGCGAATGCCTGCGCAGTTCGAACATTGCCCAATCGCTCTTCAGCAACCTTAGTCAGAGTACCGAGATTCTTTTGGATCTTCCGGCTGAGGGTGCGCAGTTGTCGTCCAGCAACGAAGGCGGAAATTGCTACAAAAGGACCAATCGTTGCGAGGATACCCGTGAGTTTCAGACTAACCCAGCCCATCATGGCGAAACCAGCGGCGCCGGCCACCATGGAGCGGAGGCCGTCAGACAGGTTCTGCGTAATGGCTTTTCCAACGATGATCGTGTCCGACCCAAGACGGGAGATGAGGTCACCGACTCGGTTCGCGTCGAAGAATTCGGCGTTCTGGATGAAGGTCTTGCGGTAGAGCTGAGATCGCAGACGGGCAACAATGCGCTCACCAACGACTCGGAGAATGATGATGCGACCGAAATTGCACGCGGCGCCGGTTGCAAGCACTGCCGCCAAGGCTGCGTAGAAAGTGTTGATGTCCATGCCAAAGAGCAGCTCCTTGGAGCCTTCGGGCTGCGTTGCAATGTCGAGAATCTTGCCAATGGAAAAAGGCACCGACATGCTGACGGCCGACGAGAGGAGCAGGAAGACGAAGGCGAAGCCCAGCGACTTTGCTTCGGGGCTGGCAATTTTGATCAAGCGCCACATCTCCTTCATTCCTCCTGCACTGTTTGCCGTCGCGCCCTCCTTGGAGAGCTTTGCGCTCAGATTGACCTTCGCGGCTGCATTCGCCTTCTCCGACTTCACAAAGCCCATGTCCTCGGCTTCGCCTTCGTGCTCCTCTACATCCACCACGCCTTTGTCCGCCAGCTCCTGCTTGTACGACTTGCGCAGCTTAGCCGGTGGCTTTGCATCTTGCTTGACGTCGAGCAGCGCTCGCGATGCACAGAAAAAGCGGATCGAGCGGTCGAGGCCATTGTTCCGGGTGGTAGCCGCGGCTGTCAGCGAAAGCGCTCGCGGTGGTGCGAGGCGCAGAGCGCGCGAGAGGATCGAGGATTTCGAGGACGATGCGAGCGATCGTGATGTTGCGGGCGATGCGGCGTGTATCCGGGGTTGTATCTGGGCGAAGAGAGCTCCGTTGCCGGCACCGTGCCAGGCCTTCGCCGCGAAAGTCATTGAGTTGCGCATGGCGCGCGGGGGGGCGGTAGGGTAGGCTCTACCTGCTGCAGGATGGAAGGAAAGAACGCGTAGGCACATGCAACATATTGTTCGTGGACAGACACGAGGGGTCGATGACAGGAGAGCTCCGAGCAGAATCTCGGTGAAAATACGGGATGACGATTTGATGTGAGCCGCGGCCGCCGGCGTCGGGTCTGCCCGCGCCGATTGCTTGACGCGCTCGTCTGTATTGACGCGTGGGACAGATCGCGCAGGTTTCGCAGGCTGTACACATCACTACTTCGAATTTTGGCCTAGGGTAATACTTTCGAAAGACCGCCATTGGCAGGTGTGTTCAACTTGTGTGCTTGCCTTGGTGCCTGCCATCTGTAGGCCTCAAACACAGCGCCCATCAACAAGCGGAGCAGACGATTGAAGAGGCAAGGCTACAAAATCAAAACCTTTGTCCAGACCCACTTGAGCATTCGTCTCTCAAGTTATGCGAAAAGGCATAGTATGCGCAATCGCGCCTGCTGTGGTTGCCAGGCACAGCCACAGCCACATCTATGACTGTTCGTCTGTCAAACCTATCTCGACTCACATTCTGTCAGCGAGTCTGTCTCACATCTGACCCCTCTTCCACTTCTTTAATACATTCGTTTTCTTGACTTTCTTTTGTCCACGCTTCCAGTGCACATCTATTGATCAAAACACAATGGCGAATCCAATCCATCTGGAAGGCACCACCCTCGAGGGCGGCGGCCAACTCCTTCGACTCGCAACCTGCCTCTCCGCCCTAACATCCACACCCATAAACATCACCACTATCCGTGGCAAGCGCTTCGGTGGTGGCGGTCTCAAGGCGCAGCACCTCACTTCCGTGCAATGGCTGGGAAATGCCTCCAACGCCCGCATGTCTGGCGTCGGTTTGAAAAGCAAGGAGATAACATTCACGCCTCAAAGTAGAATCGCAAGTGGATTGGAGTGGCGGAACGGCGGCGACGTTCACATCAAACAGAACACGCCCGGTAGCGTCAACCTGGTGCTTCAAGCCGTCTTACCGTACATACTCTTTGCAAACATCGGCAGTGCGGACGCCAAAGTTAAGAAGAAAATCAGAGTGAAGATAACAGGAGGGACGAATGTGTCGAATTCACCAAGTTGCGATTACGTCGAGCAAGTTCTGGCACCTATGCTATCGCTCATTGGCATTCCACCAATCGAAACCCAGATCCATTCACGAGGATGGTCACAGGGCGGTGCGAGATTAGGAAGCGTCACGTACAGCATTACACCGCTAACCAAGCCGCTCCCGGCGTTCCAACTATTCGAACGAGGCGACGTTAAGAGTATTCGAGCGACCATAATAGCGCCAAAGGAAGCAGAGCAGCGGTTCCGCGATGAGGTGGACGTCATGTTTGAGCGACGGGAGGAAGGGATGTTCCGGAGCACGCAGCCAGATGTGCAAATTACCTTCGAAGACTCGATGCATGAGAAGAGGTTTTACCTTCTGTTAGTTGCGACTACAACGACTGGAGTCAAACTTGGCCGTGACTGGCTATATGACCATGTTGTAAGGGTGGGCAAGATCGATTCAATCATCTCAAGCATCGTCAAGAAAGTCTTCAACGACCTTATCGAGGAGCTGGACCATGAAGGATGTGCGGATGAGTACATGCGGGATCAGCTTGTAGTGTTCCAGGCGTTGGCTGTAGGAAAGAGCAACGTGTACGGTGGGAAGAGGAAAGAAGTTCTTTTGGAACCAAGCTTACACGCGAAGACGGCCCATTGGGTCGCGAAAGAACTTATCGACGTACATTTCGACGATGATGGTGGTTGCGAAGGTATCGCATTTGGGGCTGATCAAGACTACAATACTGCCGAAAGCGTGGTGGTTGACGAAACTGCGTCGGTTCTTAAAAAACTCAAGGTGGACAAAGACTGATCGCGCATGCCGTTGTTTCAGAGTAGCTCGTACATTTACTCTGTCACCAAGGGTTGCACACAAGGCATAGCCCTGATCTCAGCTACTTCATCCTTCGGCCTTGCACAGTCTACAGATGACTGTTTGGTCTTGGTCGTTACGTGTTCGCGCTGAGCTAGGCGAGATGTTCTTCTCATCATCGTGTCTACCAGCCGCTGCCATGTTCCGCATTGCTGGTCGAGGGAACCAGCCTAGTGAAAGGTCTTTTGGAAAGCCTCAGGCTTTGGTACATTTTTGAAATCCGTTCGAGGAATCCACGTACGGAACAAGTCAGTCTGTGCGACCAAAGGAGCCTATCGAAGCTCGTGCTCAAAGGGCTACGATGCACAGAACCCTAGAGTATATTTACCTCGCAGACCTCTTCACACAAACATCTTACATATAATATGAAGCTCAAAGGTTGTTGTGAACCAAATAAAATCCTTTAAAACTGCCCCACACTGCCGAACACGTCCTCATTATCAGAACATGGACGAACGCGAGCCTTCGGCGCAGCCTCTGCTCAACATGGACCCTACAGGCGAACAGGTCAGTAGCTCTACTCAAGGACCCCATCCTGCACCACCTGCTACTTCTGAGGCTCTCTAGCCTCAACGGTTCCGAAACCGCCTACCGAAACCAGGCGCAGTCTTTGGGGCCGTAGCTGCGTTCATTAAATTCCATTGGCGCTGTATAGGCACATCGGGGAAGCGTTTCACTTGACAATGCGCACGATTGTGGACAAAGAGCTGGACTGCTGAGACCCATATTCTTGTTTTCTCAGTCTTGACATTTGCTGGGCTCGTGGCCACGCTCATGGCTCATCAGAATAAGCCCAACCCCAAGTGGCCACAGCTTGTCACCATCAACTCCATTGTGTCTCTATTCTCCCTACCCATGCGAGCGGTCATAAGCCTTGTGCTTGCAGAAGGTAACTATACTGTTGTTCACGTCTGTATTGTCTAATAGGCTTAGGCATCAGCCAATCGAAATGGCAATGGCATCGCCAGTCACGGCGTCTGAATGGTATGGTGCATTTCGATGCAGCGAAGCGAGGGCCTTGGGGCTCCATCCTTATGCTTTGTAATCTCAGACCAAAGCGAGCATATTATGTATCCTATACTCCCCTAGGGTCTAGAGTTATTGTAGCTAGTTTGATTGCTGTATTAGGGGCCCTTGTAACCATCATGGTGTCTCTCACTGACTCCTTCGCACAGAAGCTGCTTCAGTTTGAGATATGTTCACAGCGCAATGATACTACACTTGTGACTGTGGCAAAGACTAATCTGTCCAATGCTTCAAGGATGGAAATTGCTCCAGGACTTTATGATGAGTACAATCCGTTGGCAGTTGCCGTGAACGTTGGTCTCATCCAACTTGTCCGAGACCAGATTAGTGTCTTTTCTCGAGGCTGCTCAAGCGGTGATTGTTCATTTTCATCTACCGACGGAGTGTCTTTTTTATCCAGCCACGGCTGCGAAGACGTGACCACGTACATGAATAATCTCAGTATCACGAACGAACACAACGAAATCGTGCCTGTTATAACCGTTGGAAATCAAGAAAAAAAAATTGACGCCACTTTTGTTCCGCACGCATGAGCCGGGCGAGCTCCTAGCGACTTATGGCGACGCCGTGGTGGATATGTCCACCACAGCATGAGCATATGTAGAGAGTTCGCCTCGTCATATTGCGGATTTCACATTGTTGTTCAGGAAGAACTACACAGTATCGAATACTCCGCTGCGCATTGTAAACTGTATCCCTCTGCGAACACCTATGGAGTCAATATCACGAACGGAGTACTGGAAGAAGAGATCGTCAACAGTACCCGAATACCAGGAGTCAGCTACATCGATATGAAAGGCGGCAACTATACTGGAGATTCCAAGCTTGAAGCATTCGATGGATTTTGGATGTCAACAACATATATGCTACGCGATAGTTCTCAGAAGCTTTGTACAGGTTCGCCGGATCCACAGCCAGGGATGGAGATTTTCGACAAGAAGATCGGCGAGAAGTTAGTCGAAGATCCTTCAGGCAACGGAAATTGATGTATGACCACGACACGATCTGGCATTATCCTGATGACTGCATATGGTCCTTCTATAAGGACCTACCGAAGGAATCCACAGAACCTTCTAGAGCCTGTTTGACCGTCAAAGACTTATCTACTGGCGAAGGACTGTGAGTCGGCCACTTCAACTACGTTAGCTCTATGGTCTGCACGAAGACGAGGACGGGTAACTCGCCTTGGGATACCCAGGCAGCGATTCCTTGGACACATTAACGCGAAGATGGGGGAAGTCACAAGAACGATGACCAACTTGATACGCACACGCGGCAGCAATGTCCTATCCCGGCACGCTCAAGGAAATATGTGGTACACCACTAACTGCGTGCGGGTACGGTGGAAATGGATCACATTCCCTGTGATTATGATATCGCTTACTGGCATATTCCTGTTCCTGGTGATGATTGAAACTTGCGACGTGGAGAGTTACAGACTTTGGAAGAGCTCATTATTAGCAGCACTGTTCTATGAGGTTGATGTGCAGCCAGACAAGTCCGCTGGAAAGAGGTGACGAACAACGTTGCCATGTCTGCAAGTGTAACCCTTGAAGGTAAGAACGACGGAGCACTGCACTTAGTGGCGCTCTCATATGACTTCCTTGGTACAGAGACTATGTGAGGGGCCTTTCCAATGCTCTGGACATCTGTATGATATCAAGTCACTTGGAATCACCATAGCACACCAGACGCAACGATCAAGAATGAATATCAGATCTATGTGCAGGCTTACTGGCAAAAGTATGTCTACAGAGAAGAACACAGGCTTAGCTCTTTATACTTGGGAGGTAGCGGACAGGTATGCACAATACGAAGCGACAGTAAAGGGTCGACTTGGGATAATGAGATGAGCGTCCAAAAGCCTCCGGAGTCGCGCATCATGCATACCCAGGGTACATATACCGACGTAATACTACATGTCCCCCACCATGGTCCTCACTCACTCGGCCGCGGAGGCCGCGGAGGCATTCAGTACAACGTATATCCAAATACTTATAGGCAGAACGCCTGGCAATATACAGCGGTGTGGACATCATAGTGCATCGTCCCGGCGCAAGCGTAGTGCACCCCATGCACGTATTACCCACTGAGGCCTAGCGATCATCTTCCGACTACATCAATCTTGGCTTTTAAGCACGAGGCTTACGAGGCTGCACGAGGCCGTTTCTTCCGACGCCACACCTGTACACATGCAGGGCAAGCTGTCAGAACATGGGTGCAATCCCTCAATGATGTCTATCCGCATTATAACACATGTACGTACTTTCTCGATTGGACAATCGTCTCTTACGAATCGTGGGGGAAATTACTGGAAGATCATTGCTTCCTGCAAGGCTGGTTTCGTTACCGAGAGAAGATGCGCAGCCGAGTATCCGTTTCGCACATCTACGGCAGTACTGCGGAGAGATTGTGATTATCTCGACGATCGAAGCAACTTTGACGGACGATAAGCTTGGTACGAGACACGTTTCAACAGGACGTGTTGCATGATGGATATTCCATCCACACTGTCCGCTTTTGCGACACAGTCCGGTATTACGGTGTCTCACTCGCTGCCATTGCTCATACAACTCTACTCGAACAATGCAGCTCTAGTCAAACACCCCAGGACAAATGCAGCCATTGCGACGCATAGACCTCCGCATTCGGGACGACCCACTTACCCAATCTTAACCGCTGTGAAGCTCCAGCAGTGAAAGATCCACAGATCTCCGTACCCCGCCACGCCTGCCTTCCAAAAACCAACGTCCGTCGTGAACTTTGTGGAGAAGATCACCTGTGAAAAGCACTTTTGTGGAGAGGCATGCAGCGCGATAGTACCACGTCGAACAATCGAGAAGTAAACGTGTGCGCGGCAAGCGCGCTGCACCTGTGCGATCGCATGTGTAGAAAGGCGCTACTTCGGCGGATGAGGTCACGATGCAGCAGACACTGGCGACGCAGGGCACCATGCCCTGCAGCTATTTTAGCGTTCGCAGCTAGCAGCACTTACTGTGGGGTGCCATACGACTATCAAAGGTGAAGGGAACCTGTTACGGTTATTGACGAGCGGTCTTGCGATGATCTCGAATAATGCGTGGGTTGTGCACATCCATGGTGACACAGAGGCGCCGAAATGGAAACGGAGGCACGACTGCAAAGGACGATGGTCTCGGTGTATAGCGAAAGGCATGCCATTTGCGCACGATGCGTCTGTAAACCCAAGATATGTAAAATGCTCACTCCCCAACGCCGCTCGATGCAATGCACGAATGCAACCTAGAAATAGCCAAAGTCAAACGTGCCGCCAGAAATGCTCAGTATGCGAATGCGAAGCCACCAACGCCGTAGAAATGCCACAATAAAATCAAGTGCGCGCCGACACGCCGCCCAATGCAAATGATATCCCAACTCGTGCCCTCCAAACGCCCTGTTGTGTCACATTCTTGCCCCCTCTTGTGTGCGTCCCATGATCACAGTCTGGACTTTTCCGCAATCTCGGAGCGGACGCGTGATCGCGAAGACCGTCGTCCTCCGAGGCTGTCTCTGCTTTTCTTTGTTTTGGTGCGACGGAGGACTGGCATGTCGTCCTCCTCTGATTCTGACTCGTCTACGGTGAACAAGTCTGGACTCGGCTCCCTCCACGAGTGGCGATGGCCTGAGAGAGTTCTCGAGTACCGCCGGCGCGACCGCCGAGTGAGAAGCTCTTGTGCACGGCCGCGAGTGGGCTCGGTGATGGTGATCCTGGGTGTTGCGATATGCGTGACCATGTGTGGTGTGTCGTTGAGGCGATCGTCCTCCAGCTGCATGAAGGACTCATCGTCCTCGTCCAGAGTCTGGAGCTGAGGGACATGGTAACGGCTATGCAGCTGTGTGTGATTGCCCTTAACATAGCGAGCCCACTTGTCGGCCACGTTGGACTTGAATTTTGAGGCTTTGGATGTGCGAGGCGTGTTGGGAGCGAAGATGCCTGCACTCAACGACAGTGGGCCGTAGGGATCGTCCTCGTCCGTGAGTGGGGTTAGAAAGTGCGCGAAGGGCTCCTCATCAATGTCGGGTAGTTCATTCTCAGACTGTGAAGAGTAGTCCAGGCTGTCGAGGCATGGAGGGAAGGAGTAAGACCTCGAGCTCTGACTCTGCCTGAGGTAGGATGGCATGGCTGAAAGGATAGATCTGGCTGATATGAAGCAGGTGAGAAGACGCTTGATGTACGAGGTGGCGTTCGGCTCAGTCTGAATGACGGCAACGGGTTGCAAGCTTTCGGTCCTATCCGGCTTGGATGCCGGTGGATACCTGAGGCAGTGATGCTTCGGGACCTGGAGGATCGAGGATGCAGTAGCGACGGCGGGGTTAAGTAGGTCCAACAGGATTGGAAAGACTGGATCGAGATGCGTGCGCGGGGGTTATATACGTGACTCTTGCATACGGCCTCTCGAAGAGCCGCGTGTTCTTATCACCGAGGCGCAGCGGACTCGTAGTAGGCGGAGGGTAATGAATCATAAACTGAGACAAGAGATGGTGGTGCCTATCCGTTGCCTAATGGGAAGAATGGCAATAAAGACTGATTAGGATTGAGGTATCCTGTTCAAGATCACTTCCAAGAGCATTGGGCAATGAGAACCCGAGAGAGGATACATGTAGTAGTTATATAGATGCTGTGGGGGACAATCGGCGGCTCATGCAGCCCGTCGTGCAACCTGCACGCTGCAGCCATCCTACGTTAGCGGAAGTCGACGGAAAGCTTAGTTCAGCGTGGACGCGTTAAGGGCAGAATTCCAAGGCAAATCGGGATGGATGACAGGCCGCGTGGGGATTGGGCCGACACATGACGGCTAGGAGTCGTTCTGATGGTGTGCTGAGAAAGGCTGGTGATGGGTCATCTGCAGCCTCGAAGTCACCCCTGCATCCCGGCCAGTCGCACGCCGCACACTGCCCACAATATGTCCGCGGCGCTGCAGTGTAGACGGCCGTTAATGCAGGCCTGTCGATCGTCAAAACAGGGGCTGGCGCGGGTGTGCAGTAATTGAGCAAGCAGCGCCAGACGGCGTGATGGCATCAAGGTCGAGTTCGGCGAAATTAGCGGGGCATAGCGGGGCAGGCAGCCTCTACGGCGCCTTCACCACCACCACTGCATCCCAGCCTCACTGTCGCACCTCTTAGCTCGCTCGCTCTACACATCCCAATACTCCTTGTTCGCTTCAGTTGCTCGCGGCTGACTGCCAGTCGTGCACCTTCCCTTATAGAGCCTGACGGCTGCACACTGCGTGAACACTAGTTTGGCAGGCGGTGATCTCCCATTCGCCCCCGGCTCCATGTTGCGAGTCACATTTGCACGCCTTGTGCGGCGCAAGTAATATGTTTCAAACCGCGCAATCATCTAATACACCATCTGGGGCTTGGAAGCCGCTATTGAGGACAAAGCATCACCTGAAGAGCACCGGAGGGCGTCTGTCGTGACTTTCTGCTATGTGGATGCGGCCACAGGAGGGAACAAATACCTCCTTCTACGGTCCGGTCATGGGATACACGAGCTCTCCATTCAGCTTCTGCGGAGTGGGCCACCGACCCAACTGCCACCTGAGCTTCTCCTTCGATACTCTCCTGGGCAACCACCTCTTCACAGCTTCTTACCACCATAATCTCCACTATATCCTTTTCGGTCCATTGCAGGCGTAATGGGCAACGATCGGTGTCGCTTACACCCCACACCATGCCTCTTCAAACCAGCTTACGAGAGTCACCGCCTGTCTGTGAGGCGATTCTCCGGTATATTCTTGTCGTGTGAAGCGCGATCCGGTACCCAGATTCAAGGGTCCAGTGGTAAGAACCTTATCACTGTGTCACCTGCAATCCTTCGTCCCCTGCATCTCGGTGTGCTCCGACCGGAAACTTCAGCCAACCTCATTACTGTTCGCATTTTCGCAACGAAAGCTAGAAGTCTGTTCCTAAGCCCACAAGGCATGAATGATCGTTCGCTTATCAGCACCCGCTCTGGTGCCTTCTTGAAGTAATATGGCTTTCAGGGTTGCGTGAAGCCATCTAGACCGCCTTGCCCAGCCTTCAGGTCGGTCATTATCAGCTCAGCAAGCCACAACACCATCTCGTCCTTCGTTTCATCGTAGGATTCGCCACCATATACACTTTGACCGATTGCGCTTCGACTTCGCTATCTATGCTAATGTGGCCTTGTGAGTGCTTAAATTGAAGATCACGTGGGTAAGTCTCTCCAAGGTCTTTGGTACAGTACAATGGTACGTCGGGCAAAAGATTTTCCTAGAGTTGCGCAACAGTTTGGTGTTCAAGGAGATCCTTGCTTGTCACCAAACTGACAAGTTCCAAGTTTTACGCGTAATCAACCAACCGCCTCATCCCAGTGAGAACGATGCCCGACGGAGCGTCCACGTGTCTACGCACAAAATTTTCAACAGAAGAAGAATACTTGGACGCTGTAAAGGTCCGGTCGAAACTCCGTTCATCTTTCTTGGAAGTTACAAATTGAGGCTTTCACCGCTACGTGCCGCCGATCTGCGCTAGTTGACAGATCGGAGACTACAAAACCCCACAGTTGAACCCCACTACGATTGCGACAGATTTATCGCAAGGCTAAAGACGTCTGACAGACAACGTCAACTACTTGAAACCAGCATGACCCTGTATGAGGCTATACTCTCAGATCGGAAACTGCGTTGCATCGATTCAATTCACCTACTCGGGGCTTGGCAAGCGTTTGCGACCGTTAAGCGGAAATACTAGCCACCGAATAGCAACGAACCTCGAGACGGCGACTGAATTCGGCGGTGAGCTGCGCGGAGATGTTTAGCCCACTACCATAGATAGACCCGAGTTGACTCCACATCCTGCCTCGGCATAGTAAAGTCTCTCGTTGTCTACGATGCACCAAATCAAGCATGCGGTGTCGGCGCGAACACCTTTCTAAACTATGACGTAGTTGCTGCCCGTTCCGAGCGATCCTGATGCTACATTCAGAGACAGAAGAAGTTGCGGTCAAGAGTTGGACAGAAGCCGACAAGTCTTGACCAAGTACGAAAATTACTCCTGCTATCAAATGATCCTCTAGGTTCCATTTGCAGGTTGCTCATAAACGACCTCATCAACAGTTGTTGTCAATGTCCCTGTCGCGTTGAAGATGTTCAACATCGCATCGATCTGCAAATGAAACCCGTCTGAGCCAGTCTTCTTGGACGCAGTGACCACACCCGTCTGTTCAATGTCCGAATACCAATCTACCAGATTGTTCCAGGGGTTTGGCCACAGAATAATACTTGTGACATTCTCCCAGCCGTTGAGTACGTATCCGTCTACGTCAGCGTAGTCGCGATAGGTCACAGCGACGCTATCGAAGCTACCAGATTGGTCTTGTGAGGAACTGGAGAGTTCCACATCAGCAAGACCAGAGATCTTGCCGCGCAGAGTGTATTTTCCAGCGCCGGGTCCTCGAGTAGTGTTGAGCAAAGGTGTGCCTGGCGGGAAAGGTGTTGCCCAAGGCAATTGGTCGGGTACGTCAAAGACAGGCGGTACTTCTTGTGGCGCCCGGCTTGTCAGCTTAGCGAGCATGAGTCTATAAACACGCTGACCCTGTGTTGTGGGTACCGGGCAAGGGAGGGGGTTGGTACCTCCGCATTCGCGTCCCGTAACGATAGCTTGCCAATATACCATCTTTGTACCATCGCGCGAGAACGCTGGGTCTGCGCGGGCATTCCAGTTCGGGTCGTTCACCGCCCCATTACCTCCATCTCCTTCAGCGTTGATCTGTTGGCCAAAGTAGTCGCCACGATCCCCATAACCGTCGATGAGGATCGGGTTGAAGAATCGACGGTTTCCGTTGTTGCGAGTTGATGACGCGACAGTCACAGTGACAAGGTCGATGAGAGGTGGAATGTGCCGCAAGCCGGACATGAACATTTGCCGATTAGTTCCACGTGTGTCCAGCGCAACGATCCACTTATTGTCAGCTGAGAAGGATATCGGATCGGTGTACTCTGGGTGCTCGGTCAAGCGACGAACAGCTCCGGTAACGACATGCACAGCCGAGACATCGATGTTGTTGGCTTCATATGTCTCGCCAATGTAGACAATCTCATCGCCTGTCCCTGAGAAACCACGTAGTTCTCCCACGGCAATCACATCATCATGAAACTTAAGTTCGCCTTCTTCCACGGTAAGGTGCTCGCTACGATTCGGATCACGTAGTAGGTTCACGTCGACTAGCTCGTACCGTGGGGCCAAAACATCGCCGGATGTTGGCTCAGGGTTGAACCGGAGACGACCGAAGAACGTGTTCTGTCCTCCTGAAGGTGTGAACGAGCTCCAGCCGAGGTGCGTATCGTCCGGATGCAGACGCAGTTCTCGAGGCGCACCGTTCACATCTGTACCGTTCTTGATAGTAGCCCAGTATATCGGGTAAATATTGGTCCTTTCTGCCGTGCACTCGTCATCGGCTAGCTGAGTCCCATTGCAATCAAGAATACTGATTACAAATGTTAGCGGATTCGGGAATTCCAACCCCGGTGAACTCACTTGTGGCCCCATAATGCCTTGTCGCCACTACGGAACACGTGTGGGGAGTCTAGTTGAGGGTCACGCAACTGCTGCTGGCTTCCCGGAACACCGCAGCTGAGGCACTTCCAAGGATCTCCATGTGCGAAAGTCGTCCCGTCGGCCTTGACCAATATCAAATGATCTCCCGTGTAAATGCTCGCAGGATCAGGTGATGCGGGTGCACCCGTAAACCTCACATTGACGATGACGTTGTTTCCGTCGGTTGTGAAATCGCCTGCTTGAAATCCATCCAAGACACGCAGTATACAGCCTGTGCCCCTGGGATTGACTTGCAAGGTACAGGATCCCACGTCGTCGCTGGGAGCCACCGGTGGTAGTGGGAGTTCACACACCTCAATGGGCTCCGGAGCGGGAGGCGGAGGAATATTGGGAGGAGGACTGATTTGACTTGGGACAGCCGCACCAATGGTCGTCAGAAACATCAGAGCAGTGGGGAAATGCGTGTTGCCGGGCCAGAAGCAAGAAAGTACCATCGCAACAAGTATGACTGCTGCGATGGGTTTCAATGTGTGGGCGGTGAATCTCCATTTGTATGCCCATGGCCAGACTGCATTCGTAGTTCCTTTTCCTCGGTACGACGGGAACCGGAGGTTATCGAATTGAATATTCAACCATGCTTGGGAGCGTTCTTGTGCGGCGTGCGTGTCCAATGGGGGGAAGCCACCGTAAGGACTCTGCATTTCTTGCCCGGGGCCCCAGGTATGCTTCGCACCGACGAACTGATTAGCCATGTGGTACGAATATCTAATTGAATCATACGCTGAATATCATTGAGATTATATCTCAGGGACTCCTAATAGAGGATGGCTCAGTACAGTGTGAATCTCTGATATGCCGTAGGATGGTCTTGAGATTGGGTTTGCCTGTGGATGTTGAGTACTACTGATCTAATTGTGATTAAGACGAGTGGCATCTCGAGCGAACCGTACATGCTTCCACTTGCGGGAATATGGTTAGCATCGTTTGCCAATAATGTTTTCGTCTGATGGTGCAAGTGGCTAACTTCATGGGGCGGGGACTCCCTGTGCGGCGGTAAATGTGGACCTGGTTTCGGGGTTTCCTCCAATCGCAGCGTATATTCATGGCGTATCCGATACGACTATACGGCACGATACGTAACAGGGCTCTCCCAACAAATTGTACATGTGACCTCTTTTCAATAATTATCAATTGCAATGCTCAGACTTTGAAGGCAAAGCCCTTCGACCGATATGTAAATGCGCAGTGGCATTGTTGTCAATCGTGGCTAAGCTGGGTTGGGAGAACCAGGCTTACGTCTAATTACGTTGGTCATACATCTACTTTGTATGTATGTGATCACTAGTGTAAAAGAGATGCGGATTCAACTCTAAGCTCTTATAGAAAGCTTCGAGATACGTAAAAAACCAATAAGTAAGAGGTTAGAGGTCGAACTTCGTCTGACACTGTCACACGGCGAGATGATAGACTGGACATCAATTTCTGGGCCTATGGACAATTTTATGCGCCCGGCTTCAGCCTGAGGTAGCTAAGCAGTAGTTGATGTTGTTGCTCAAGTTTCTGCAGTCAAAATACATCTCCTTGTTTAGCCTTTTGATTGTTCCGAATGCAATCCCTTGAGCTTCCTCGATCGAACGGCAACCGTCGTCTTGCTGCACTTTATACCAGAGGCTGCAGTTCGCAGGAGCACCTTCGAACTTTTCTCTCCAATAGGTTAGCAACTATCTCCGCCTAGAGTAGGAGTAGGATCAGAAGTGCACGTACCAGTAGGCCTGAGCTCAGCTGGGGTTCCGTCATAATCGCCAATAGTGTCTGGGTCACAAGTCCTACCAATGCCGGTCCATCCCATCAAACGACTGGCGAGATTGCTCGCGTAACAAGCAGTAGCGCGACCATCTCCCTGGTTGCCAGACTCTGCGAGGACACCCGAGTTGTACAGGACAAGAGCTTTGTAGTATTTGCTCACATTGCGTAAATTGCCATTCTCGTTGCAGGTATGGTCTCCGTTGGCACACTCGAAAAGACCTGGGTTCTGGACTTTCTCATTCGGTGAAACTGATGTGGGAACGCGGACAAAACCGTCAGACTATTGCTTCATGGCCGCAAGGATGAACTGATGGTCTAAGCCAGATGCTCACGCCGCAGATTCAATACCGGACTTGACGACTGCAACTTCGGCTTCAGAGTTGGGCCCCCACGCGTTAAGACAGCCTGTCTCGTCGAAATTGTTCATCATGACCTCATAGTTGGCAGCCCATCTGCTTTGATCAGGGAGAGCCAGCGTACATTCATATAGGTGAGCTTACAGTGAATCATAGTCGAGCCACTAATCTTCTGTGAGCCAGCGTTTCTCCACTGTTCCATCTACACCATAGATTTTGTAAGCAGGGGGAACTCGCAATCCGAGAGCGCGTGCGTTGTGGGATTCCATGATAGTCGGAGCGGCGTGGGAGACTGCGAACATGCTGCTAGCTGTCATTGGTTAATTCACCGTGGTTCGCTTATTTTGACACTTTGGTGCCCTGTATAAGCTAAAATAGAACCCAAAAAGGTTAAAACAAGCGTACCACAGTGAACTGACCTATAGGGAGCGATGTGTCAACAATCCACGAGTCATGAGCGGAGAGAAGCTCTATATTTGCATGGTAAAGTGGTACAATTACTTTTGCAACGCACAGATAAAGGGCTACTCGAGGCAGTGATGACGGAGACGCGTAGGTATCTGAAAGCCAAGGGCTTGTTCGAGCTGTCCGTATGTGGTCGGCTATTCCTATCGAAGCCGTCATGACGGCAGGAATGGGACATAGGCATGGACTTGGCCAACACGGAAACAGCGCGTACATTTGCGGACAATCTCTCTACGAGGCTTGTCAGTATTGAGGTCGAGGGCGTCCAGTGGGTCACCCGCAATAACGGCGACGTGTTTCAAGCGCAAGTGGTCCGATTATGCTTTGCGCGAGCATGACGACTGGAGTGATGTAGCTTTCGACGTTGGACTTGCGGACCTGAATAATAGGGGTCTGGTGGGCCCGGTGAGCCGTCGGCCAAGCATGGGAGGAAAAACGCCGTCACAAATACCACAGCCACCAAATGGATAATTCTGTTTGAATGCTCGCTATCACGGACTTACATATACCATATATGTAGCCGTATACTCAACCTCTTACCAACCCAAGATCTCTCGGATCTCCTGCTTCGTTTCGATCTGCTTTGTAACGCCACCCCACACATCTATAATTGTCATCGCCACAACCTTCTATAGCGTGTCTCCCCACCCAAGATCGACCGCCTTGGGCGGATCTGGTAATTCTAGCACTCTGACGAAGCTTCTCACTGCATCTGTTTGCTCGTTCCATTGCAGAACATTGTTCAATACATCCAACACTTTTCGCTGAGGTTCAGCTTGTTGGATCTCCCTACCCCCGCTATGGCACAAGACAGGGGATAACACAGTACAGGCAGTGACCGCAGCATGACACCACATCTACTTCCGAGTTGATGCCCGATAGCATGCGATGGCCCCGTTGGGATCTTGTCCTTCAGGAGCCCCATCATGGCGCTTCGGCTGCCGAGTCAGTATTCACTTACCTCCTTCAAGAGCTCCTCTCGGTTCTCTCCTTCCACGCACTCTTGCATTCTTTTCAGTAATATAGCTAGAGTCCCCTCCGGGTGCTTGCTTGGTTCTGACGTGCATGTCTTGTTGCACATCGTCTCTTGGCAGTGATCCACTCCCCTCATCCCAGATGATAGCCACAACTTCCGCGAAGCAGTCGCAGCAACTTCTGGGTGAGAAAGAATGGGATCCGGCATAGCGTTCTCGTTTTGGAAGTGGTGCTTCTTATGCGTCTTGGGATTTGAGGTCGAACTGATGTGGTTTCACTCGCTTGGGCTCAGACTTGTTGGGACCACGATTAGCTAAACTTTCGGATCTTTCAAATTTGATGTGTTGACTTCTTTGGGTCTACCAGCCCTTCCATGCTGTCAACAGTGTAATTATTTGATGGCAAGTTTGTGTGCATCAAACGCGCGATCTTGCATGCAACCGAGGATAAACTAGAGTCAATGCTGATGAGCACCTCCGCATCGTTCTCGTCTCCTAATTTGTGATATCAAGTACATCCTCATATGGCGAATATGCACTGACTCCTGAATTGGTAGCAACGACTTGTGTCGAGGGGTCAAAGGCTTGGCTATAGACGATCACAGCTCACCGAGAGCCCCATCTAGCGCAGCAACGATGTCCTCCAGGTGTTTTGAATTGACAATAGCATTGCAGTCTTGCCGCAACGGGACTGGTAGTCGTTGAATAATTGGTTTTTGCCGCATGGGGTTCTGCTGGTCGCTCATGCTGAATTGTACCTAGGCAGTCGAAGATCGACGCCGCTCAGCTTATGCGCTGAATCTCACCCGCAGGGTTCCGTGGTACACCTTTAAACATTATCGGAACACATTTGACACCATTATTGTAGCCGGATCAACATGGAAGCGCATGTCCGTGCAGGCGCGAAATCTTTCTTCCATGTTCCGGGAGCAGCCGGATAGCATACCTAAACTCATTGTGGCAGCCAGCTGAGTCTGATCTGTAGATCATCGACTTCTAACGTACGACTCCAGAGCCTTTCTGACGTTTTGGTCCCTTCTCTGCCAGTACGCACGCAGGAGTTCGGGCAAGAAATCTCATTACCAGGCGCTACGCTGGCAGTGCAGTTTCTGTTGCAAACATAAGCGAAGTAGCCAGACACATCTCAATGGAAGAGCGCCCGTCAGCCTCATGGTGAGGCCGGGAAGCATGGCTGGTACTATGAACTGTTAGTGCGACCTCTATTTAGTGGGGCTAGCGTTATCGCAGGCGGGAAGGTAAATGGTGCGGAAGAGTGCCGCCCGACGAAACCTTCCGCTGGCTTAATCAAGGCCAAAGTAAAATGGGACTTCGCTGTTGTTGACACACCACTCGTCCTTGATTGCATGGCCCGAGGAGAACCGTCCGGGTGATTCTTGACCCTGCATTTCCCCTTTCCCCGCAATACCAGACGGTCCGAATGTGTGATGGTGAGTGGAGCTAACAAGCACGTGCGGGGTCGTCTTGCATGTCAGACAAGCCCCTCCGCCGCAGTCCTATTTGTGACCGTTCTAGCGAGCGTCATCTCTTCCCTTTTTTCGCCATCGTATCCTGGGTTGCCATCATGAATTTTGTCGACATTCAACCCACATCGTTTCTCGATTACGCGTGGACATCGCCTGCTCAAGCTGGGGCGAATGGGCCGAAATCGGCGACAAGGACGAACAGAAAGCAGAATCGTTGCTGCGACCAGTGGTATGTAACCTCAAGAAGACGCACTTCTCTTGAACATATGCGCCACATATCCACTAGCACACCGGTTGTTTATCGCAAGCTTGCGCATGCGGCGCTACATACGATCTTGAGCATGCGCTGATGTCAGTTACAGTCGAAAAGGGAAGAGAGCATGCGATGCGTCCATCCTAGAAGATGCTTTGTTGAATGGCAACGGAGAAACTCCTACCACATTCCACTACAGCGGTATGACTCTCTTGATCAGTGCACGTGCAGACCTTTAACAATGCAGATGTGTTCGGGCCCCTTGCTCCCTGTGGCAACTGTGAGAAGACGAAGAAGACATGTACATTTGAATGGCTTCGATCGCAGCGAATACTGCAGGCAACGACACCGCAACCAAACCCAACACCACCAGCTAAGAAACGGCGCACCGCGAGCAAGAGCTTGCAAGATCGCAAAGATGCAATCGACCCGACCTGTGGTCAGCAAGCCCCACAGCTGTCCATTGGTTCGGGTCTGGGTGATGGAGCAAGTTACATGCCGCAATCTGAACCCATCAACGTTGGGGTGACCTTCGCCGATTTCCCTTGTGGCATACAATTCAGCGACAGTTTGACTTCTCAGTTTCAATACGACTATGCGCCGACCGATTTCGTATGGGATGACTCGCCTCTGCTTGACTTAATCCCTCCTTGTAACGTCCCAGAACAACCGCATAATGCTCTTCCGATAGAGTGGGACTCGGGAAACGGCTCTTCCACCCACACCACTTCACCAGGGGACGCAATTCCGAACAGCGAAGAGTCGAGTCCAAGCGTGGGTTCGTCCGACGATTCGAAATCACCGCACGAGGTCATGCGCTTACCTCGCAAACGGAGACGGCGCGGTTCTTCCGCGACAAGCGCAATCTCCCATTCTTCGATAGCTCTCACAAATGACTTACTTTCGTCGGCAAACACGGCTTTTTTGGCAGACGGCCTGCTCAGAATTTACCATGATAGCTTTGAGACCCATCTATCCTGCTGGTTGACTGAAAAGACATGTCCGTACAGCAGAGACTGCGATGTATCTCTCCCGGGCAATTGTGGCCCAGACTGGAATCGTATTTACCATCGAGTGTTCAAATTGGACCAATCACCTTCGGTGCGAGGGAGATTGTTGACTATGCCGGAAGATCGAGCTGCATCCAGAGCTTTGAATTTGGCAATCTTCTCGTTTGCATCCCAATGGGCAGTACCAGACGCGAAAACAAGAGCAAGGTATCCATTCCAGATTGATGAGAGGACAGGCTGTATCAGACAGCCTCACCGGACATCCTCGTCTCAGACTGAATTCAACCGTTCTCTTCAGCTCAATGCATGGCACCAAGCTCGCAAAGCAGTTCACGAAGCATCGGATATTGAATCCTTCCGAGTAGTGCTCGCGCATATCGTCTTCTCGTTGACACAAAAGCCAGAGGATGAGTCGGATCATGTCAAATTTTCACCGGGAAGCGAAACGACTGACCCATTGTTGAAGGCAAAGACAGACGAAGATGTAGACATGAAAGCATGCGAAGACCTTTTTTCCAAGCTGGACCTAACGATGAACGATGATGGTCCTCCCCTGTATCTTGAGCAGGGACTCAGACTTATTCACTCGCTACGTTCGAGAATGACAATGGCGGGGGCATTTGGAGGTCGTAGGAAGAAAAAACCACGATGCTGGAAGCATCTTCAAACGAGTGGACTCGAAGCGGCTGATCGAGCGACTGTCGACGTGCTTTTCTGGCTTGGTATAATGTTCGACACGTTGTCTTCAGCGATGCACAAGCGGCCTCTAGTAGTCGCACTCGAGGATAGTGACTTGCCAGCAATTAGGACCATGGTTCGCGACGGTCAGTCCAGCCCAGGAGCACCGATCCCTTCAGATCCGAGAGCAGAAGACCTCTGGGATGACTTGCTGTTCAGACGTCAACGTATGCGAAAGCAACGTATACATGTGAGATGGCCTTGCTCTGAAGACGAAGCTGCATCGCTCTTGTGCGAAGCAGCCCCAATCAAAGTTCTACTCTTCCGCAAAGTGACACGGATCCAAACATTACTAGCTCGTCATGCTCAGAGCGACAAGATCGAGACAGCCGTACACAGCGCGCTAGAAGTATACGAGCATTGGCAAAGAGCTTATGCGCCTTTCCTTCGAGACTGCATTGAGCACCACGAAGAGCTCTCCGAGAGAGTCCAGTCGTGGTACGTCTGTTTGGCCGGCCACTGGCATCTAGCCACACTGCTGTTGGCAGACCTGATAGAAACCATGGACGAGACAGAGTCTGGCCTCGAATCCAGACGCCGTGATAGAGATTCGTTGAAGTTCATCGCCCGGTTCAGAGAAGACAACTGCCGCTCACTCTCAGATATTGCGAGATGCGCATGCTTGCAAGAAAACGGCATCTTGTCACAAACAAAGAGTGGGCTTTTCTCTATAGGACAAGGAGCGCTCCTGTCCGAACCCTGGTCTGACGTTCTCGTGCGCGCTTTTGCAATAGCCGGCGCTGTGCTGATAGAATCTGCGAAAGCGCCGAACGTAGGTAACCTTGGCCAGGACGACGCGTTCAGACGGGCTGGGAACTGTGTCAAAGCTTTGAGCTTCCTTGGACAAAGGTCAGACAAAGCACTCTCAGCAGCGAACTTGCTTACCGAGGAGCTTGAGCTTGGGGTAGAAAGAGGCGATAGTCTCTTTCCTAGCGCGGTGCCAGGCACAGTAGCATGTGCTGGGTGAAGCGTCCACGAGATGGTTGCAGTGTACCCATGGTAGTCTGGATCCCTTGAGATTGCAGCGACATGATGTCAGAACGCCGCGAGCACGCCAGATTAAATTGCAGGAAGGAGTGAGGTTAAGCGAGCTTCCTGACGAGAACGTTGCGAATGATGGATGTTGGGGCGAGACGCGGCGCGGAACAGGTCATGTGAGGTCGCGTGTCCGTGTAAGGAGGAGAACCCGCGCTAGCAGGGGTTGGAGGGAGAACCGCGTGGCGGCTTCCCTAGTTCGCACCGAGCGACTTCCTCCTATCTATTAGCTTGTACTGTGTATAAACATTATCCCGCCCAGTTGTGTGAAACAGAAGACATCCTCAATCGCGCTTTTGCACAGCCGTCATTGCCATCCTTTGCGCTTCGTCGCTCACGCACAGGACGCCCGCGAAGATACCTGATGGGTATAACTGCACTCTGGGACGTGATAAAGGCCGAGGATCACAGTGTGCCAATCGCTCAGCTAGCCGAAGCTCACTTCAAGAAACATGAGCGTCCCCTACGGATTGCTGTCGATGAGGCCGATTGGAGATTTAACAATCTTACTGCACAACAGGTCTACATGATACGCGAGAGTAAGTCGACAAGAAACATTAGTTTCGATGCTGACAGCAGAGTGCAGCCTCCAATGAACCGGCTTTCCAAGGTATCGAGAAATCCATGTTTTACCGCATCTGCCGTCTTCTCACATTGAATGTACAGTTGCTCTTCGTGTTCGACGGCCCAGGCAGACCTTGGAAGCGTGGACGTCGCGGACAAGGTCGAATCAACTACGAAGAGCGAAGATTGCTCAAAGAGCTCCTCAATTACTTACGGATCCCACATCATGAGGCGCCTGGTGAAGCCGAAGCAGAATGCGCTCGTCTACAACAGTTGGGCGTTGTTGATGCTGTCTTCTCGCAGGATTCGGATACGCTTATGTTCGGGTGTAGCATGTTGGTCCGCGACGATCGCGTCGCGAAAGAAAAAGGAAACAATAACCGATCCAAGGAAAACACCAAGAAGAGCGGAACTTCTGTGAGAGTGAGTGCCCATGAGGGTCACTTGCGTATCACTTTTAGATTACTTAACCACTACAGGTCATATATGGACAAGAGATCCAACAGAGACACAGATTTGATCGCGAAGGGCTTGTCCTTTTCGCCATGTTAAGTGGCGGAGATTATGACATCACAGGGCTGCGGAATTGCGGCTCAGCGATGGCAGCTGGGGCAGTTCGCGCGGGCTTGGGCACTTCCCTATGCCAATGCCGGACCAAGACGCACTGTGTTCTGTGGCGGAGCGAGCTGTCAGCTTACTTCCAGACACAGAGAGGCCGTAAACCTGAGATCCCTGCTGACTTCCCTGATATCAAAACCTTGGACAAGTACAACCGGCCCAAAATTTCGACGGATGATCAGCTTCGCAACCTGCGCGGCTTGCGACATGGTTGGAATGTTCCTATCGACGAAATGAAACTACTAGAGTTGACTAGCTCCCGCTTCAACATCTGGGGCAAGCTTTATATGAATTGGGTCGGGCCGGTCCTTCTCACCAAATACTTGGTCTCCCGAGACTTGACATTGCCAAAGGAGAATGTGCATCAGATCAAAATTACAAAGCAGGGCGCGAAGAAAGACATCGTTCAAAACGTTGCGCCACCATTACTGAAGTCACTAGCGTTCTCTCCTTTTACTCTTACGACTCTTATCCAGAAAGACTTTGAAGGTGATCGAGCCGGCTACTGGACGAGCAAGATGCAAGACCCTTTCGAGCCGGATTGTACCGTTAAGGCAGACATTCCAGTGTATCTCCTAGAGAGGGTTTTGCCCCTAAGTGTGCTAGACCCGCCACCAGCGCCAAAGAGCACCCCACGCAAGCGCAAGAGACGAGCGGAAGATGATGCAAGGGACACCACATCGACCGTTGTTGCATCTAGAAGATTGCCCGCATCCGTGAACAGGTGGATCATCACAGAAAGGGGAGGCTCGATTCCGTCATATTTAGATGCCCCTGCAAGCGGTGGATCCAATTTGCCAGAGGCAACGCATGTTCAACACCGACCGATTCCCCGTTCGATGCCTTCTAACGTTGAGTATGTCAGCCTGCTCTCAGATTCAGAAGAGGAGATATTGCCACTGCAAGGGCACTCAAGTGTAATAGAGCCCGGTGCCCTTCAACCAGACTCTGAAGATGGCGATGGAGACTTGGTTGGAGCAACCCGGCTCCGTCTGCAGGAATCTGATTTATTGAAAGCAATGAGTTTGCCAGACCAACAAAATTGGCGCAGTGGGCGCAGTGGTCTGCCGAGGGAGGAGAGGGAGGCTGCGCCTAGGAACTCCTTTCAACAGTCACCTCTTCGAAAAGAGTCGAGGATATCCAACTCCGCTAGCGAAATCCAATCGACATTGAGCAGGGTACCCGTGAGTGATGGCCCACGTAGTGGTCAGACGAGACCACCTTCGACTGCCGTGCTGCTTCCAGTTGATCTTGCGGAAGATGTTCACGAGCCAAGTGCAGCAGATATCAGAGCGGCTCGCCTACGATTTTTCGGCCCTGACAAACCCTCAATAATAAGGCCTGATCAAGGTTCTTCGGCAATGACAGGCGCTCTACCACCAGCAAATCTAGGAAGGATTACGTCTCGATCGATTCTATTGGATATCGAGACTATCGATCTTACCTGAGTCTGACCATAGTGATGCTCGACGGCTTTCAGTGGTGGGTGCGACCGAGATGATTTTCCTTTTGAGCAAGAGACTGCCGCAAGATAGATAGCCTTGGAGAAGCTTGGAAAAGAGACCCGCAGAATAGGAACGCGACGAGCATTGTTGTTGCGCCCCACCTGCCACTAGATAATTTGGTGTGGCAGCTCCTTACGAGATCTCATCGAGTCAAATAGATACTAAGCACTCGTAACGGCTTCTTACTGGCTGTTCCATCGCCGCGACGCACTCCACAACGCCTATCGTGGGCTATTCCTGTTGCGCATTAGCCCTTCACGTCCCAAGTGTAACATCGCGCGTGCGGTGCCCAGGGAAACGCGCCATCTTAGATAGAGAGCCTCTTCCCTATATGCACGGGCTTTTTGACATGTTTCTATCGAGTCACAAGAGCCCTTGTGTCGTCGCCGACATCGTATCTGCTGACATTGTCATGAGGCATGCGGAACTGCAGGATGTACTAACAGGGTCCAGCGGGCGGATCTGCTCTGCCTCTCGGCAAAGCGAGCCTCGTGGGAGTGCTGGCGGGCACTATCACTCGTCCGATAAGGCTGGCGGGACGCTCCGCGTTATGCGACCCGAGACCAGCGTCCACGTTATCACTATCATGCCTCAACGTACACAACCGCTTGTTGTTATATCTGTCGCATCTGCACACCTCACGTCAAATATGCGGTGGAGCAAGCACATCCAGCCCAGGTCGACCCCAGGTCAACCCATGATAATCTACTGCAGTGCTACTATTCCTAAATCGCGATTTCGTTCTGGTAGCCTACTAGCCCACTTACTGGGGCCCATATGGATCCACCAGAGCACGAGCCGTTGTTGAACGGCAGCGAAACAAGAGAACAACCCCACACAGGCTCTTCAGGACCATTTCCCCCACGTTATTCTCTTACTGCAAACGACAGGGGGTATGGCTCGGTTGTATCGCGCGGAAGTAGCAGCTGCAATTCTTTATATAAGAACGCACCAGTCGTTGCACTACATGAGGTCCACGACAGCGACGAACCGACGTGCCTCCCTTGGAACATCATGGAGAAAGTCAAAAGATCTAGGTTTGCTCAGTGGGCGAACAAGCTCGCTGTGGAGAATGATCAAAATCTGACTACCGCGCAGCTCATGCTTTAGTAAGTGTAACGCATACATCTCACGAGTGTGAACTTATTTTTACACAGCAACCATGACTTGAAGCCAGTCGAACACGAACGGAGGCAATGGGGGGCCTGGAATTTTGTAGGATTCTGGATTGCCGACTCGTTCAACATCAACACATGGATGATCAGTGGCAGCAATATTGCGGATGGACTGTCATGGTGGCAGAGCTGGATCTGCGTGTGGCTCGGCTACTCTATCGCCGCCTGCTTCGTATGCCTCACAGGCCGGATCGGTGCCACGTATCACATCTCCTTCCCGGTGGTCAGTCGCTCATCCTTTGGGATCTGGGGTGCGCTATGGCCTGTCTTCAATCGAGCAGCCATGGCCTGTATCTGGTACGGAGTGCAAGGATGGATTGGTGGAACCTGTGTCTACCTGATGATCCGCAGCATCTGGAACGATTGGCGCGATGATACTGGCGACGGTGGCATCAAAAACGGCATTCCCAACTCAGGTACCAACACCGTTGCTTTTGTTTCGTTCTTCCTCTTTTGGGCCGGCTCGCTCCCCGCTCTGTGGTTTCCAGTGCACAAAATTCGCCATCTCTTCACGGTCAAGGCCTTCTTCGTGCCCGCTGCAGGCGTTGCCTTCTTCATCTGGGCTGTTGTCCGCGCAAAGGGTATCGGTCCAATCGTACATCAGCCAGGAGAAAAGCATGGCTCCGCCCTCGCTTGGTTGATGATCAGGGGAATAATGTCTGCCATAGCAAACTTCGCAACCCTCATCGCCAACGACCCGGATTTCGCACGTTTCGCCCGCAAACCAAGCGACGCATTTTTGCCCCAGCTCATCACTATTCCTGTCGGCTTCGCTATTACTAGCTTCATCGGCATCATTGTCTCTTCTTCTTCCACCGTCATTTTCGGCGGCCAGCCCATCTGGAACCCGCTCGACCTCCTCGAGAGCTTCCTCAACGAAAACGGCGGCTCCGCCCAGCGCTTCGGCGTCTTCCTCATCGCCGCGGCCTTCACCCTTGCCCAACTCGGCACTAATATCGCCGCCAACTCCGTCTCCGCAGGCACAGATATGACAGCTCTGGCGCCCCGCTGGCTCACCATCCGCCGCGGCAGCTACGTTTGTGCGCTCGTCGGCCTCGTCATGTGCCCCTGGCACCTCCTCTCCAGCAGCAACAACTTCACCACGTACCTCTCCGCGTACTCCGTCTTCCTGTCGTCCATCGCCGGCGTCATGGTGTGCGACTACTACATCGTGCGCAAGGGCTACCTCCAGATCCACGACCTGTACTCCGGCAAGAAAACCGCGCCATACTACTTCACGTACGGAGTCCACTGGCGCGCGTACGCGGCGTACATCGCGGGCATCGCTATCAATGTTGTTGGCTTTGCGGGTGCAATCGGCCGCGAGGTCCCCGTTGCCGCGCAGCACATTTACGACTTGAACTATTTTTGCGGGTTTGGTGTTGCAGCGGTGGTGTACTGGAGTTTGTGCAAGATGTCGCCGATCCCGGCGACGAGCCATACATGGCTGGAGGTTGGGGACTTGATTAGCGATGATTTCAATGCAAATGCTAGTGATGAGGAGGGGCGGTATGATGAAGAGACCATGGCGGGTGGCAGTGGGAAGGACGCGCTGAGGAAAAAGATATTCAGCGAGGATAAGAACTGAAAGAATTGTTCTGTATAGAGACTGAAAGTATGACAAACCCAGGCCTGTTGGCCACCTTCGTAGTGGAACCTACTATTGCGCAGGAAATAAGCGCATTCACACACTACGCAAGTACTGTCCCGTCTCACCGCTCCTCTTTGACTTTCCTCTCCTTCCGTCCATGCACCCTCACCCACTCTCCCCAAACGCCCCTCCAAACATCCCTCTCACTTTTTCCGAGTCCCGCAAACATACCATCGATAGCATCCTTGTTCAGTTGTCCCACACTCACAATCTCCCAGATACCGGGCATAAGCTTCTCTCTGACTTCTGCATCCAGCCTGCCGTACAACTGGAACCGACAGAACGAGCTGAGCAGCGGATATACGTACTGCGAAGCGTATTCGCGCGCGGCCTTGATAGGGTCATTGAGAGTCGTTGCGCTTCGCGTGCGCTGGACAGAGGATTGTGTTGGCGAGCAGAGCGTGCTGACTAGGTGGGTGTACTGTGCTGCGTTGGTGGCCGTAAGGCGAGTGGGGTTTGCGGGCGATAGGGAGTCGAGCCAGGGAGGGAGAGCAGCGCCGCGGTTGAGGTTGGGGATGAAGAGACAGAGGAGGAGCCCCTGAAGTAAGGGCAGAAGCAGGTGGAAGCGGCCTCCAAGACGGCTGCGGTGGAGGAGCAGGACGAGGCGCGCTGTCTCGCAGAGGCGCGCGTATATTGCGGGCGCGTGCGCAGGTGAGAGTCGGGAGCTGCTTCTTGTAGCAAGTTTCAGGAGGGCCATGAGGACGCACTCGATGTTGTGTTGTGAAGTCATGTTGGGCTTGTGGAGAAGGATCGTGTTGACGTTGTCGAGCAGCGTGTTAAATGCTGCATCATCTCGGACCTCGTTCAGTCGAGCGCAGATCTCAGGTAACAGAGCCATCTGTTGCGCCTTCAGATCAGACTCGATTTCCTCTTTGTCATCCATGGCAAATACTACAACGTGAAGCAGCTGGTAAGCGATTTGAGGAGGGATGTCGTCATCCGCAAGCGAGATACAGCCATGCGCAAGGTGTAACTTCTCCGAGACATTGAGAGGAGCCAGGGTGTCTCTCAGGCATTGCAGAACATGCGTGTTGTCTGTCTGTGAAGACTGTTTCCAGAGCAAACTCGCAGCAAGCTCGAACAGCCTCGGCGTGCCACCGCTGAGCTTGTGGAGGTCAAACTTGGCTATGGTGACCAGCACGGTAGGCGACATATTGTCTTGTACCTCGGAGACGGTCGAAGATTTCTTGAGTGTGCTGTCGAGAGAGTATCGGTCATTCATCCATCGTCTAAGGTTCTCTTGTACTGCTTCGAACAGTGTGTCGTCCTTGCGCAACACTGACAGAGGTATTTGATTGTAAGCACGTAACACAAATTCTTGCGAGGAAGCCCACTTGCTTAGGGCTTTAAAGAGAAATTCCAGATACTGCGAAAGAGGGATGAGGGATTCTGATGCGTGTGTTGCAAGCAGTGTTCCGTTAAGCACAGCAAGCCTTGCCGGCGAGTACGTCTTTGGCTTTTTTAAGGAAGCAGTGATCTTCTCTTCGTATTGCGTAAAGAAGACTTTGTTCTGTGCCTGATCTTTGTTCGGCAGGAGGTGGCCAAGCGTGAGTTCTACCAGGTTTTGTAGTAGCTGGATAGCGGGAGGCACTTCTAATTCGACTTTATGCAGAGCTTGTGCAATGTTGAAGAGCGCATTTCCATCTGACGATATTTTCGCGGTGGCATTTGGAACCTGCATCAAGTTGACCATGATGTTCAGAATCGACGCTGCAATGCTGGGCGAGGTTGTAATTAACCCCAGAAGTTTGTCTAGTGCAGCCTCTCTCTGCTCTCGTGAGAGAGATGACGGAGAGATATGTAGAAGAGCACCCAAAGAGGCCGCGCGTAAATTCTCGCCCGACTGATCTAGGGCGTTCAAGAGCACGGAAACAAAAGATGCTTCAACGACAGCGTTGCCCTGCTTAAAAATTGAGACCGAGAGTGTCTCAATGAGTGGACCGCCCAGTTCGATATCGAACCCTGACACGGTTTCCACCAAGCGAAATAGGATCTTTTGGGCAGTGTCCGCATCGAAAGGAGCCAGTAGCTGCGCATACTCGATGCAGAACAGCTCGATAGTTGTATTCAACTGCTGTGGTTCCATCTGCCCAGGGGTCATGGCCTTCAACGTCTTTTGCAGCCTCTTCTGGATAACGTCTCTCGTGTCTGGCAAGGTATGGAGGAAGTCGCAGGCAACGAAGACGAAGATGGCAGCAGCCGTCCGACAAGACGATGGGACATGTCTGTTGGGGTCTTCCTTGCGCGCTGAGTCAACATCATTAGCTGCTCTGTCCAGCAAAGCTTCGATGAACTCTGTTTGAAGAGCTTCAGAGCCGTGCAGATGGATCGGCCACAGATGCCTCAATAGGAAACAAAGAGCTGTCCAAGACATTTCAAGAGCTGTGGACTGGCTTGGACCATCGTGCTGAACCCACGCTTGGAAGACCTTCCACGCCGTGAGCATTGTTGGCTGTAATGCATCAATGGCCTCGTCCGATTTGATGGATCGAAGGATTGCTTGAGTGATGACAGCACTGCTCAGAGCTTCTATTGGATTTTTCTTTGTGTATTGCTCTAAGCGTTCAGCATGCTTTTGGAACAGGGTCGTGATCTGCGTGAGCGTTAAGGACTGCTCGAACACTTCGGCCAAGGCTAAAAGCAAGTGCCGGTCCTGCCAAACTCGTGGATGCAGCTCTGCCAGTGGGTCTCGCTTGGCAAGCACCGTTCTGCGCAGCTCCGTGTCCCACAGTTCTATGAACCCTAGCAGCTGACGATTCCTTGAGAACGCGTGTAGAACAGGTACGATGATCTTTTTCACCGCGTTTTCTCTTGAGAAAGCTTTTGTTTTCTGGACTGCAGCAGCAATCACTGGTTGATCGTTATCGACTTCCATCCCATCGTCATCGTGTAGCTCAGGACTCTCAAACTTGGCCGTGGAGATGTGCTCAAATAGGAACGCGGCGAGATCATCTGGTCTTTCTTCAGAAGACGATTTCGCTGCTTTTGGGTCGGCCAAGAATATGGACGAATCGTTCTCTACTAGGGCTGCAATAAGAGACCAATTTACGGATGTTTCCTTGTGTAATGGGTATTTGAGACCAGAATGGAACCAAAAGATATCCCTGAGAACCTGCGTATCTATGCTGACATCGTATGAAGCCAAGATAGTAACACACGCCTCAACTGTGGCTATGGAAGCACTCGGAGCTGCGGACTCTGGGGGGGACAGTTCGCACCCTACACACTGAGAAAGAGTCGTTAGTGAAGCCTGGATCCATGGCTTTTCTGTCGTCCTAGTTTTTGGCGAGCGCGCTGGTGACGAGCGTATGACAAGGTGAAGCAAGTGTGGGACAGCGGCAAATAAGGGCGCAAAATAGACCGGTATTTCCACGCCGCTATCTTGGATTTGGGCAGCCTGCAGCAACTTAGCACTGAGCGGTGCCAGACTGCTGGAAAGAAGCTCGGCCTTCCCATTATGCCGCGGGGTGTCTTTTCCGCTTCGGTCGTTGAAGAAGGCCGTCCGCGAGGGAATAAGAACATGCTTAGCAATAAGCCGATCTAGAACTGACAAAGTGTTACTGAAATTGGAAGAGTCAGACCCGCTCTTTCTTGCTTGGTGTAATGCTTGCGAAAGAAGCAGGCTCGGTATCAAGCATTCTGTCGAGAACTGGTCCACGGACGCGCCAGTGTTATCCTTGGTGTCGATGGCGCGCAGCTCCCAGATGTCCACAATCAAAGATAAGTCCAAATGATCGAAGTGAGCAGATGTCCTCTGTGTTGATGAGTGAATCCGCAAAACAGCATTCAGCCAATTTTTGAGGACCCTCGCTGCCTGTGCGCTCTCCGCCCTTAACACCATTTTCATGTGCTCCGACTGGATAGATTCCTCCCTCTTTTCCTGCGCATTGCCTTTGTCTTTTATCGAGCGCACTGTAGTGGCCAGAGCTTCAAACAGTGTTACGGAGCCGCTGGACTCAAGGGCAGCTCTCTTGGAAGGTGTGCTCGCGCCAGAGCCGCGTTTCCGTTTGCGTGAGGGCTGCGGATCTTCCTGTACCGTCTCGCTCGAGTCGTCTCGCGGGTGGCTTCCCTGTGGTATCGGCTCTGGCTGGATCACGGCATCGTCACTATATCTCTCTTCGAGAACTCTTTCGAGGATGGTCAAAAACCCTGCGTCTCTCAGATGCGGCGCGCACCGTGACACCGGAAGCACCTCGATCATCCAGTCAAGTAGCTTCCATGCCTTCGTGCTCGCCCGCACTTGAGCGCCACCATCTGCGGTGTCTTTCAGTTTCTCGAGGATCCACCGCAAAACCCAATCTGCCCTTGCGCCAACAATGCGCTTGGCAATCTTTGAGCGCGCTTCGCCTGTAAGCGAGTCCCAGTCATCAGGAAGGCCAATGATCTGCGTGGCCTGGTGTATTTGCTCGTTGAGATCGGAGAAGGTCTGGTTGATGGCTTGCAACCGCGGTCGAGTCGGCGCCGGGAGGCTCGTGGGAGCCTGTGACATACTGTTAGAACATGAGAATCCATAACGTGACTGGCAACAAACCTGGGTCGCCGTGGCCATCTTATCCTCTCACCTTTGTCAAGAAGGTGGTGTCGCGACGCAGAGGTTGCGGCGGGGAGCTCTTTCCTCTTGAAAAATTAGCGCACGGACGCTTTCGTTCCTTCCCAGCTCGGGCTCTCCCGAAGCTTTTCCGCACCGACGCCAGGCACAACGCACCCCCATCCCGCGTCATCTCTCACAAACACGTCGAGCAAGGCACCGCAAAGCTCAATTGACCGACTCCACAATCGTCATGGCCGACAAGACCCCCGAACCCACTGCGCAGCCCGTTGCGCCCATCCCGCGCACCACCCGCCCTATGAGTGAAGCTCTTCTCAACGAGAAGGTACTACACCCGCGCCGACCATTATCAAAATCCTCCTCCGACACTGGCCTGGAGTTGCGCGAGTGTTCTCATGCCAGCCTAGGGCCTCCCGAGCGTCAATGGCGGCCTTGTGAAGCTCACGCGACTCCATCCTCGGGATCTTGGAGCTTTACCTTCCGTACTAGAATCGCATGCTAACCAATGTCTACAGTGGGATCGCTGCCTTTCTTCTATGCTCATTCGATCTGGACTCGGCGTCGGCTTCGGTGTCGTCTTCTCCGTCCTCCTCTTCAAGCGACGCGCCTGGCCCGCATGGGTTGGCCTCGGTTTCGGTGCCGGACGGGCCTGGGAGGAATGCGACGGCGTAGGTGGATACAATGCAAAGCAACTTTCTTGAAGCTAATATGCAGCAGTCATTCAAGAGGGCAGCGGCACCCCCGAAGGACGGACTCCGAGTCATTAGGCCATAGATTGAAAAGTGCGAGCGTGAGAGAGTAAGGTGAAGCAGGGCGCTTGAACCCTGTGCACGAAACGATGTACAGTAGTGCGTGGCTATAGACGCTTTTCAGCTTTCCGGAATTTCATATTGTACATTTGACATTCGAAAACGCGCTCATCGGGTCTCTTTTGGAATGGCAACGCATGTTTTGCTAACATATGCTTACGCCCCGATATGTCTTCACTCCCCCGTCTTTCCCCCTTCCTCGACTTAATTTACCCAATATTTTTCTATCAATAGCTAGGCAGCATTTTTGATACTGCGCTGGGAAGGGACATGCTAGCTCTACAGTGGCTTAGTTAACCATGGACGCGTTGCCCTCTTTCTACACCTCTTTCTACGTTCACCGCCACCACCATGGCCGAGATACACTTGAGCAGGCGATTATGGCTGCAGCTCAGAACGCTTGCGCACCGTACTCCGCAACATCATCTCTCAATCAGACACAGCGCGGGATCTAGCATCAGCAGAGCTGCTCGCTCCTCCTACATCCGCCAAGAACGAAGCTTCAACACGTTCGAAACGTAAACGCGATTCACAAGCTACGGTTCGCTTTCTTGTATGCCACCAGTGTAAACAAGAGTACGATACAGCGAACCATGGCCCTCAGAGCTGTAAATGGCTTCCAGGTACATTTCTTCCTATCTATCGCATAGATATCGCGCGTAGCGAATGGCAAAGAAGGCGTGACACATGGCAACTGATTGACCGCAAGTCATTGCGAGTTCGATGAGTCATCAGATGTATGGGTCGACGTTTGGGGGTGAATTCAAAGAATTCGAAACTTATACGGAAGAAGCTCGTCAGGAAACGCTAGAAGGGTTCTCTTGGACGTGCTGTGGAGCGGAAGTGAATCGGCCTGAGTGTAAGGTGGAACCGCATAAATGAAGCAGGGGAGATGATGGATGGAGGATCATTGCGAGCCGAAATGCGAAGAGGCGAGCGCGCCATTGATTTTGGCGTCGACATACACTGGGGCACTCATCTGACTAGGCCTTTTCTCACTCTTCAATACCTCCTCCGCTTAGCCTCTTGCGGTCGATGAGGCCCCTTCCTGCACCCAGTCTTGTCCCCAAATCGGTCACAGCAACTCCACAGGAAACCCTCCGGGTACTCTTTGCGCATGGCTTCAGTGTTTATCGTTCCGTGACAGCGCTCGTCATGGTCTGCCCAAATATCTCCCTCCCAGTCTACCTCAAGTTCACCTGTGTGAGAAGATTCAGATTGTTGTGCTCGATGCAGGTACACTTAGCAGCTTACCGTCATGATAGATACATGAGGTTTTAGTGTTGACCAAAGAATCATACTCTTTGTCGCACTGTTTGCAGACCTCATATCGTTTACGTTTATTTCCTAGTTGGGGAGCCGGGCCCTCCGGCATGGGGAACCTCCGCTTTGGCGGGAGCTCAGCTTCCGATGCTGAAGCATCGTCCTCTGAGTCGCCCACATCGAGCTGCTGACTCTCGTCCACGAGGAGTTTCTGATAGGTCGCCGTGAAGGTGGCACGTTGCTCAAGGCAGAGCGCAGTCAACACCTCGCGGAGCCGGTCTGGGGTAGCAGCTTGGATGGCGCCGAGAAGCTCGGAAGCTCGCTTAGTTTCTGCCATTTTGGTGGGTTCTTGTTGAGGAGGAGGAGAATTGATAGTTTCTAAAAGATTGATGATGAGCAGAAAGGGTTCACGTCCAAGGCTAGGACGCATGTGCACGCGTGGAAACAGTTGACGACGCGTTGAAGGAGTCCTTGCCGGTTTAGGATGGCGTAACGCGGGGAAAGTCACGGGGTCAGCTCTTCCTCTCGCTCAAGATCTCCGAAGACATTCATCTCTATCGACCATTGAAACGACCCCCAGAATAACTAACAATTCTTGCATATATCCCCAGGAAAACCTTATCGGAGTATATTGCCTACGTTGATGCGTTCGAGTTGTTCCACGCAGTCTGCGCCGGTGATAGTGGCAATTATCATGAAATGAAGCTGTTACTGGGCGAGTTCTATCTCAAGCTTCAATATTTTCAACGCATCACACGAACCAAGCAAAGTTGTACGAAAACATCCGCTACGCAGAGACTATCTAACATCCACTGGATATTTCATTGAAACGAGTCTAGAAAAGTAAGCGACGACGCCCTTTCGTCAGGAACCTGGCGCGTACGCGCGATAGAACGAGGACGGTGTTCTGATGCCACAGGCGGGCTTGGGTCCGAAGCCCTGGACCTTCTGTCACATCTAAAAGGCTTGCAGATGTATCAACACAATCATTTTGGGCAAAGTTCTCGAAACCTCCCCAGTTTCTCTGACATGCCAAGCTTTCCGTTTACAATGCCTTAGGTATCTCGAAACGAACTATTCAGCGGAGTTCGAGACGCCAAGAAACATTCATACTCCATATCATCTGATCGCATAGACTGATTGGTTGGAAATGGTCACACCCACTGTCGCGTGCCTGATTACTATGTTCAGCGACTACATGAATCGTCGCACAGACCATTAGATGCTGTCAAGCCTTTGCAAGAGCTTGGTACAGCTGTGACGGGAGCTGCACGCGAGGTCATGGTTGCTGCATCGCAGAAAGCGGGCGGTAAATGGCTTGTTTGAAATCATGCCGGTTTCCCGTGGCTTGCAAGATGTGGCTCAAGGCTGAGCCGTCAACGAAGACGTCCACCGTCTCATTGGCTGGCTTCGCTAAGTCTCAACTTCCGTCAGGTTGGAGAGGATGGTATCCGCTCGGGAGCGGCAAGGCTGTGTGTCAAGGCGTGTTAAAGCCTGATTGAAGACGCCTAATGTGGAGAACCACTGCAATGCGATTGTTCCGCAGACTGTGTATAAGAGGACATGGGCGCTTGTTCACCAAAGGATACCCCAAGTCAAAAGCTACTCCAGAGCTCATTTGCTTTCTCGATAAGCTCAAAACTTCGTTGTCGATTCACTATTTATCAAGATACCTCTCTTCTTGACACACAATGCCTCACATCCTCTCGACAGAGCGTAACTTGGGCCGTACACGCCGAGCCAGACGTATTCCTTCGAGGCGATCCGGGAAGAGGAATGTCACTTCAAGCCTCCTACCAATCTTGCTTCTCGCGAGCTCAGCACACGCTGCCAACCAACAGACCTCGTCTTTCGCCGATCCACTGACGGGTATAACCTTCCAACGCTTTCTCGGTGCTAGAACGGGGTTCTCTTTTGGCATAGCCTTGCCCCAGAACCCATCTACAGACTTCATCGGTCAGATGTCCACACCCATGCCCAATCGGAAAGGCTGGGGTGGTGTTGCTCTCCAGGACGACATGGAGGGTCCGCTGCTGTTGTGCGCTTGGCCCAACGGTGATAAAGTCGTATCTACATTCCGTGTGGCGAAGAACGAGGACGACAGTCCGCCCGTAGTGACGGGGAACTTCAGCGTAGTGCAGATCGACCAGGGCACTGTTGTCAACGATACACATATGACTTTCACCTTCTTATGCAAGAACTGCATAGGTGATTCCCGGACTACATTCACGGCACAGGATACAGCGGGCGACTTTGGGATGGGATGGGCGCTGGCCGATACCGCTGTGAGCGACCCTGCAGACCCAGCTGCTGTGTTGGGGTTTCACAATGTCGGTAGGTTTATTGAGTTACGTTAAATGTATCGTACTAAACTTTCTAGGCTTCGATGAGTTCACAGCCTTCTTGAGCCAAGCCAGAAGTCCCCTTTTTGGAGAGTGGGCGTTACTTGCTGGTGCACAAGGCGCTGCGAGTAACGGGTCGACGACACCTATTCCTGTAAACCCCCCAGGAACTACTACTGGAGGAGGAGGTGGTGACGACAGCGATGATGAGGCGGATAGCGATGACGAAGATGACTGAATTTTGCTTGTAAAGTTTGGAAGCGTCCCTGTAACGGACTCCTTCCGTCCGGGACACGTCTACTGCCTACATCCAGTTAGGTTTTCGGCTCCAATTGCGAAAAGTTGAGATATCCAAGCAACCTGCACCTCGTTCACAATTTCATTTTCATTCAACATATGTTTCACAAAGGGAAATACAACTCATGTTTTATGTAGAATTATAGTGAAGGGTGGTATCATGATTAAGGAAATCCCGCCCAAAGAGTTCAGGTCCTATCAACACTGTCGATTCGTAAAGTGACTCATCCAAAATCATCGAGAATCGAAGCGGGCTGCACCCACATTATAACTATAGGGGTTCTCTCTCGCATCCCGCACCAACGGCCACACTTCCCTATCGTCCTCGAACAACCGAATTGGCGGTATTTGGACCGACTCAACCCTTTGCATGCTTGCTGTCGGCCAGGTTCTTCCACTTTCTTTCGACGTAGAGAACGAGTGAGATCTAATCGACCCCGCATCATCAAGCATGACAGCGCCGGGCCCCTTTTCCTCGTCGTCATCTGTAAAGGTCATGGTGGGATGCCGTTGGTCTCCGCCAATCTCCATGCCAAAGGTCTGCGTGCGTTTGGTTGTAGGAACAGTGCCGAGTCCAGCATTCCATGAGCCCACGCCTGCACCTTCGAAGGCAAGACGCTGGAGTTGTAGCTTATCGTCCAAGGCCCATCGTATCAACTTGTAGTTCTTAGTAGGGACAACGTTGGCAACGATATACTCCAGAACCATGTGCGTCAGAATGAGCAGTCCACCAACCGTCAAAATGATGGCTACACCCAGGGTACTAAAGGACGTGGCGTTAGAGCCCGGTGGCGCTTTAATGATTTGGCTCTCGCAAAGTTGGCGAGATGGCGCATCGTAAGGCTTCGATATGTGGGTACCGTTGAAGACGTTGCTTGGGCCTGAAGCATAATCGACAAAGTACTTCTGCACTTTGCTGAGACCTATGGTGAACCAGTACTCGACCTATACGTGTCAGTATGTCGCGGTTTGAAGTGTCTATTGGGGCATTCACCTCTTTCTTCCATTGGTCTTTTGGCAATGGCCCAGAGAAGAGTCCGGAGACAACTTCTTGTGCTCGGAGCGCAGAGCTACCTCGTCCGCCAATACCTGCAAATATTCAGCGACGATTCAATACTTTGATGTATAGGCAGCTTACTCTGCGAGATCGTCGATAGATATAGCTCAAGCGACAGAGTTGAGACTGTACCATATTGCATGGGATTGTAAGCTAGATCCTTTTGTGCAGCGACGATAGCCTGCGCGTATGCATCGAGCTTCGTGCATTTATCGTTCGAGGGGTTGCAGAACTGGTGCTGGTCCATGCATGCCAAAGGGTTCACGAAGTAGTCGGACGAGTACAGCGTTACATTCTGACCGGCGTCAAGGATCGTCTTTATTTCTATCGATGCCTGAAAGATGGGGTCCTCGACCATACCATAGTAGAGGATATCGTTTGCCATGAGGAACATCAGCGACAAATCTCCGTCATCGCGACGGAGGACTTTGTCCGGCTGCCAAAGATTTTGAGAACCATTACTATAATCGATAGCACTACTCTCTCCATTAGCAGTCATTTCTAGGCTCAGTGAGAGGACTCACGATAAACCGTAGCCAGTGCCAATAGCGGCCATGCGGCGATTGTACGCGAAAGTAAAGTTGTTGGCTTTGCTACCGTCGAGGTGTACAGTACCACCAAAATCGTAGAAATCCAGAACATCTCCATCACTACCAAGGAATTCACCAAGGGATGCATTGACGGCATCAGTGTAATTATAAGCAGTGACGTAGCCCTTGTCCATGATAGGTGCACAAGTTGTCTTCCTTCTGTAAAATATGCGATCTTTCGGTTGTGTGTTGATGCCGAGGTGATCGTGCGACGACCTAAGGTTAGGGTTACAGGTTAGTGATTAGCACCTTTTGTATGAGGATAAGATATTGGTAGGAGAAGAGAGTACCAAGATGGGCTAGAGTGTGCAAGCAATATCTGGAAACGTTCTAACATTGCTTGCAGATAGCATCCAGAACTTATACCCCCAACTTACGTACAAATTGCCAGTGTCAAATGACAAGACCGGGAACTTTTTCAGACACAAATCCTTGTCGAAAGGACACGGTTCCGTCTCGCTGATCGAGTATGGCAAGGCCTTCACCTTATACTGATTGCACTCGAGAGCGTCGGTGGGTCCTCCATAGCAAGCCCGTGCGTATGTCGCTGCACTGACTGTATCGTTCTGGGTTTTTGTTGTGAAGCCGTAAACCAATCTCGTGTCATCTATCGTCCAATTACCGCAGTTTGCACTGCGCACAAGGACCTCCGTTCCGGCGGTCCGCGTAACTTCAGCAACGAGAACACCTGCAGTGAAGAATGCCAACAGGTTCAGGACAGCAAGGAGGACCACTGGGAGAGATTTCCAGAGAGGCCGTCGTGATATCGTCCGCCAGGAAGGGACAAGCCAAAGTAGCTGCCACGAAGCGACGCCCGGTGTCGCTGCGTTTCTCAAAATGACCTGTTGCTGATAGTGAAGTCCATCCCTAGGGTCCTTCGCGACTCGTCGTTGATGAAGAAAGAATGCGATAATCCTCCAAAGACTGCCACCAGCGACCGAAACGAAGATGGCCAGGAAAGCGACGAGGATGCCGGCGTTGCGCGGTGTGAGAGTTATCGTTGCCCCGCCATATTTTCCACGACTCCAATTGATCCAGGAACCGTAATATACAAGGCCGGACATGTCGATAGGCGGACTGAGAGATAACACCTGCTTGAGCAAATAATGGATTCCAGGGCTGGCATGAGCAGCTGGGAATATCTCTCTTCAGCGCAAGCAGCGCAACGTCTAGGAGAAAACAGATAGCATAGCCTCTGCGGAGCCCAAAGCATATAGCTTGTATGACTGTGTATCTATAATCGTTGCCTGCGGGAGACGGCGGCCGTTGCCACCTTCTCATGATCAACGGTTGTGATCCTGACCTAGACAAGTCGCGAAACAAGGTGTGGTTAATTCATAAATCGCATTCGCTCGACAGCGGCAGGATCGTCGCTCGCGAAGTGAGAGCCCCGACATCAATGCAAGGAAAGCATGAGGGCACGTTTTGGCCCCAACGCTAGGGTCGAGAAACCAGGGGAACAGCTGGCGACAGAGTCTGGCCGCGAGCAAAGGCCAATAGGATTAATTCTACGCGAACGCTCCCGAGCCATCTGACGCCGATCGATGGTGAGATGGTGGAAGCTTAATTTGGTGTTGGCTGGGTGGTGATTCTCGTGTCAGCGTATGACGTAGCGCACAACAGATGGCGCAGGAGCGAGTCTTCCCACATCGATGGCGTTCACACATATTCAATTCACCTCTCTATTGGCGACCATCAACACTGACGTAGGCGACGAGGGTCAAATTGCAGATTTTCTTCCTTCACTAACGAGCGCAACACATTGTCTAATCAGTGAGCGTCCAGATGTCCCTTACTCCCGCGCTAATCCTAGTTTGCTCCGAAGGAGGGCCACTTCTCTCCATGTTTGCACACAGCGACCATTAAGTACCACTTTTCACTGTGTCCAGGACAACCTGAATCATGCAGTCGGCTATTTGCAATAGTCCCCAATGTTGTAATTCGGAAACACCTTACTGGTCCTGCAGGCTGGACTTGCTCCTTTCACATAGAGCGCAGTGCCGAAAGCTCTGTTAGACTGTTCGCTCAAGAGAGGGAGCAATACACTTACTATCAACGGGAAGGTTCGTCGCCGGCTGACGAACGATTTTCTGACTCCTGTCGGCCGGGGTGAGGTCGTTCTCGCATTGAATCTGCTGCTGTCCGCCGTTGACCGTTGGACTGCCAGTCCACACATCGATGTGGTTAATCTTCGGACTGGCAGCCCAATCTTCGGTGCACTGTTGGCAATAGTCCTCGTAGCGCAAGTACTTGCGCAGGTACGGGTCGTAGATGATTTCGCATGATTTGAACTCTCCTTGAGCGGAGGCAAACGTCAGGGGATCTGCGTATGTACCAGTGCCTCCAGCTTTGAAGCCGCGACCGCAGTCGTAGGCAGTCGCGGGCCCAGGGGGATCGTTGTCCGGGTAGCCGTAGAAGGTATGCGTTACCTTGCTAACGGTGGAGCATGCTGCATTTGCGAGACCAAGAGAAGCGAGTACTGCAAGGATTGAGCTGCGCATCTCGAGGAGAAGAGGATGAACTGCAGATGAAATCGAACGTTGCAGAGCATCTTTATAGCATTTGTTCCATCAGGCCTCATGGTCGAACTCCGTATATTGCTATTTACACCGCCTGCAGTTGCCTTGATCTAGCTACCGGATCGTAACTTCAGCCCCAGCGGCCTACAATCCAAAGTCGCCGAAATCAGCGATCTGGAACCCACATAAGCCATCAAGGCCGAGTAATTACCTGTTTCGGCTCTATTTAATTAAGAACGGGCACGTATTGCGGTCTAGTCGTGTGAAGTTTCTTCCTCAATCTTGTCATGTGGTAGTCAGCGATGTCCACTAGTTTTAAGCAGGTGTTATAAGTGGCTCTGATGAGCTGCTTTGGGGCGTGATTACACATCCTGCATGTTTTGAAGTGTCGCCGGATGTAGAAAGTGGCTTGAATAAGTCCGTACACCATTGGACGAGCTTCTCGTCATGCATACCATATACGAGTCTCGCCCCCAAAACCAATATGGGAGGCTCATTCCGAGCTACGCAGTTCAGCGCTATGCCTCCGCCAGTGGAAAGCGTCGAGTGTTACTCCACCGCAGTGCCATCGCATCGCGCGTCAGCACTTCTACATCTCTCTGTGCCTCAATGGCCTCTCTGAAAGCGCTTCTTGGATTTGCACTGTACTTTCTTGTACATACGTCTTTTGCTTCGAATATAGCGACATTCGAGGACGCGAAGTGTAAAGACTCGAAAGAGAACATCAACGGACCGAATGGGTATCCCAACGGTACATGCACGCGAATAGACAAGAAGGGAGCGTACAAGAGCTTCCAGGTCGTCGGCCTTGATGAAGGATGTAGTGGTAAGCTGTAACAGAGCTTGAAGGGGCTTTGTTGACTGTTAAAGTGACCCTTTACGGCAAGGATAGCGACCCTAAGTCGTCTTGCTCCTCGCAGACACAGCTCGAATTCCCACGCATCGGCGCCTGCTACAATGCCTCTTGGGTTTACTTCAGCATCGACTTCTGTGACCCGCCCGAGACACGGTCCTCGTCGACCACATTGCACGTTACAAGCACACCTGCCGCGTCAAGCACGTCATCCACTACGTTGACTAGCACGTCGGCCACGACACCAAACAGCACTCCGAAGACCTCGCGTAAGGGCAACACAGGAGCTATCGCTGGTGGAATAGTCGGTGGTGCGGTTGCCTTAGCACTTGTTGTTGCATTGGTCATTTTCTCTGTTAAACGGAATCGACGTTTACAGGAAGAAGCCCAGGGACACGCACCAGGTACGGCACCTGAAGAGCTTCCAACTCAGGACGTAAAGCACGAGATCTATTCACATGAGGCCTCACTCCCGCCTCAAGAGATAGGCAGGAACAGTGTATATATACCTCCTTCGGAACTTCACAGCAATGCAATGAAAGGAGGGGCTGAGCCGGGTCCCGCCATCGATGTGAAGGCATAGCCTCTGCTACAGTCTCCTCTCACACGAAGAATACGTAGTACATTCTGTCTAGTTTTCATCGACTGTAAAGATTAACGGATCTTCTCAGACGTAGGGCTGCATGTCATGTAATTTGCTCATGGAACTCGGTGTATTCGACTCTCAAAGTAGTAATCTTCCGGCTAGGATGGAATGCTGCTGGGATACTATGTAGCGGCCCTTGCATTTAATGCTCTTAATCAGCGCGCACAACGATATTAGGATACGAACAGTCTCAGAGGATCATTGCTAAGGACTATGGGAATACTAGTTGATTTCTTGTATTCTGGCCGCTATATGCTCCTTCGTGATACAAACGTCTCATGTGATGAAAAGAAGACACAACGTAGAGAATGAGCGACTCAAAGAAACCGAAACTCCAGAGAAGAAGGCGAGTCAAGGAGATTACAGTGAAGGGTGGGTATCTTCATAACAATACGTTAAGGGAATTGTATATCATAGAGTAAGAGAGAAATCCAAGCACTGTATTTGGGCCAAGATGAAGACCAACGAATAAATACCGACTGACCCGGCGTGTGAGAACCTTAAAGGAAGATGAGGGGGCGAATCGACAGATAAAATGAAGATGAGCAGGAACAGTAGCGCGTCATTGAGACCAAACATCGTCGAAGTCCAAATGCAACCAAGGGCTAGGTACATGCAGATCTGGGTAGGAAGTTGGAATGTGAGAGAGAAAATCATCAACGCCGTGCACCACAGGCCGGACAGAAGTCTGGTGTGAGGCTGGAGTTCGCAGCTCGACAGTGCTGACAGTACCATACTCCAGTGACTGGCGATCCTGCGCCACCGAAAGTAGCGCCGCCAGGAGCAGTAATATCGTAAGGAGTTGAGGGCATCAAAGCGTTTTGTGATAGCGCTGTCCTGCTTCCCCGGCCGCAGACTGGACAGAGGTCATACCAGCTGCTATTGAGACCCCCACACACTGGACAATACCACGTGTCTGGAGGTTGGTTTGGGTGGCTGGCGGAGATAGGAGACGTGTTGGGGTAAGAGAAGTTTTCGGATGGAAAATGGCACATGCTTTTCAACGATTGGTGAAGGTGTTTGTCGGATACTTGTGGTTTATCGTGTAGACGGAGAGGACAATTGATGAACTGTAGGCCTCCCAATGTGTAGTTGCGCGGAGAATAGTTGAGGCTCTGCAGTGATCGCTGTGTCAGGAACTAGCGGTGGTAGAATACGATGAGGATGTATTGGTTGTGAGAGAGGGGTGGAGTAATTCAAAACTTTCTTCTGTAGACTGTGTACAGAGCTGTTGTCTGGCGAGGAAAAGGGCATAATCGCGTACACCTTATATGAGAATTAAGGGACGACGGACACGAAAGTGAGTAGCGGATCGTACATCTCTCAGATTGAGGCCACAGAGGGGCGAGCATCACGAAGTTGTGCCCTATTCCTCTCACTTCGGACTGAGCGAAGTGGAGCCCTTTTGTTAGTACCACAGTAAACATAGCAACATCATTTGGGGACTCGGAGGACTTGTATTCGTTGCTTCGCTTTGCTTGCAAGGTGACTCGGTGAAAGGTTACAGAAGGACGTTGGAAAGTGGAGACTGGCGTGGCATAGCTGTGGAAAACGGCCGCGTGATTCTAGCTGTGGAGGCTAGTTGGAAAATGAATGTGGATTTTGCAATGGAAGAAAGTCTACCATAGTTTGATGACGACGCGAAAGCATGGGGCAAGCCTCGTTGACGTTCCGCCTAGTCTTCAGCCACATCTAGCCTGGCGGTGAAGTTAGGCAAACGCGCGCGTTGACAAGGCTGGAGTTTGGAGAAGCGCGCGGCTTTTGGCTAGTTGGAAGATGCCCTTACTAACCACACGAGCTGAGACGTAATTCCCAAGTTGCAGCGATGATCGAAAACCTTGTTTCAACCTCGTTTCAACCTCCAGTTGCCATCACTTGTCCTCCGCGCTCTCTGTAAGTCTCGGCAAGTCCTTGCCACTGTTGGTTGTGGTAAATCATATGATATGCACGAGCTAAAGTTTTATCTTTGACTCCTATCCTAACTCTGCATTCAAAAGTAGACGCCCTTAGTAGTGATGTATGAGAGGTCCGTCACTAGTGACGAGGAAGGGCAAGTCCGCGAGGCTGCATCTGGACACGCGCTAAACTACATGCCCCGATCAGCAAGACCCGTACGTTCAAGGCTGGAGGTGTGCAGCGTCAAGCACTATGTATGATTCCCGCCTCAGGTTGCCCTCACATACGGTGGGTAGTTCGAGAAAGTCGCACGGGGCGGCCTCGAAAAACTGCACCTATTGGACCCGGCCAGCCCTATCAACCTGGCGAATAGCATGGGATATGGTACCCTCAAAATGGAGATTATGGTTGATACTGTGTTCGACCTCCTTTGGTGTGTTTGAAGGGCGAGGCAAGCGGTGTGAATCTGAGGCTGCCTGATTTAACTGCGCCACGCCGAAAGCGGAGAGGGCACTTAGGTGTTCTTTCAGAAGCGAGGCAAGCACTACGGTAATGTGGGACCAGGAACATCACATGGCGACGATGTTCAGAGAGGCGCAGCTCGATACTCACAAATACGTATGTATAAATGAGGAAACTGAATTTTTTGGGCCTACAGTCTATCTCATGTCTCAGATTCGTATGGTCGTTCCAGTACACATGAGAGGGAAGCAGGAGGCATTTGTCGTCATCGAGCTCATTCCTAGTTTTGGGTGGCATAGATATGTATTTCTCGAAAGGTTTTGTCTTTTTCTCTATCACCAGGTCTCAGATCTTCGTGCAAGATGGCTTCAGTATAGCTTCCCGTAGCCGATCAGATTCTCTACTGCCTTGTTACCCGTCAGTTGGCTGAGATCCAGCGATTCGGTGGCCATGTTGTATTCGCCGTCAAACTTGGTAAGTCGCTATGTTGAGAGGATGCGAGCAGCGTACGCTTCGTAATTCAGCGTCCAGCAATTGGTGATCCAGTTCTCGGAAGGTTTTGCGAAGGTGCCTTCTGTCAAAGCATACACGATCCCAACATCATAGTCACCCGTCTCCAGCCATCGCACCAAGAAGGCTGTTTCTGGCTTCTTCATAACCCAATACATGTAAAATGTATATGTACCCCGTTTGTTGCGTGCGCGTTCTGCCTCCACAGCAGGAATGATCTCTTTGTCAAATTTCAACATTTCAAGCGACGCTTCGTTTGACCTTTACGCGATATTCGATTACAGCATCGTAGTGACGTACTAGAGTTTAGAGTTGCGTAAGGCGAATCTATCCTTAGTACATCGCTCAAGAGATCTTGCTCAGGATAGTAATGGACCACACTACTCAGTGCGTGGATAATGGAGCCGGAATAGATATGCATGCTGACAGAAGTGGTGCTGATAGAGCGAGTGGTTCTGAACGACACATCTTCAACCGCCTTCTTTTGACTGTGCGTATCGTGGTGACCAGCTCGAAGACGGTTCCAGCACCGTCCAATCCTGCCTCGTCATCAAGAATCAGACCCTTCATCTCTTGTCGATGTAGCACATTTCCAAACGCAATCTCCACACGTTCTAACAGGTATCTTATGCGTTTTCTCGCGGCCCCAGACGGTTTGTGGGGCGCTGGCGTGTAGCTCTCAGTAACCCTTTCTGCTACCTCTCCACTTGGAACAGTGACAACGATAGTCTCAGTAACGACGCCTCAGTCGGCATGTCATATGAACGGTATAGCACCATCGTGTGTGACAGGCAGAATGGGAGAGCGAGACAGATGGGGTGTCGAAGTATCAGGCTAGCCTCGCTCGCCTGGGTCAAAGTTTCACGCCGTGTTGCCGCGGATGCACACCCCAGTGTATGAATACACTGCTTTAAATCATATATGCTGCACGACAGTAGTTGCGGACAGATTAGGTTTGGTGGCGAACCAAAGAGCCACGACGCAAACGTCCCTCATGTCTTTCTTTGCCAACTCCAAACGTCAGCCTGGAGCAACTTGCATTGCATCTGCAACTCAGCCTAATACGTCGTGCCTGCTGGAAACCGACTAACCTACCTTTCACCTTCAGGAATCACGTAGATCAGGGCTTGAGCAGTCCCCGTCGCCAAGGTGTGTGACATGGACGAAGAGACCGAAGACCCAAGGAGGATTGTCAGAGTATATAGTTGGCAAGTCCAGGATCGCTCCCCTCCTGAAAGTTATGCGCATCGGCTAGGACGGGTCTTGACAGACCAGAAACCATCTCTTGCGGATACACTCCAGCCATGGTATCTGTTCTATGAACCCTGGGAGCCATCCGATGATGAGAGGTTTCTTTAAGAATCAGGTTTCTCTAACGTACATGGCTAACGTACCGAAGCGACCAATCACCAAAACACTCGCCATAGAAGCAGAGAAGCTCAGGCAAAAATGGCTAGGCTTCCGGAAATAGAACTCAAAGAGGACCAACTAGAATTCAAGAAATATGAGCCCACGATTGCGGGAGTGCTCGGCATGGTAGCAGATGTTGAGAAGACATGCAGAGTAAGAGGAAAGAAGGGGAGAGAGGGAAAGCGATGGGCTAGTTTCATAGACTGTGGGGAATGCTAGACGCCCATATCAACATCCTTGAGGTGGCACCAATAGGCAACAAGTATGCATCGGTTTTTGCAGGCGCAATGACCATAATCATCAAGGTATGTTATTCCCAGTCTAGGCTAACGCGAAGCAATTGCCGAGGAACTGTCTCAAGCTCTCTCCACAATCGTCGAGCACATCGCCGGCTGCGAGACGGAAATGGTGTGTTTTCAGAACCGAAGAGATGCAACGCGCCATCGCAGACCTGTACGCCCACATTTTCCTGTTCCTAAACGACACCTTGACGTTTTTCACAAAGAAGCATTGCAGACTTCTCTTTGATTCCATGAACGACAAGTTCCTCCAAGTGTTCAATGCCGAGATCGAAAACATCGTCCGAATGTCTGAGCGAATCAAGCGCAAAGCAACTCAAATGTCCAAGGCAGAGCAACGCTTCACTAGATTGACGCTTGAAGAGAGCAGTAAAGATCTGAGGCTTGGGTTGGAAGGGATTTGGAATGATAATGCAGAGATGAAGTACTACGCGCTGCAGTTTGCGGATCGGTTTGAGGCGCAGAGAAGAGAGCAAAGGGAGGAGCGAGCGAACAACGCTTTGTAATATCACAGCCGGATCAAGCTGCTCACGGACACCGCTCAGTCCAACATCGAGAGCAGTAGGTGCGTTCCGTTTCTTCTCGCACTCGAGGACTAATCAGCGCCAGTCCCTGCCTTGGCAATCGAAGGTGGTTCTTCGAGTGACAAGCGTCGATCAACGATCCGAAGTGTCTCTGGTGAGGACGCGATGGTAAGCCGAGACCAGCTTCTCCTCGCGACCACGTGCGGCTAGATCCTTATTCCTTCGGCGCTACGTCAAGCCCTTCTGGTGTGGTTTCAGCACGCGCTGAGCGGACAAAGGATCTAACGCTGAACCGCGTGCTATACATTGCATCGAACGATTTCTCAGGCGATGAGCAGTCCGGAGTCCATGCTGGCGTAGAATTTTACAGATTTCGCGTCGTCTTCCAACGTCCCGGTAATCTCCTGCTTCTGCGAGCTACGCCGCGAAGAAAAGCTGCGTGGAGACAATACCGCGGAAGCTCAAGGAGTTCTTTCCTTGACATACAGCCTGCTGCGTCAGATGATTGAGCTTCTCTCTCTGCAGTTCGAGACCAGCAGGGACATGTCTAGGAAACGTTTCGAGGAATTCGATGGAACTCTCCCAACGTGGACCGCTCTCAAGTCCCTCTTTCGAGACATACAGAGCGTCTTAGTGGGAAAGGTGTACTGCGTCATCGACGGTATGCAATGGCTTGGCGACTTTAGTACATCTACCTACATAGCTGAACTGACGACCATGTTACGGCATGGCAACCTGAACGTCCTCTTCATCACCTCAAAGTTATCGCGGTATCTGCTGGGAAATCTGGAAAGAGACGAGCTGGTCATGGTGGGAGGTCGGTCGGCAGATAGCAGCTCATTGTGGCAACTGGAAGAAGGGATGCGCGAATTAGAGTGAATTCAACGTACAGAATGTATTCGTCCATAACCAGGGGTATCAAAATCGCGTTCTCCATCATCGTTTCCTAACTCAACCAAATGACACGCCCGCTCTCCTCATCACGCTCTCGAACTCCTCGACCTCTACCCCACCAGTGTCCCTTCCCTTGCCTTTTGCTCCGCCGTTTGCTTCGCGGATCATGTCCTTCAGCACGTCGTCCGGCACATCTTCTTTCAGTTCTTTCGCCACGCGTCGCAGGTGCGCAAGTGTTATGGGTCCCGGTCCGCCGTGGGTAAAAAGCTTGAATGCGGCATTGACTTGTACTTGGTCATTTTCCCCATGGTAGTTATCCTCTTCGTCCTCATTGTCGTCGTCTTCCCCTTCAGAGTCGTCCTTGGAGTGGATGGCGATAGCGGCGTAGGCAAAGAACGGTTCGAACGGCACAAAGCCAGTTTCTAGAGGATCAATAGTAGACAGAATCTCGGGGAGCTCGGATTTCTCGGGTGTCAGGTTCAGAGAGCTGCGAACACGTGAGCCTAGATGTCGTGAGGGCGATGATGGAAACGTTCGCACATTAAGCACCGGCGCACGTCGTCTCTTCTAAGTACACCCTCTTTGGAATCTTCATGGTCTGGGTGCTGCACCGCGAACAGCCCAAATGCCTCTCGTATCTCGGCTTCTTGGTCTGCGGTTAAGCCGTGCTCTTTTGCGAGCTTGGAGGGGCGCTTGGGCGCGGCTTGCCGTGAAGGAGGTGCGCGTCGTTTCGGAGGCTACTATTATAAGTAGGGATACTTTTTCTCTCTACGGAATATATAGCATACGGACCATGGCAATGTGTTTGTAGAGCGCAGTTGCGCGTAACCAGGTCCTTCCAACACGATCGCCTGGTCGATGACGCGCCTCGGCTGGTTCTGCCAAGGCCTTTCTCTTAGCGCGACACGCTACGTCTTTCCTTCAAAATTGCGGCTCTGCCCAACCTCCTCGCACTTATTTCATCAACGTTTAAGGCTTCTCTTGCACGGCATTTTTTCCTCGTGCCTTTTACTGCCCGAATCGTTTCTTTGACAATAACTCCCCTTTCCTCTTCCTGACGCCTCTTTGTCATGTCAAGCTCCTCCCTTATTCCTCATCATCACCCCTCCTCCACATACGCCTTTTCTATGGTACACGCTTGCGGTCCTCCCTGTCCGATCTTCACGACGATGTCGATCGTGTACGATTGAAGCACTGCCCGTGCTCCACACCACATCCAGGATGCCAAGTTGCCCTGGTCGAGAAAGTAGCACCTCCAGCGTGGCTGCAAGGTCTGCAAAACCACACATACTCCTAGCGGATGTTCGTCTAAGCACGCACTCTGAAGGATGCCATGAAATCATGCAGACCCGACCGATGTGCAGACACTCATCGAGCTCTGAAATAGCTCTTGACGAACCCAAGCGCTCGCAAGGACGTCCGACGAACTACGTTTTAAAGGCTGGCTATCCGCCAGATGCTCCATCAGCGACCGTTCGTCGTGAAGAGCCTCGCACGCTAATACTGGGAGACGTCCCGAATAGCATGAGTCCAGAAGAATGAACAAGGCTACAACCCTCTGATCACTGAAGCTTTTCGACCCCGGCTACGAATAGGGATATCGGGCCTTGCAACCGGCCGCAAATAGGGAACGGCGATGCGACCCCGCCGCAAATAGGGCACGGCCTAGTGTACCGGCTACAAATAGGCTACCGCAACAACCCAGCGCGAGAGTTGCGAACCACTGTCCAGAGCGCATGTCCGCGGAGTAGGCCCGAGATACTATCCCACCCAGAGCTAGTGGCTTCTTCGAAACGCTCAATTCACAAAGAGCCAGTGACAGTCATTCCCACGTTAGAGGCCAGAGGTGTTACTCGGAGCCAGGCACGCGACAAACAATGCAGCCAGAGAAGATGGAACACCTAGAGCCAGAGGTGTGAGAGACAAGTCATGGAAGAATCCATCTCTTGAATACGCGTCACATTCGCAAGCAGCGATGCAGACTCGGTAATTTCAATCACATCAGACCTTTCAACAGGGGGCGTCCCCCGTCACCGAGTGAGTTGCGCATTTCGAGGCTGGGCGCAACCTCAGCAGTCGACATGCATAGCCTTGGTGAAAGAAGCCAACAGACATGGAAGCGCTATTGGCGATTCTGACAGGCCGAAAGGCCCTTGGCGTTTAGTTGAAAAACAACCAACAAAGCTAGCACACTCTGTGCCATGATGCATCACAGCACAGTTGAAGCGGTCAACTTTGCAACGGGTCCATGCTTCGGGGACTAAAGCATGAAATCCGACGTACTTGACCATGTACTCAATCCAGACGAGTAGCATCGATGAGCTCGAACTTCCTACTGATTTTCGCACGCCAAATCATCGTTATATGGACGAGTCTTTCCGTTATGGGATCGACAATGGTGGTCACTGGGGGGCTTTCCTTGAGGTATCTGGGGGTAACTATATCCGTATCCCGTTCATGCTCTTAGCCTGGACGTGGGTTGGAAGCTCACAGCCGGTTTCGGACCAGTGAGACAACCACAACCAAAGATCGTGATTGATCTGTCGCATTGCGGCATTTCGCTTCTACATTGCTAGAGCTCGTCAATACGTTATGCCCTACGGTGAAACGAGTGTGGACATAGAAGCCAGAGTAAAAAGTCATCGCCCACCTTCTTCTAAGGGCGATGACGCCTTCGAGACTCGTTCGCTGCGCCGACAGTTGGCGCAGGGGAGAGGATTGAAGGGCACATATTTTCTTTTTGCAGTGACTGTCATTATGATTTGTCTGCATCCAGCGGATCTTGCTGTCAAAGTAATGTTCCTTTATGGCGATATTCTGTATAATCAGATCTGGCATTGTCAGTCTTACATACGCCGGATCAAATCATCGTGGCTCATGCATAGTTGCCATCGCGGCGGATTTGGCTATGGAACATTGGTAGCCGAAAGAAACGCGCCCCTATAGTGAGATCGACATGAGCGGCTGAAGCCACGATAACAGTTCGAGCTGGCTGCACTTGATTAGGCGATCTTCAGCTCTAACTTGCCCTGCATGTTTCTTCTTTTGACAACGAGTAATTGTGATTATGCTTGCAGCGGTTGACTTGGAGGGGTGGCAGAGCGAAGCTGCTGAATGAATTGCCGAGGTCTCTCTCGACATCAGTCTCGGTGAGGACAGTCAGCATTCGTATGGCTTGATCCAAGGTGTTGGTAATGTGGCGGTTTTTGCTTTTGAGTACGAGTGCGATCTCAATTGACAGCAGCAGCGCTAAACCCATGATCATCTCTACAATGCGATAGTGCACCTGTGATTTGCTTGCAGTTACCTCTGGTCTGAGCTGAGCAAACCAAATTAAGGGTTATGTCTTCAATCACTGTTATCTAAGGCAGAGTATGGATTCATCGAAGTCGAGATATGTACGTTTTCGATCCGAGACCACCCGCGTGGGCTATACGAGCTGCGGGCCAGCTCCTGGCTATGCAACGTGTCGCTTCACGCAGCCGATTCTGATGACTGTCGAAGGCCATGTCTGGGGTCTCTTACGATCTAATCACCGTCCGTGCATCTGCCAGTGTCAGGGTACTGGTCTCTTTGGGTCGCAATCTCCACTCCTGCATTGCGACGCTCTGCCCACCATCTGGGCCTACGTGAGGTACACCCGAATAGGCTTCGCGCAGACCTTTCCTCCCAATGCCCTGGATGCCTGCCCCACTGTACAGCTGCAAGTGTATTCGTTTGACAATGAAGATGATCGCCCATCATGGATGCTGTCGGCGACGCAATCGTGGGAAATGCTTTTTCCTGTCAAAATGCATGTTGTCGATCAAGACGCGACACCATATGGCGCAAAGCTGAGCTTGGATGTCTCATGCACGTGCGGGATGCAGACAATGTGCACATGTATCTGGTTCTCCATACACTCACCAGACAGGATTCTCTGCTCAGCCCTCAGTCGCTCATTGTATGGTATCCGGAACACATGAATGCAGTATGCATCCATCAATTTTCGCTGCAGAATCATGGACGCTGTATGCACTCGGGGTGGGTCTGGTTCTTGCGAGACTGTAAGTTCGCTCCATGATGGCTGTGTAACGTTGACATTGATCGCGTCCCAGCATCTCCCGCCTCTCGACTCTTGGATCCATCCGAAAGCTTCAGCTCGACGACTGGACTATAATTCTTGCCGTTGTACGTATGTTAATTGGCAGCATCGCGAGGACATCGCTGATGATATCAGATACCCTTCACCGGTATGGTCTTTTCTGCGAACCAGACCTTCGATCCAAATACTTCAGCCAAAGACACAACGCGAAGACTGAAAATGAGGTTTCTGCTAGAAGAGCTTCAGATGACAACAGTCTGGCTGATCAAAGCCTGCCTGCTCATCCTGTATCGCCGCATATTGTGAGTCCAACCTATCAAGACATGGAAAGAACGGTCCTAAGACCTTGCAGTCCCGCAACCAGAAGCAGCGCCAAAAGAAGACTGCTACTCTGTATCTCGGTCTACTGTCTCGCATCGTACGCACTCACCCAGGCTCTCTTACCACTCTGGTGCAGCCCGATGCGCAACTACTGGAACCCTTCCACGCAAAACGGTACGCCTCGCCCGCACCTCACCCCACGCTAACTAACAAACACCAGCGCAGTGCCACACCTACCACCACCACTCCATCCTCGTCCTCGCAGCAGACACCACGACCATCCTCCTCGCCTTTGTCCTCCCCATCGCCTTCATCCCCACGCCCCGTAAAGCGCTGCAAGCCTCGCTCTTCCTCCTCGGGACTTGCGTCCTCGGCACCAGCATTCTGGCGCGGTACTACGTACTCGTGCAGCCGCGGTCACCCATGTACATACACTGGTACACCGCAGAAGTCACGCTGATGGTACTCTTTGCGAATCTGCCGTTCTTGAGTTCGTTGTTCAGCACAGCGGTACGAGCGAGGGGTAGGAGTGTGGCGTTGAGCTCGTGGCCTAGGGAGTATGTGGGAGCTAGAGATGGGGAGGGGTTGAGGTGGCAGGTGAGGAAGGGGAGTGCGGCGACGGCGGAGAGTGCAGGCTCGGTGGGGTCGCGTAAGGAGATGTGGGGGAGTGACGGGCCTGCGCCGCTTTTAGAGATTGAACATGATGGGGTTGTTGCTGATGTGCCGGCGGTGATGATCCGCAGATTTTCGATCAGAGATTCGGTGGAGGAGGTTGAGGTTGGCCGCCGGGAGAGGAGACCGTCGGGTATGGGCTTACTTCCACCGTTGTCATGAAGCGGTGAACATATCCTCAATTTGAGTTGATCAGCATTTGGTTGCGGGGCTGTGGTTGCGTCAGTCGGAATCTGCATCTTTCTGGGCACTTAGTATCACCTGATAGGGCTCCGCTGGACGAACATGTTACAGGGACGGCAGTGCAACGGTGTCCTGGCATAGCATTGTAGCTGGTAGGCGGAACATTCGATATCATTTAAGGCTAGTTTCTGCCATGTTCCCTTTAACTTCTCCTCTACTTCCAATAGATCTACGTGTCCTGCTCCAGAAGCGGCGCAGCCGCCTCGTAAATCATCCTAAACGCCGGCTCAAACGCGACAAGCCTCTCAAAGACACTCACGTCAGCCCGCTTCGCCCAATGCAATATTGCGACGAGCTGCAAGTCAGCGTAAGACACTGTGAATGCACGTTAGTTCAATGTAAGAAGACCACCACGATTGTCACACTCACCTATATCGCCCATGAAATACGGTCCCTCTGTTGCTCTCAGCAACGCAGCCAGCCCGCCCCACGTAGCGTCCAGCTCAGCCCATGCCTCGCCGGACTTCTGGCGCCCGAATTCCTCGAGCGAGATACCAAAGAAACCCTTGCGCGTGCGTTCGTAGTACTCTGCGCTTCTTGGATTGAGGAGGTTTCGGGGAACTAGAGGATACACTATATATTCGGTCAACCAGGAGATTTGCTCTTCTAGAGCCTCGTGACATACAAACAGACGATGCCCAGCGCTGCATGATTCCCGGCATCTGTTCTGTGACGCGAGCGAGGATTGGGCTATCGAGGTGCAAAGAAGGGTAGTCTGGCGGGGCGTAATGCTCCTCAAGGTAGTCCCTGCGATATGTTAATATATCTCGTTATCGCAAGGAGTGTAGAATACATACACGATCTTCTTGGAATCCATGATATGCTCCCCACCAGCCGTCGTCATGATCGGGATTGTGTACGGCAGGCCTGGTCCTTCACCCGGAGGGATACCTCTGCGATTTTTGAGTGCTTGGTCCTGGCATCCGCAAGAGACAGACTAACAATGATTTTGCTAGGGGTGCCACATCCGCTGCGGAGGTATTAGCATCGGCGTTGGACGTCGAAACAGTATTCCCAGGTTCGACGTACGGTACTCTACCCATTGCGTTTCATAATCAATCTTCTTGTAATTGAGCGCCATGCGAGCTGTATGCCGTCAGAATTTCCGCTCGTGCTACCAGCGCTTGGTTGCTGCCAACCTTTCCAGGCGCTAGGGAGCCACGCCGCGCATGGCTCTCTGCTGGGGAAGTCGTAGAGTATGATTTTAGGCATCGCAGATAGAGCCCAATTGATTGTTGCCCGCAAGTCGTGGATACGGTAGCCCCATTGCATTTATGGGGCTGACAGCAAGGCGGAGTTCGGAGGGGCCAATCCCGACAGATGGCTTAGTTTCGCGCTATTCTTCAGCATCTTGACAGACCGCCTTGTGTGGTCACAAGCGTGTGGATCTGTACTATTCGGATTAGGAAAAGATAGATCAAAAGAGTCCTTAGGTAGAACGAAGATGCGAGGTGTGTCATGGATGTGGGGTTATTGAATCTCCAAGAGGTTAAACGCAGAGTCTAAACCACGGTTCTCCAGGCCCGATCCGCCAACGCAAGAAGGCTCCTTCGTGTATGGAGGTCAATTGGATGTTTTTTTGATGGGTTCTCGTAGAAGGTACATGACGAGCGACATGGATCAATTCGTCACGAGCCTGGGACCGCGGGGCCTCTTCGCAACTTACACGATGCGTTACGCGAGTTTCGCCGCATCGGTGTGTCGGAGGCGGGCCGGCTCGACAACTGCTAGTGTGCTTCACGGTGTTGCAAATGCTTACGCTCGATCTTGGGGCCAAATAACTCTGCAAGGCTAAGCGTTGGTCCCTTTCCTACATCTTCCCGATTTTTCGGTGGAACTCCACGCACTAGACTCTCCCATGACGTGGAATTCCTCTGCGACTTTTCGTGGCGACGGATTAAATAGGGTCGGGTGAATTGTTGAGCCGGCATGTCACGAGAAACGGGTGACGGATGACTGCGGTCGGTCACCGTCGTCGGTATAAGAGGAGAAGGGATCCTTGAGACGCTGTCATTATCGAATTGCACTCATACCAACGTCTAGTCACTTGCTGTCAACCTCTCCAACATTGATCCGAACGGGGTCTCCAACAGCTCTTCCAACGTTCCGCCATTCCGCCGGACAACTCCAAGATGGCCGCTCCAAGCTCCTTGTACGAGACGGTCATAAATATCATCTACAAGCGCACACCCGACCTCAAGCTCGACACCGACTATCTCGTGAAAACCCACATCCCCATGGCCTATAAAGCTTGGATACCACACGGTCTACTAGGATGTACCGTTTCGCAGGCGGCTCCGGATTCGGATTACGCGTATATGATCAATATCCGATTCAAGACGCTGGAAGGATGGCAGAAGGCGGCGAGCGACGCTGAGCAGATGGGGCCGCTGATGGCAGACATTCCGAATTTTACCAACGCGATGCCGGATTTCGTGGTCGGGATGGTGGTAGAGGGAGGAATTATCGAGGCGCCGTAGAAGATACTAGTGGGAATAATGATGTCCTTGTCGACAATGGTGCAACGGCCCCATCGTGCTGTGATGGGATGGTGATGTTGACTTCGACCCATGGGTGCGGGCCATTCATCGTGGAAGCCCGTTGCCACCTCCTCCTGCGGGCACCTGCGCAGCTGCATTTGGGAGAGCGACGGTTGCGCTTGCAGCTCCAGCACCGGGCCGCCTCCTCAGCGCGAGCATCACGGGCTCGTCACGCGTCTGCGATGCGGCCGCACGCGGACCTGCACCGGCGGGCCCAGTATTGGCGCCGCTAGATGTGCCGTCCGCGTGTGCCCTCCTCGCTATGTCCTCGAGACCAAGATCGCGCCAGTGTATCTCTTTCTTGCCTTGGGTCGCGCACTGGATGCCGAATGCAGCGTGCTGGTCCGGCACGACATCGTCCTCGTCCTCGGGGTTCAGCGGCTGCAGGTGTTGCGGTACGAGAATCTCCTCAGCGGGCAGCTGGTTGATCGACTGGGTGAAGTCTTCGAGGAGGTCGGCGTGGTGCGAGGCGTGGAAGTGGAGGTAGGTTGCACTGGAGTCGCGCGACTGTCATCTTAGCGAGGCTTGAGGCGCGCAAGGAATTGTCCCTACCATGGCCGACTAGTATGGTTCCAGTGTCCAGCTATGCCGTGGGATTGCGCGATCCAAGTGGCATGTAGTTCAACCTCAAGCAGTCTACCAGCACCCCACACGAGCACAGGATAAACAGAGCGTTAGGTAATGTACACGCTAGCCACATGCAGCAAAGCGCATCTCTACACCCCCATCTGCATGACTACACAGTACGAGCACTCGTTGACGACCATTATCCCCATTGGAAAATGTGTCCATGTTGCTGTCAACATACGGCTGACATCATGGAACCAATTCCGCACTCCAACCTCGCCGCCCTTTCCCAAAAGAGAAGCGGAACTCCACACGCATCCCGTTCAGTACCGAGGCCATGCCGCCGCGACCCCGCAGACCTGAATCGCGGGAGCTATGTAGGTAGCTGATTTATCTACGCCGTGCGGACGCTTCATCAGGGTCATCACTCTATCCTCATCAAGTATAGGGAATCAAATAGTGTCGTTCTAACATGCCTACCACAGGTCGCTGCAACTGCTCCAGCATCACCGTAACGCTGGAGCAACTTCCGTCCAATTCTGCGCTCTGCTACTGGTTCGTCTTCCCGCACGCGTGCAGGACATCGGGCTGATAGGCATGTGTAGCTCGAACTGCAAGCGCTCCGGATCAGGTCTCTGCTCCATAGTGTACAGTACGTAAGCTCCGTCCAAGTCTTGAATCGGGCCTGCGTTAACCCCAATATCAAGTATTGGACCGTTCCGCCGTCACAGTCAACGATCCCAAGGCGACTCTCAAAACCTACCAAGACAACGACACGAAGAGTGGCAAAACTATACACCGCGCCTTCTGTAGCAATTGTGGGAGGTTAGTGTTCCGTGGCGAAGTGGTGTCTGTACCAGTGATCGCTCACAACCCGTCAAAGTCCTATATATTCCTCCACGGGACCGGATGCGCCGAAGCTCATTCTGAAGGGTGGCATCTTCGACGAGTATCCGGAGCCCAATTTCGAGAACTTCCCGCATGAAAGACCGAAATGGTTGAATCTGAAGGCTGGATTGTGAGACACGTGCTCAAAATAACTCTTTTTCCAATTGGCAGATTGAGCGCTGGCTCAGACGGCATCTATATACGAGCAAGCGAATTGAGGATTCAGAAAAGATATCATACATTGTGTCATATGTCATGGGCATCTCAGTACCCTTCTACACCTCCTCTATATGTACTTGATACCAAAGCTTACAGTCTCCACGGTATCGTAATCGCTCTCCTTCGCCGCATCGCCAAAAATATGCAGCGCGCTAACCTTCAACTTGTACGTGCCCTCCGGGACAAACGATCCATCCTCGAGCTGACCGTTGAACTCCGGCAGAGATCCTCCACGTGGGAGATACACCTGCGGAAAGCCGAAGATGTTGCCGAGCGAGGATGTGTTGGTGGCATAGCCGCCCTGGGGGATGACCTCAAGCTTGACGTAGGGGCTGCCGAGCGCAAGGCCGAGGAAGACCTCTGGGTAGGCGGTGCCGTTGGGGGCGGTGCCGTTGTTCGAGGGGATGGTGAAGGTTGTGTTGCCGCGAATGGGTGCCGAGTTGGGGTCGGCAGTGGTCGTGAGGTGGGTCTCGTCTGCGCTGAGGACGGTGGCGTTCTTCATACTGCCAACCACGCCGAGGTAGGGGAGGCTCAGCGAGTCGCTGGTGGAATTCAGCGTGATGTAGCCGCTGTAGACGGGGAGGCGTGATGCGTCGAGCGTGGGGGGCGTCACAGTGACGGAGACCACAGCAGAGCCACCAGCGGGGACAGTGACCTTGTCTTCGCTGAACTTCAGAGTAGCGCCGGTGGCAGTGAGCTCGTTGGGGAAGACGCTGGGGAAGATAGTGCCTGCCTCAAGAGTGTATCCGGAAGCTGCGACCACATTCGCGAGATCAAAGGTGACCTCATCGTCGCCTGTGTTCTCGATCGTGAAGTTTGTGGTCTGGAGGAGGTTCGCCGTGTCGTTGAAGGAAATGCTCGAAACGCTCAAGATAGTCTTGGTGTATGCAGCATCGTAGGCTTGGAGCAGACCGCTGCCTTGCTGGGCTACAGGAGCAAGGTATGGGTAGGTTGAGGCTCCGTCGTTGAAGAGGTTCGGGTTGGAAGTTGCCGAAAGGACGTTCTCAAGTTCTACCGGATCGAAAGTTCCACGAACCTCAGCAACCAATGCGGTAATGGCAGCCGCAAGAGGGCACGCCATCGAGGTACCGGAAAGAACAGCGTAGGCGCCAAGCGCGCGCGGGTACGTCGAGAGAATCAAACCGCCTGGCGCTGCGAGCTGAGGCTTGACATCAACTTCGTACGTAGGACCCCAGGATGTGTAGGTGCTGAGGAATCCACCAGTGGCAACATTCGGCGAAGAAACAATGTAGATCGGGGCAACCTTGGGGTCGACAATGTTGACAGTGACGGTTGCGCCACTCTTCAAGTCGGCGATCCACTCCCCACCCTGCTCAGCCGTCACCATGCCTGCTCCTTCAATACCATCTACGACGGCAGACACGGAGATGAGTCCTGCAACGTTGTTGTAGAAAAGGATGTATTTAGCACCGGCAGCGGCCGCGTTGGTCGCCTTCTGAACAAATGTGCATGATCCTCTGCGGATCAACACAATGTATTCGGAGAGATCAGGAGTGTCGGCTGGGTATGCATCACAGCCATTCGCGGTATCTGTGGCATCGTTGTTCACATTCCACAGCGGAAGACTGATGTTGGGCCAGTTTGCAGGGCTACCAGGAGTCCATCCGAATGATTCGGCCGATGAGTTACTGGTGCTGTAAGTTGCGTTGGTGAGGACCTGAGGTGCCACCGTGTTATCCACAGAAGCGATGGCGGTTACTCCTTTTCCGTTTGCCGCCGTGCTGGCGTAGAAGAGACCTTGGTCGCCATCATTTCCGGCCGATACCGTGCAGGGCACTCCTTGCTCGACAATTCGTTGTACTGCCACCGCCCAGGGGTCTTCTGTCCATCCAGAAGCTCCACCGATTGATGCAGTGATGATGTCACTTCCATCCTCGAAGGCTTGGTTGTATGCCGCAATGAGGACGTCATTTCCTGCGGAGCCACCGCATCCGAATACTCTGTAGGCTCCAAGTGTGACATCAGGCGCAGCGCCTGTGAAGCCATATGGGTTCGTCTGTGCGGCGATGATACCAGCGACGTGGCTTCCATGGCCTTCGCACTCATCGATCGGATCGTCATCAGGCACTGGTGTGTTGAAACCATCGTAGTTGTCGCCAACAAGATCAGTGCCGTACGACACCAGGTGGCCCGCGCCAAAACCACCACCCAGAGCAGGGTGAAGGTAATCTATGCCAGTGTCGATGATTGCAATCTTGGTTCCCTTTCCTGTGATCCCCTTCTCACGAAGACGGTCTACTTGCGTCATAACGTGCGTGGAGAAGGTGTCGCTGTCAGTCCCGTTCGACTGTCGCTTCTTCAAGGCAGCTTGCACGAATTCGGTGCGGCCGTCGGTGCCTTTCCAAACAACCTCATCCTTGGGCACATGGAAGACACGGACGGGCCAGATTTGTTTGACCATATCCATGTTGGCGATCTTCGCGGCGGCAGCGTCCACGTCTGAAACATTCTTCAATTGGAACGAGGTACCCTTGAAGAGCTTGTAGTCGAGCTTCATGCGGTGCTTCACAGCAACATCATCGCTCCCGAGCGTGCTGTAGAAGGTATCCGAGTTCTACGACGATTAGACATGGGAGCAAAATGGTTGCGAAGCAGACTACCTACATGGTTATCAGCCAATTCGACAATATAAGCCCCCGGAACCACCTGCGCGGTGGCCTCTTTCGAGGTAGAAGCGGCAGCAGCGGCAAAGGTACCCCCAAGAAGGGGGAGAAAGGACGTCCAGTGCACCATGTTGGGCAACTCAGAAACGAAACGAAGTAGAAGGAAACAAGTAGCGAACGAAGGACGCAAGGATCCGCGTTGGATGAAGATGTGTCCAGCGGGAGATATTACATGGTTATATATCTAGAAGTCTCGGCAGACGCGACCAAGCGCGATCAGGCCCCGGGATGGCGCATACAGATTTCGCCATTGCGTTGCTGAGGCGTCTTTCGTGACTACACCCGATGAGAAAGGTATTAATCAAAAGCACGCGCGACACAGACGCACATCGTGAGACCTGTATACCGGGGGCGAGGCGGACGAGCCCATTGAGAACGCTTTAGGAAGGTGGGTATGTCCATGGACAAGGGTAGCTAGGAGGTACTTGTGCTGAAGAGGCAGGATAAGCGCTTGCCAAGGAAGGCTTCGCAATGCTCATCGTTATCTGATATGCAGGTACTTGAAGGCCGACGAAATTGCGGGAGGAGGCAAACGACCAGTGTTGGACTGTGTAGAAGGTGCCCGTTGTGTAGACTGCTGACCTGCTCCATCGAGCTTAGCGTTACACGGCGAGAACAATAGGTGGTGGGTACGAAATCCGCCATAGGGGGTTCCAGATCTAAGTTCAGGAAATCAATGTTGGTTCCGACAACGATGGGTTTAATTGAGCTGCCGATCTCAAGTAGGCTGACCCAGGCGCCGCTGGCGAGGAGGGGTGCAGCATCACACGCGCTCATGCTCTGGGTGCATGCCCGCCGGGCGTTCCGTCAGCCGGGGTCGTCGAAATTGCATTTGCGGAGGCGGCGAAATCCATATACGATGGTCGGAGGTTGTTATCAGGCTATGGTCATTACTCGTACTTGCGACTGCCGTTGATTGGGTCTGTCCATGGGGCTGCCGGCTCACCGGCCTTATTGTTGGAAAATCATAGCGGGCTACGATGCAGCGCTTGTGAGAACACTTCTTCCATGCAGCAGCCTGTAAAGCTATGTCTCGTACATGCTGTGAAGCTTCGTCACGCGGCGACAAGACCGTCGTCAAGCGACTTCTCTAGAGTTGTAACGGGAAGAGAATGGGCGCATCCTTCCTTGGCCACTAGCTACGATCATGGGAGGACAGAATGGATATCAGCGCCTCCAGCCTGGCATGTGCAGCGACTGCACCAAGCCACAAGATGCGCACGAGAGATAGCAGTAGCACGTTCGGGATCAGACATGAAGAGGTGGAGAACAAGGAGTGGATGGTTCGGGTGGTAGCTGAGCTGCGGGAACGCCACCGATCGAATGACGCTAAACCGTTTCCATAACCGTGGAGGTACTGTGGAGCGAACGTCACGACTCACCTCCAAGACACGTGCTAGATAAAGGAAAGCTTGGCTGTAGCACCTGAGAAACTGTATACCACGTCGGGGATATGTTAAGCAGAGCCACGGAAGCTGGTGGGCTTGCGGATTTATCGATTCAGCCTCTACGTCTCGTCTTCACTCTGGCAATCTAATTGAAATGCGCCAGATGTCTCAATCTCTAGTACAGATGAAAAACAAAGCTTTGCAATTTATAATCAATATCGCAATTCCCGGAGGAAGAGAAGAGGTAGATATATACACGAAGCATGGCGGCATGTCCCAGAGGTCCCTTGCGGATTAGACAGCCAGAGGGAAACACGATCATATACACAAAGTGGCACTGACCAAAGGACCCTAGCAACCAAGGTGCTCTCCAGCACTGGGCTGCGGACTCTACGCCTGTCGCGCACCCCATCTCATCTCCCTCTTGCTTAATCCCCTCAACAAGCTCTTCACACTGGCGACGAACCCAGAATTAGTCCAAGCCTGAGAAGCGTCCCACATCATCACTCCACCGAAGCTCGAATACTGCGCACTATACTGAATAACTGGCTGTAGAGCGCTTGGGGAAAGATAGCCCCTCCCGGCTCCAGTGTTCGCAGGGACACCCAAAAGGACTTTCGCAGCTGGGTTCTTTGACGCTTTGGCCCAAGTGTCCCACTGGTTGAAGTTGAAATTCCATTGGTCCGTTGCGCCTGGAACGTACGAAGAGGCACCACATCCGTTGTTGTAAAACCTAGTCAAGGAAATGTGTTAGCGTATGTCAGGAAGCCGAGTGGTAAGTGCGTGCTCTTCAGATCGAGCTCGTGCAGAGGTGACGTACTGAACATTGACCCAGTCCATGGGCGCATTGTTAAGAATATCTTGGTTATACCAGTCCGGGTAGGGGCATTGGGGTGCAGCGCTCAGGTAGTATGTCTTCCCTCCTGCGGCATTCATGAGCGTGCGAAGGCGGTTGGCGAAGGTGGCCATGTTAGAGACGTTCGCCTACAGACTTAGCAAACTACCTGAAGAGGCGATGTGAAGAGAAAATCTACCTCAAAATCGAAGTCGAATCCATCCAAGACGGCAGACCCGAATGGCCTCAAAGCGCTGTTTCCTGACTGTAAGGGGCCATACATTGCCCAGATCTTGTCCGCGCCGGCTGTTGCGGCAGCAGCCGAAGTGAACCCACCCTCAGTGTACGCATCGCCACCGATTGAAAGCATGATAGTCTTTCCTTGGGCCTGACATGTCTTGATGTCCGCCCTATATGCGAGTCAGTCTAAGCCTGTGTGACAGGCATGCGAAGCCCAACAATGGATGTAAGGACGAAATCTTGCATGACATGTAGAGTAGAAGGCAATCAGACACGAAGTTCAGTTGAGTACTTACTCTATCTCAGGGCAAGAGAAGGTTTCCGTCCCGGAAAAGAGGGTGCACTTGTCGCCCTGGTTGGCAAAGTTCATGACAGGCTGGCCTCCAGTGCCACTGAATCGAAGCAAGAATGACAAAAGGAGGACCTTCAGAAACGGTTAGTCATCTCTCGAGGATAGGCTATCAGGAACAAAGTACATCAACATTAGCATCTGCATTAACAGAGTCAGTAACATGAATAGTGTCGTGGTATTTATCAGCTCACCAGCACAATAAGTTGATAAACGAGATTGGGTGCTTTGCTGGCCGGCAGAGTTCTGTCCCCAATATAGAACGACATTGGACTTGCTAGCAGGATTGAACCCTGCGCGAACAGATGCTGCAGCGGTCAAAAGGATCGAGAGGGATGTAATTATGCCCATGGTAAGAATATGTACAACGAAGTAGACAAGTTTCTAAGGATGTGGTGCCGTGAGTGTCCTAAGAACCGATTGATGGAGCTTAAAGGCAGTATTTATATCAGTGCGGGTGCAATAATGCCTGAACACTGTATCATGGGTCTGACCTCTTATCTCCCACGTGAATAGTACTGGCACCGATAAATATTGGGTTACGATGCGATTCGATTGGTGAGCGGAAAGCAAGCGTCTACAAGGTCGACAGGAGGTTACAGTCCTTCTCTCTGATGGTGCGGGGGCAAGGGGGAGGTGAGCGTAGATGTAACTCAGCTTTAGAAGTGGTGGCAGGTTGGAGCTCAGTGTAGGGTATGTTGCGGGTATAGGCTGGGCTGATACAACCCTCCTATGGACAGCCAGCCGGCAAGCAAAATTACAATGAGGGCCGTAGCCTCGCCATATCTCACATACGAAATGACAAGTGGGTGTACGTGACCCAAGCATGCCAATGTCGAAGCACAGAGAATGTGAGATACAGATTTTGTTACAGTTGCGGCATCGCGACCCTGACTTAGCATAAGTATTCAAATTGGGTATCTAACATATTGCGAAAAACGTGGTGTTGACGCTGGCTGTCCGGGTAAGCCCTTCAGCCGAAAAGCATCTCTTGGGAGTGCATGCGAATTGTTCACATGACCCAATGGTAGACTGCGGTTACTCAACATCAAATCCTACCACACAAGGACGTACTGGTCCGGATGCTGCAGGTACATAGTCGAGTGACCTTGCAATTGGACGGAGTTTGCAAGGGTCTTCAGGAGTCCAGCGCTCTGACGATACCTTCCTCTTCGGGTAATGCCATGTGCAACGTCGACGTGAGTGCCTCGCGTTAAGCCTTCCCTCATGGGAGTCTCGAACGGATGCTGGGTCTTACTCGATGAGTCGGCTAGAGATACCATGCCTCATTGAACTTGTGTACTGCGTGAACAGAGTGCGATTGTGGTTGACCGGATGATCATCTCCAAATGGAGACCTTCGTCATCTCGTGATTCGACTGGAGCTCTTCGGATGACCACATCCGTAGACTCAACGGAAGAGCTGCTTGATTTTGGGGTAACAGGCTTTACAGAACGACATTGGCTATGTTGAACGTCGGGTAATCGAACTATCGTCGTGGCTATCGTAGCCGGATTAAAGCAGCTAGAGTTGGTGAACACGCCTACAACCGGCCTTAACCTCGTCGATATACGTGATAACAATCTAGCTCCAAGGCTGTAGGCTGAGTGCACCGAGACCGAGATACGACCCTGAATGGCGGGGTCGAATCGTGGGGGCTCATTCGTGATCGAAATCCCCATGATAAAAGTCTCGATATGCTTATCGGAAAGCCCTGTAAGCAATGTTGCAGGTGAAACATGTAGCTCGAAGGTGTCATCGCAGATTGAGTACCTGGGAGTTGACGGTTTTGAAATGCTCCTCCAGTTTTTTGAAGGCCCGGTCACATGGACTATAAGCGCGCCCAATCCGAACGTAGGGATTCCTCTCTGGGTTGACAACGTTGCTTGCGATAAGGAAAAACCAATGTCGATCCGTGCCTCCAATAAGAATCAGTTGGACCGTAGTATTGTCGTAATACGAATCCGGAATGTCCACGCGCTCGAACAGAGGAACCTTGGAGGAGCCGATCTCGACATAGAGTGAAGATTGAGCCGATTCGCGACCGTGGTAGGTCAGCGTTCCTTTGAGCACTTTCGCCCGTAGCAAGAGTTCGGCAATTTCGAGAGAGGAGTCGTATTCACCCTGCGACCAGCAGATGCGGGGATGGATAAGCTCGATGTGTTTCGAAGTGAGGCGGAAGCTTGGGTATTGGACGGCTCCTGGTAAGCTCATCCAGGTCCATGATGGAAATGGTGCGATACGTTTCCGCGGTGCTGGCTCATGCCAGATCCCTCTTTCCCACAGGAGACCCTCCGCAAGCTCTTGCTTCCAAAGCCCCAGTAGTGGTTCATCCTTCTTTAGATCCTGCACGAAAGTGATCAAACCAGACAGAGCGATTGCCTGACTCTCGTTCGTGTGTTTCTTCTGAGAGTATTCTGATACCCAGTACGCCCAACTTCTTTTGAGGTCCACGGGGTTTGATGCAGAAACCGGATAGACAGATTGACGTTGCGCAGCTGTAAAGAAATCGAGGAGGGTTTGGCAGCCTTGGCAGCTCTTGCTGGACACTCGCAAACTCGAGATGCGCGGTACTTTCCGCCTCGCTGGTCCGACAGGTTTGAATGAATCGTAACATTCCTGGCAGAGTCCGTCTCCGGTTCCAGTGGGTGTGGTTGGAAAGTCCTCCAGTTGGAAGGTGATTTTGACCGGTGGATCCATAACATCGGCAATATTGCCCGCAGGCAGGGTGACGGGATCCTTGAGGGAATCCGAGGCTGATAAAGGTTACGCCAAAGTTCGCACGGAGGCTGGTCTAGCAGCTCAGGGGCCCGGCCGATGTCAACGCTAAACATATAGAGCCACACAGACAATAGCTGCTAGACGGCGGGTCTTGAAACCATAGCGCACGCAGCAACACATGGGATACCCGATTACGCGTGCCCTGGACAATGACGAATTTGATGTTGTTCGGCCTTTCGCTGGGGCGGGGTGTGCAGATGCCGTGCAACACGACCCGCAGCGATACGGATGGATCGACCACTGAGAGGCAACACTGCGCGAGAACACTCGGTGACCCTCCGCGCAAATCGTACACACAATTGCGGGCGACTCAGCAACGGAGAGAAGTGGCTGACTCCCTGAATCGCAATTGTCGGGCGTCAACCCCCTTCGAAAGCTCCCCTGACAAGCTGAGCACGGCCTGAGGCAATCCTAAACCACGCGCATGCCAGCTTCTGGTGTATCCGCCGCAAAACTCTGTTGTCGCCAGTTGTTTGCTTCGTGCGAATCCAAAACACGTCTAGCGTAAAGGGCTCTTGAGTGCAAGCGTGCGTACAACTCCTGCCTCCTCAGCCGCTCTCGATTAACGCGTAACGGACGCGCACGGGTTGCGCCAGACGATGCACGAGACGCCTGTGTTGCGATGAAAGGTCGTCGAGGATCACAGCCCAGATCCACTAGATGCCGGGTTCAGCCTTTCGAGGCGTGCTGGGTTCCTGCCGATCTTCTGCCGATCATCCTGTTTATTCACGTATCGATAAGACACCCGCTTCGGCTTGCCTCGCACGTGTGGCTGTGCTGCGCAAGGCCCTTCGGAAGGACGTGCCGAGGGTAAGCTGACTTACACTTCGTAGCCATGGAATGCAGTGTCTATCTCACTGCGTCCGCTTTCTTGTGCGGTGGAGTATAAAAAATTTCCGTCTCGGAGTGTTTTTTTCTCTTCCTGGACAGGAAGCTACCTCTAGGAGGTTGTTGACACATTGGACTTCTATTAAAAAATGGTGTTTAGGGGTAGACCTAGTAAGGCCTGCTTTGCGTGCCGCGGCAGACGAATCAAGGTATGCTAGAAACGTTGTCCATTCGTTCCGCTGCGGTCCGATGCGATTGAGTCTGTCTCAATGTCATGAAAACACCCGCAACGGGGGTGCTTCACTTACCCTTGGATCGCACAACATGTACCATATGAGCTGGACGATTCGATGCTGATAAGACCGCAGTGCGATAAAAATCAATTGGGATGCGGTCAATGCTCGCGTATGGAGATACCTTGTCCGGGTTATCCCGACCCTATAGAGCAAAGCTACCGCGACCAAAGCGAAATTGTTATGAAAAAGGCGGAGGCGAATTACAGAAAAGGATCGCGCCGCAGAATCAAGGCGAATACATGTTCGTCCAACACGTCGAGCGTGACAACACCTTTGGGTTCAGAAGTCTCCCTCGAAACGGGATTGGAAGCATTATGCCACAATCCGTCACTGCACCTCGACACGATTGCGGTTACAGAATTCATGACTACTTACATACCACAAAGTCCGTTCGACTATCTATCAAAAATAAGCACGCACCAGGACCCAGAAGGATTAATGTCCATTAATATACGGGCTGTTTCGCTTGCTATGGCTGCTTCCAAACTTAAAGATCTTCGTCTTCTGCATCCTGCGAGACGGCTATATGCAACTGCGTTGTCTGATACGAACACTGCCCTCATCAGACCTGGGGAAGCCACCCGAGATAGTACTCTCGTATCGGTTCTTCTTCTAGGTTTATTCGAGGCTTTGGCCTGCCAGGTAACAGGAGCTTCCAGTAATTGGGCGGCGCACACTCGAGGTGCCCTGGCATTACTACGGCTACGTGGGAAAGATCAATTCCGCAGCGCACTAGGTCGTCGGTTATTTGACCAGATGTGTGGCATTCTGACTTTCGACACGATGATGCGTAAAATGCCTTTGCCGCCGGACCTATTGGAGCTTGTTTCAATCGCACAACAGCTGCATTGGGAAAGCCCCAGAATATCTTTCGTCAATTTGGTTGGGGAGATATCGGAACCACCATGTGTCTTATGGGACATCAATCTGCTCCCATCAGCGAAAGTGGCAAAAGCTTTGTCGCTGGATCAAAGGGTATTACAATTTACCAGGGGATTACCATCGGATTATGGATACCAAGAATTTCATCAAACAACGGAACATACACTGAAATCTGGGTGGGATACTTACGGATGCATCATACACCAGTACGGCCATCACCATGCTGCTAGGCTGTGGAACGCTTGCAGGGTGTTGCGCATCATGCTCAACAGTGTCATTCACCGCGCCCTGCGCGAGTTGCCATTATCTCATGAAGGGAAATGGGCGCAACAACGTGCGGTCGCAACTATCAAAGATGCTGCTACAGATATTTGCGCTACTGTTCCCCAATTTTTGGATCCGGCGAAGTACGATACTATCGGTATCGAGGCATCACGCGAAGCACGCGTCGCGACCCTCATAGCTGCTCTATCGGTTGTAAAAGCCGAGTCACTAGCACCTCAGACTGCAAAAAGTTATGCCGCAGATCGACTGAAACATCTGGGGAAGCAATTCAAAGTTCCTCAAGCAGAGAGCGCAGCGAACGGCTTGGGTCTCGATGTGCTCCATAGCGGCTTTCACATGTTCTACGTATACTGAATTGAAGTATATCCAGCCTAACACAACCCTCATAACTCAACTTTACCATGACTCTCGACACGCCTGTTGATGCTATATCAAATGTCTGCTGAACGCATGCGTCAACAATGCACGAACCTTCCCTAACTGACTCGAATCTGATGCTACACCTCAGGCAATGAATTTCAGTTAGTCATCGGCCCAGGACGTTCCCTCAAGAAGTCAAAAGGCAAGGCTCAAGAACCCTCTAAACACGTGGATTTAGTAATGCACCGCGGTATAATGTTGATTGCAATACGGAAGATGATATGTCAAGCCCTAAGGAGTTGCTGACGAGGAAGCGTATACCATCTACGGCTCACCCATGTTTCAGTGTGTCCGTGAACCTAGGAACCACACAAATAGCACGGAAGCGAGCAGCGTGGCCGCAGCGTGGCCGCAGCGTGGCCGGAACGAGGCGGCCCAAGCCGATGATCGAATATCTGCAGCAATGAGGGAATACGGTATGACAGATGATCAACCAAAGCCTCATTCGAAAGGATCAAGCAGAGACTCATGGGGCAGCCGAAAATCTCACGTCTCAATTCGAAAAGCCATACGGGCAACCTTAGAAAGGGAAGTGACGGGTTGTACTTAGGTAGGATGAATCTGTGGGTGGTGGCTCCCAGCTGTGGCCCAGGGTTCGATACGATCATCACTGCCTAGGTACATACGCTATCCGCCGAGTGCTCCACCATAGCGCCCGCATGCGTATCCGAAACCAGCCAGACACCATCTCTACCGGACTGTTTGCAGATCGGTGGTAAACTACTGCGACGTACTGATGCGTCTTGTCTCGTCCTCGTCTTCCGAGGAGACTCCTCGAGGAAAGAGACTCAAGCGACATGCGACATGAGGCAAACCGAAGCACATGGAGTACTTTCCTGGTAACTTGCATACTGTTTCTGCGATCAAGTCTTTGTGTAGAGGAAGCAGAGCAGACTCGTCTCACTGTGTTTTGCTTCCGTCTTGGGGATCTTGCGCACAACTACGCAAACTCCAGCATCACACTTAAGCTCAACCAGAATCTCGATGCCGCACGGCCCGCACCTCACGTCTTCAGGTGCGCCTGTCAAGCGTCACCGCGGTGTCTGCGTCAGCTTCAATACCTTCGCCTGGGAACATGCTGGATGAGGAGACTCGAAAGTTGCACCGCTAGCTCTCACAATCGAGCGCCTTCCTGATCCAGCAGCAAGAGAGGCTTCAGCCAAGGCTACTTATGCGCTGCGGGGGTTATCATATATGGGAACTTATATCTGATGAGGCCGTGGGAGCGGGAGGGTGCCGAGACTGGCAGCCACATTCAGTCAAGCGCAAACTCGAGCTTCGAGCGCTTTCGTCCAGCCGGCGCCTCGGAACAACTAAAATTAGGCAGCGCATTCTCACGCATCTACCAATCAAAGTCTGACGGACAACATCTACTCCTTCTTGCTCTCTTCTTTCGACCCTTCACCGGCGATAATTACGCCAGCGAGGACAGTGCTGCCTGTTCGGTTCTGGCCTAGAGCTGCATACAGTACGCCTCATCGATTCAACCGGAAACAGCCATACAAAGGGAATTGCATTTAGGGGACCTGAGTCGAGCGCTGTACGAAATGCCTGTACGTTTCAACAACGGCGCTGCAAGCACTCTCAATGATTTCATCCAGCAGCTGAGTTTGGCAGGCAGATCAAGAGCAACTGGCGGATGACAAGCATGATTCAGCCACAGTGAAGACAATACGCATTCTTGCTCAACAGTGGATGACATCCTCCACCCAAGCCGCTTCTAAAAAGTGGTGATTTACGCTTACCTGTATTGTTCCAGTCGGCTTCTGATAGTTGATGGCTATCAACCGCTTCCTGCATGCGTACATAGGCACTTAGTCACTGAATACGCGATGTTGAGACCCTAGATGTTTGCATATGGGGACACGAGTTCGGCTCTCCACACCATGGAATTCTTAGTTGCCTTTAAAGTTCATTGTGGGGTATGCAGGACCTGGTGGCCGCGTCGTCATAACTGGGTCGCTAGTAGACCACGTGGAGCGTGTCCAGAGACTTTGGCACTCACTGATTCTCCTTTAAGATGTTCTTCGAGGAACAAAGGACAAACGATACACAAGAAAGACTCTGGCCCATTCTATCCATTGCGTCTATCAGCTATATCCATCGATCGGTAGAGCAGCTCGATGTCCGCCCGCTGGAGTACCCCTATGCTGTCATCCGACTCAACATTCAGCACCCGGACTAAAAAAATCGAGGATCTAGAAAAGGCATCGCTGTCCCTCTCAATACCAACATCTGCTCACTGTATTGGATACAAGTGCGAAAAGTACGAATCGTGTACAGCAAGCTACCCTTCGACTGCCAACAGTTCCGATGTACTTCTGGGCCAGCCACCGAGGACCGCCTCACATCCTTCGCCGCCCTCGAAGAACTGGAGACAAGAATTGCCATTCATCTTTATCACGTGTATAGCGCAATTCCTTTCCCTTAGTGCTTTGAATCAGACAGTTTCACCAGTTATGGTACTGGCCAAACACTTCAGAGTCGAAGATTATGGAAACCTGAGCTGGTTCTCTGCGTCCTACAGCATGAGCGTGGGGACATTCATACTTCCTGCAGGTACGTACCGCCCACTCCAAGCACTTCGATCATGATTCATAGGTTTCAGGGCGATTAGGAGACATGTACGGCCACAAGAAGATCTACCTCATCGGCTGGCTTTGGTTTGCCATCTGGTCTATCATTACAGGGTTCGCATACACCTCAAACCACGTCATGTTCAGCATTTGCCGGGCACTCCAAGGAATCGGGCCAGCCCTGCTTGTCCCAAATGCCGTGGCTCTCATCGGACGAACGCTCCCAGTGGGCAAGCAACGCATGATCGGCTTTGCATGCTTTGGTGCTTCGGGTCCCCTAGGCGCGACAGCCGGTGCTGTGTTCTCCGCTTTGCTCGCGGAGCTGGCCTGGTGGCCATGGATGTTCTGGGTGCTCGCAGTGTTATGTCTCATCGTCATGGGTCTCGCGTATATGATCCTGCCCGAGGAAAGAATGGAACCAGTCCGAGGACCCATCAACGCCAAGCCGCCGACATTCGATTATTGGGGGACCATAACCGGGGTTTCGGGCCTCGTGCTCATCAACACTGCTCTCAACCAGGCGCCTCTCGTGCTGTGGACGGCGGCCTATGTCAGCTGTCTCCTTGGAGCCGGCTGCGTATTAATGGTCGTCTTCTTCTTCGTCGAGCTCTACGCCACAAACGACCCACTCATCCCCATTCGCGGCCTGGGCAAAGACACCATTTTCGCACTCACATGCATCGTGACCGGGTGGGCTTCCCATGGTATCTGGGCGTACTACCTGTACCTCTTCCTGGAGCAGCTACGCGGGCACTCCGCAATCCTGACGTCCGCGCAGACGTCCCCCGTCGCCATCACCGGCGTGCTCTTCGCGTTCTCCACCGTCTGGCTGATCCAGCGCTTCGGCGTCAGCTATGTCATGTTCATCGCCATGACGTGCTTCATGGTGGGCGTGCTGCTCCTTGCCACCATGCCCATCCACCAGAGCTACTGGTTGCAGGCCTTCTTATCCATCCTCATCATGCCCGGCGCCATGAACCTGTCCTACCCGGCGGCCAACATGCTACTTTCGTCCGCGCTGCCCAGGGAGAAGCAGGGCATCGCCGCGAGCCTCGTCTCCACGATGGTGAACTACAGCATCAGCTGCGGGTTGGGCGTGGCTGGTACGATCGACCGCTATGTGACTCAGGCGGCGGCGAAGGAGGCGGGCATCGTGCATCCGCCGCCGCTGAGTGATGAGAGCCCTGAGTTGATGGCGATCAGGCTGATCGGGTTCCGGGCGAGCTTCTGGTTTGCGGTAGCGTTTAGTGCGACGGGGATGGCGATTGCGAGCGTATTCATTGGGGTCACGGAAAAGAGAAAGAGGGCGCTGAGGAGGGAGGCGAATGTTGCGTGACAGCTGCCCTTGCTAGGACCTGCATCGCGCAGCCTGCCGGGGAGATGCCGTGTTCGACCTAACGCAGGTTTTGAGAGACTCATAGGGTTTGGTAGGCATCCCTCATCCCTTTGATGGGAGGATATGCTGCTGCTGCTGCTGCTATACTGTTCCGCAGTTGGCGGCTCTTTGCCAGCCGCCGCTGAAGCAAGAAAACCTTTGAGCTACGGAGCGAACGAGTCCTATTCACGCACATGATGCCGTTGCTAGATACCCGAATACACTCGCTATGCCATACCGTCGCACTCCATACCATGCCATGTTATCCCCGCGACTCCGCGAGCCGCTTTGTAATGCTACACCAGCACCCATCGCCGTCCCAAACAGGCAATTTTAACAGTCTTGATCGGGCCGATTACTCGCACGACGCATCACGCATCTTGCAAGGCGGCAGCGAGAACCCTGAAGAAAAGGGCGGAAGGAGAGAAGTATAAAGAGAGGCGGTAGGCTCGCGTTGGTCGTTGGAAGAAGCAGCAGTGTCTGTACGATTGTTGCCGTCCCCGCCCCACCCCCGAACGCATTTCGTCATTGTCTATACAGTTTACCCTTACCCCTCCACTCACGTACATACCACGAACACACCGTACCACCGGTCTCGCATTCCAAACAACATAAACCCGCATTATCGATCCCTGAAGCAACCATAAACATGACCATCGGCATCGCTCTCATCGGCAGCGGCATCTTCGCCAAAGAAGAGCACCTGCCCGCCATCAAGGCGGCCTCGGCGCTCTCCCTCACGGCAATCTACTCGCGCAGCCTCGCTTCTGCAAAGTCACTGGCTTCCGAAGCCGGGGATGTGGAGCTGTATAGCGAGGATTCCGGGGAGGGCAAGGGGTACGATGCGCTGCTGGCGCGGGACGACGTGCAGGCGGTGGTCATTGCGTAAGTCATGGCTTCTGTATTCTATAGTTGATATTCTGGGATCTGTATGCTAGGGTATCATCGATGCTAATGCTAATGCCGTGTAGACTCCCAATCCTCGTGCAGCCCGAGTACATCAAGAAAGCGTTGTCAGCAGGCAAGCACGTGCTGGCTGAGAAGCCCATCGCCAAAGACGTCGCGACGGCGACGGAGCTGATTTCCTGGTACAAGAGCAACATCAGCGGGCCGTCCTTCAGCATCGCAGAGAACTTCCGCTTTCTCGCGTCGTACGACTACGCAGCGGCGCAGTTCGCGCAACTAGGCCGCGTACTTGGGTTCCGCGTGCGCGTGCAGAACTTCGTCAAGCAGGGCGGTAAGTACTTTGAGACTGCGTGGCGCAAGAAGCCCGAGTACCAGGGCGGGTTTCTGCTGGATGGCGGTGTTCACTTCGTCGCTGCCACAAGGCTGATTCTCGAGAGCGGAGGTGTGAAGCCTGTGACGACCAGTGCTTTCTCTACACAACTGCAGGAACACCTTCCTCCTGTGGACACGGTGGATGCCACGGTGAAGCTGAGCAATGGCGCCAATGGGACTATTTCTCTGTCGTTCGGGACTACCTTCACAGGCTCGGAGTATACCTTTGCTGCGGAGAAGGGTACCGTGACTGTATCAAGAGGCAAAGTCACGGTGGTGAAGGACGGAAAGGAGGAGACCAAGGAGTTCCCCGAGGAGGGCAACGGGGTGAAGCAGGAAATCGCAGCTTGGGGCAAAGCGTTGGGTGAGGGCAAGCCGGACCCGAGGCAGAGCGCTGAAGAGGCGCTGAGGGATCTGCAAGTGCTTGAGGCGATGTTACAGAGCGGAGAGAAGGGTGGAGCACCTGTGGAGCTCAAGTTGTGAGATTGCGATGCTGCTGGGTTGATACGGGGATTGGGAATGTCGCCGGTCCTGGCGCAGGTCCCTCCGTGGGCGTGGCGGAAGGATGCAGAAGACGTCGGCTACGAAATCCGAGTACAGAACTTTGTAATGTAGACGGTGTCGGCTGCAGGATCTCCGTCAACGATATATTGGAAGCTGCAGCATGTGACGCAAATAGCATGTGATGCCGGTGACCAGCGCGGGTTTTGAAGTGAGCTTAAGCAGCTGCCAGCATAAAGGCCGCCTTAGCGCCGACGGCGTACCCGTTCCTGGAGTTCTGTACCACGTTTTCACGCCCCTGCGCCGGCGGCGATCAGCTGGTGGTCGCCGCCGTCTTCAGCCGCATGGGCCGTTCCTAGTGGTTTCCCTTGCCCATCTCCTACATCTCCGCCGTCTTCGATGCCAAGCTTCTTGAGATCGACGGCCAGCGGATCAGACTCGTGCGTCGGTTCTGTGGCACCTTCGTACCCAGGTGGTGGTAGAGCCCAATCTGGCAAACCAGTTTCGTAGTCCCATCTTCCCTCTTCGCAGCGATACCTGCGTGCATGCAGGTAGATGCCCAGCTCGTGGACGCCCGGGTCGCTGTAAAGCTCAGTGGCGCAGACGTCGCATTTCTCGCCCGTCATTTTCTCGGCTTTCCTCTTGTTGTATGCATCGACCATTTCGTCATGGTAAGCCACAGCGTCCGCGATTTCTTCCTTGCCCATGCGGGCAAGGCGAGTCATAATGTCATCGTCATTTTCTTCCTCCGAGTGGCCTCTGCCGAGAGAGGGCCCAAAGACACGCTGGTTTGCGTAGATGGGGTCGTTGGAGATGGGATGACCGAGGAATTGCAGGTGAACGCGGATCTGATGAGTGCGGCCAGTGACGGGCATGCAGCGCACAATGGAGTAGCCACGCTTCGTCTTCCACTCCATGCCCTCGTGGGCTTCGCCGTCGGTGGGGGCGGGGCCACCCTTGTCGTCTTTGGGCGGGTAGTAGGCCATTCGCTTGAAGACTGTCCTTGCCTCCTTGCCGTTTGCGCGGACGCGATTCAGTCCCAGCTTCGGGCTGATTTGGAGTATGGGCTTCTCGCACACGATCTCGCCCTCGGGAAACTCGCCCACGACGCGGGTGATGTATTCCTTCTTGACAGTGCGGCCGCGTATCTGTGCACTCATGTCCTCGGCGGCCTGCTTGTGCTTCCCTATGAACATGATGCCGCTGGTGAGCCTGTCGAGGCGATTGCACGGCAGCGGGTTCCAGCCATAACCCCTGTCGGCCCGCATGATCTCGATGACCGAGTTGAAGTTGTAGCGTCCCGCGGGGTGCACGGGCACGCCTGCTGGCTTGTCGATGACAATCAGGTCGTCGTCCTCGTGGACGATGCCGATGGGCTTCGCGCTGCAGGGCGGCTCGTGGCGGTGGAGCGTATGCGAGATGACATCGCCGTTGCGCACCAGCGTCTTGGTCGAGGGCACGGGCTTGCCGTTCAGCACGACTCTGCCCTCGACGATGGCCTGCTCGTAGTACTCGGTGGGGCGGTCCCTGAACTCGCTCGCGAAGATGTCGAGGATCTCGCGGTTGCGCCACCGCTCCTTGCAGAAGGTGTTGTAGGTGAAGTGGTACGGCGTGACCTTGCGCAGGTTGTCTTCGAGGTAGTAAGGCGGCGGCCACGGGTCACAGGGAGTGATGGCCACGGCGGGCGGCTCTACCCACGGAAACTTGTCTTCGGGCATGGGCGGGTACTTGTCGCGCTGCGGGCGAACAACCAGGGCCAGCGCGGCTTTTGCGGGCACGGGCAGGCGGCCCTTGCTGGCGAGGAAGGCGAGGACGCGGGGGGAAGGCGCCAGCGTGGAGGAACGGCGGGGTGCAGTTGTGTGTGCCTTTTTCTTTCTGCGCGCCGTGACGATCCACTGCAGCGCGCGGCGCTAGCTGGGCGCGCGAGCCTCCTACGCATACACCGCGTCCACCGCCATCCCGTGCACCGCGGGCATGTGCTACAGGATGGTGATGCGTGCCCAGGGCGATGATGAAGTCGCGTCGTGTGCTTCATTGACGCGCGTCTTGCGCCCTTCCCTGCCGCACGTGAAAGAATACACAACTGAGCGCACCCTGCCTCGAGCAACAACCTCTTGAGCCCGTCTTGTGAGTCCAGCTTCCCGTTCGCACAAGATTCTGCTGGCCGTGAGCAAGACCCCGTTTGGCGGTGGATTCATATGGGCACGAGGCGAAGAGTCCTGCGAGTCCGCCATGCACGCTCCGACTCTTGTCGTGCACCCGCCCCGCGACTGTGGAACTTTGCCAGTAAAGAGAGCGGAGACGGAGACATGGCTACACTAGAGTAAAGAGAATCCCGTTGGCAGGCGATTTCCAATGGCGATAGTCCTTCCCGACAGCCAGGTCATGTCACGGCCATCCATCAAAGAGCCACACGTGGCGTCTAGCCAACCCCAAGTGCGACGACTCAGGTCCATGTACCCATCGCTTCCTGTTCTCGCTTGCCTTGCCTAGATTTAGGTTCCCTGCAGGCCCCAACTGGCCATGACATGGCTGAGTACCCGTAAAGCTCACGCGAGGAACATTGTCTGGAGCCTGGGACCCTGCCGTCGCCATCACTATCTGGGGGCTAGTCCGACAACCTGGATGTTGCAACGCCGTCTTCGAAGATGCTCCTCTTATCGCCGTTGCTTGGAACCCTCTGTAGACTGTGCCACACTAGGTCGTGGCTCATCCAGCTGCATACAGCCGTTGTACATCGTCTCCTCGCCAGCAGCCCAGCTTGAATATTCCGCCGCAACTTCTCCGTCACTCGGTGCCCGTATTGCACCATGCGATACTCGGACCATTCCAAATGCTATAGATACAGTATCTTGCTCGTTAGGATCACTGCCACGTTGGTGTGACAGCTGGCTGTCTCAGTGCCACAAGCCAAGATACGGTCCCAGTGAGCTGAGCAGCATAAGCTTGAGCTGAAGCTTGTTCGTTCACCGTCCAATGGTCTTGGGTGGTCCCAGAGCTGAGGCTCGACACTTCACCAAATCCGTCCATAGCACGTTGTCTTTCAGCGTTCAACGCCATGTTCGCTACACCTCACTCGGAATGTACCGCCATCTAGACCCTGCTCTCGGTCCATCCTGCGATCGGAGGCTCGAAACGCTCAAAGCTGATCACGAATATCACGATGGCCTAACTGCTTCAAGTCCGTCATCCAGTCGAATCCATAAGCCATGTTGTGCTGCTCCAGGTAACAATATCTTGAGGTCGAATTCGGAAGGCAAGATCCTTTTCCCATTTCCTGCTCTTCCCCATTTCATTTCCCACCAAGACAAGTGGTCAGATACGGCAAACACCGTTGCGGAAGAGCCGAAGCTTGGTTTCCGACCGTGGTGTTGAGGAGAAGTCAGCTCGAGGTATAAAGAACCCTCAAGAGCCAGCGCTATTGGATCTCCGCGCAGTAGGCCTGTGACCCGCGCTAGGCTTCTCGAGCTATTGCTCGCCGATATGCCAGCATCTCGCCCTCTTTGCACGGCCACTTTGCTTAACGAATATGCACCGCCCAACGCGCCTGAGCATGCGTCTTCACGGCGAGGTCCATGCTTCGCTTCTGGATCGTATGCCTGTGGCTTGCAGCATCGATAGAGAAAGTCCCACGCCGGCTTTCGTGGCTGACTATGCAGACCAAGTCGCCGGCCAGCTGTGTATCCGGACTCTTCTCGAACGTGGAGCAACAGTGTATAAGACAGCAGGTACATCCACAGAGTATTGCTGCTCAACTTTCTCCCCTTCTTGAGACTATCTAAAAGGATCCAAGAGTTGATCTAAAGCTCTCAAAGAAATACATTTCAGCTCATTATCGCAACACATCACCCACCAAGATGCGGTTCGCCTTCATCCTCTTCCTTGCTTCCACCGCTACGGCCTTGTCATTCCCAGATATCACGGAGTTTGTCAAGTTCTTGCCCCGCAAGAACGGAGATAGTGGGAACAGTGGCAGCGGCAACAGCGGCAGCGGCAGCTCTGGGGACGGAGGGGGCAACGGCCAATGCCCCGCCGTGTGGACATCCATCAGCAAGGAGCTCACTCAGAAATTCCTTACAGGAGGGCAGTGCAACCCAGACGCCCGGGCTGCCATCCGTCTCGTCTTCCACGACTGTGGAGGTCAGTGAACCTACCCTTGCTGCGAACATGGATGCTAATAAGACCTAGCATGGAACAAAGCTCAAGGCGCCAAAGGAGGCTGCGATGGCAGCCTAGTGCTCAACGCCGAAGAGGGCAGCCGCGCAGAGAACAAGGGCCTGGAGAAGATCGCTGCCGACATCAAGGCCATGGCCACAAAGTACAGCGTGTCTGTTGCCGATCTCGTCGTCTTCGCCGGCAATCACGCTGTCGTGACCTGCCCCGGCGGCCCGCGATCAAAGACCTGGATTGGTCGCAAGTCCAGCAGCGTTGCTGCGCCCAACGGCCTCCTCCCGGATGTCAATGCCCCGGCAGCTTCCCTTTCGAAACTCTTCGTCGACAAGGGCTTCGACGACCGTGATCTCGCTGCCCTCCTGGGCGCGCACACTTCGTCCAACCAGTTCAACTTCGACCTCGAAAACAAAGGTGCTTCGCAGGACTCCACGCCCGGTGTGTGGGACGTCAAGTACTACTCGGAGACACTTAATCCTCCCCCAGGTGTCGTGGTGTTTCCTTCTGACAGTAAGCTTGCGAATTATGCGGGCGTAGGCAAAGAGTTCAAGGGCTTTGTTGGTAATGCTGGGAAGTGGAATGGCAAATTTGCGGATGCGATGGAGAAGATGGTTATGTTTGGGAGTAGTGGGACCGCCGGGATGGTGGACTGTACGGATGCTCTTCCGAGGAGTACGAGTGCGAAGAGGGATCTTAAGGGGATGAATCCGTTTAAGCCTAGGGTTTGAAAAGATGTCTTAGTAATGATGTTATGTTCAGGGTGGGGACAATGTTTCGTCAAGGAAAAGTTGGATGTGTCTATATATCTCCTTCACACGATGATTCCGTTCTAGTACGATTCACTACTGCCTCGCTACTCCGTCGTGGTGCAAGTGCTCTTCTGGCCTCTAACGGCGGTCGTGCCTTCTGCATACGCATTGTGCTAGCACACATCCGGCACGTGCTGGGATACACCACCCTCGTCCCTCTTTTAGCCGGCGCATATCCAATCTAAACACCGACACTGACCTCCGCCCACTATACCTAACTCCCAGAGCCGATGCCGACTCCTCACCAGGCCAAGCAGCAATATAGCAATAGTAGCATGCCAATAACGTCACGCTCGCGCGGGCGAAACGTGGCTTTCGTGCAGCACACACCCTCATAACGCTCCGAGTCGTCACCATGCATTGCAAGCGCCCACCTTCATTGTGTCCACCCGGGTCTCGTTGAAGATGAAGCTGCACTCCGAACCCCTCTCAGTGCGATGCGCAGCAGTCTTCTTGCCCTTGCTGTTTGCGCTCGCCGCCGCAAGCCCCACTGAGCCCGACCCTATCGGCCAAAGCCCCCAGATCCAAGATGGCCTCGTAATCCGCGCGCCAACGACGTGTCCTGTGGTGCAGGACGGATTGACATCCACCACGTTCCCCTGGACGCATGCGCCGACGTGCCTCCCGCTCGTCTTGCCCGCGGGAGAGCACGGCGGACGGCACAGCACGTACTGCGTGTTCACGAATGCAGCGTTCAATGATGGGCGCGGCATCTCTATTGTCACGAGTCCGGAGAGCGCGGCCGAGCTCGCGGCCGAGGTATGGGAGACAGGCTTGGGGCGAGGACGAGCGGAGCAGGGGCTGTGGGAGGCGAGGGAGGTGGAAGGGAAGGGTCTGGGACTGTTTGCGAAGCGGCTGGTTGATTCTGGGGAGACGATAATCTTAGAGAGTCCGGTTTTAGTGGTTAGTAGGGAGGTGCTGGGGAGCGTGAGTCACTCGCGGAGGAGGGTGCTGCTTGAGAAGGCGGTGGGGCAGTTGCCGGAAAAGACACGGGAAATGGTTATGGCGCTGAGTCGGAGAGGAGGAGAGAGCGAGGTCGAGGATATTGTGAATGTGAATGCGATGGGGGCGAAGGTGTGGGACGGGACGAGCCATCTGATTGTGGTGCCCGAGGCTGCGGTATGCTCCTTCCTCTCTTACTGCTCTCAAAGGCAAATCCATCAATGCACCTGTAGAGAGTCGCTAACAGTAGATGGGATAGCGCATCAACCATGCCTGCCGCCCAAACGCCTACTACCGCTTCTCCGACGCGTCCCTCACCCTGACCGTCTTTTCTCTCTCCCCCATCCCTCCGGGCACCGAACTCACCTTCAGCTACGGCTTCTCCCAGCTCCCCTTCACCTCGCGCACCGCCGCGCTAAAAGAAACATGGGGCTTCACCTGCACCTGCGCTCTCTGTTCCTCTACGCCCTCAAACATCTCCGCCTCCGACACCCGCCTGTCCGACATCGCCGGCCTGAAAGCCTCACTGCCGACATCCCTGGAGGACATCCCGCAGTACATCGCGCTGATCCCGCGGCTGGTGGCGTTGCTCGAGGAAGAGGGACTATACGCCGAGTTGGGGATGTACGAGGAGATTTTAGCGTATGCGTGGAGTGCGGTGGGGAGCGAGGGGAGGGCGAGAGCGTGGGCGGAGAGGGCGGAAGTGCATTGGGGGGTTGTGGCTGGGAAGGACAGCTGGGAGGCGAGGAGGTGTGGGGAGTTGGCGGGGAATGTGAAAGAGCATTATACGTGGGGCACGTGGGAGGGAGACATCTGGGAGGGCGTGGGGCAGGGACATCCGTGGGACGAGCGGGAGGGAGATGATCATCATGATCATGAACATTGATGTTGGGGAGGTATGTCAAGGCGTTGGTATGGTCTGATGCCGTATTGTGTTACCGTTCAGGAAGGTCAGTGGGTGCACCAGACTGCTGCTTAGTGTGTATCCTTGCAGTGCTTAGTGTGTATCCTTGCAGCTCGAATCTGGATCTACTCATGTAACGCAAAAAAAAAAAAAAAAAAAACACACACACGCACTGGTAGTAGTAAGGGGCACGCCAGGAACCGTATCTACCACTAGACCGCGTATCCTCAGAGTCTGTATCATTTGCGTGGTGAACTAAAGAGACACCTGAAAGATTCGAGGAGCAAGAAAAAGCTAGCTCCAAATGTAGTGCTGGCATTCAGACATGGATGATATCGGGATGCGGTTAACAACTGCCTATGTGCACAGGGATCCAAGTCTAGCATTTGCGATGTCTGAGCAATACATCTGGTCCGTACACCCACAAGTCACGAGCCACGCTTCGAGAGAGCACACGCAGTCATGAGAACACGTAGGAATGAGCGACCACGCACAAACAGCGCAGCCGTGCAACGCGCCGCGAAAACAAAACCATGTACGCCACGCCATGGTATCAAGCCGCCCGAGAGAACGCCGCAAACAATACTTCCACACCGCTGCGCCCAACGCAATGCCATCATCACTCATAACCCCTCTTCGCCTCCCACCATTCCACGCGAGGAAAAAGATCTCGCTCCAGCCTAACCCTTAACTCTCACCAATCGCAAATCACCCGCCCCGTCAGTCTGAGGTCCCTATTCCTCTCGCACATGCCCATACCCCCTCGACAGAATGCGATTGACCTCCTCGCCCTCCATCTCCGCACCGATCGTGGGCCTCCCATCACTTCCGTTCTCTCCCGGCCCCCTCTCCCTATTCCTCAACATCTCTCTAACCTGCTCCTCGCGGATATCCTCCTCCTTCCGCTTCAGCTGATCGACTACCTTCTTAACTGCATCCTCCTTCCTCTTCTCCTCATTCGTCGCGCGGTCCCAGCCCATCTGCAGCTCCTCGGCAGCCGCCTCTTCAAACCTGCGCTTGACCTCGGGATCTTTCTCGAGCGCTTGGAACACGTCTTCATCGGTGGTGACGAAAGCGGCTCGGAGGGACGCGACTGCGAATTCGAAGACGTGGACGGAGAAGAGGATCAGGAGGAGGGTAAGCCACCAGGTGAAAGAGCGGCCGAAGGAGGTGAAAAAGGCGTCGCGGACGAAGTAGATGGGCGTGCCGATGGGGTAGGCGGTGGCGAGGATGATGTTCCAGAGGAACCAACCTCCGATGGAGAGGACGAGGGCGATGAGGTTGGTCGTGGTTTTGGAGTGGGTTTCGATGAATCTGGATTAGATACGTTAGGTGATGGGTTTGAGGAGAGGGCTTGGGAAGGAGGACACATACTGGAGCTTTGTGTTGATGAGGACAACGCAGGCGGTGAAGGTGATGCTGCCGAGGGCAAAGATGGAGTTGTCTTCCGTAAAGAGCGCTTGGCCATAAAGTCCCAGCATGCAGAAGTAGATGACCATAGCTTCGGCGCTTGCCATGAACATCCACCCCAGGTATACCTTGAAATTGAATCCGCCGTTGCGCTGGCCTTTGGTGTAGAGCTCTGGTACGGCGAGGAGCGTGGAAGCGGAGAGATCTTTCTCGAAGATACCCATGAAGATGACGGCGAGCGAGGTGAAGAGTGTGTTGAAGGTGGTGAGGGACCAGGATTCGTAGAGAGATGTTCCAGTGTAGCCTGCGGAGCGTTGGTAGAGAGCTTGTGTGAGGTAGAACAACTATATGAATTGTTAGCAACAATACTTTGTAGTGGGTGTGAGCGGGCAGACCATTTCTTTCCAGAACGTGCCGACAGTGTACTTGCATGTTCGCAGGTAGTTCCACCTGCCGTGCACAAGCAGCAACTTGGTCAAGAATCTGAACTGCGCGATCGAGTAATCACTGGTTCGAGCGGCTTGCAGGCCTTCCTTTCCAGTAATTCCTATGCCGACATGTGCCTCCTGAATCATGGCAATGTCGTTCGCACCATCACCAATGGCGAGGGTGATACTCTTCTTGACGCGCTTGCGGATGCCTTTGACGAGACTGGCCTTCTGGGATGGCGAGGCGCGACAGCAAATCACCGAATTCGCTAGGATAGCCAGGTCATAGAAGAGAAGCTTCAACGGCTCAATTTCACTGATTTGGGCGAGTGTCTGTCCATCAATAACGACAACGGAATGCGGTACGGTTCCGCTGTTGATGGCTAGCACAGCCGCACCCATGCTCTGCTCAACTTCTCCGGTCTCATGATCCAACACGGTGACTGTGGAGTAATCTTTGATCAAGCGGCAGGAATATCCAATGTTGATGGCGGTCTCTCGTTTGTCGCCCGTCAGCATCCACATCTTGATGTTCGCTCTACGCAGCTTGTCGATAGCTTCTGGGACGCCCTTTTGCAGCTTGTCCTCGATAGCAGTCGCAGCGCACAGCTCGAGGTCCTGTTCGATCATATCGCCAGATTCTTCGATCAGCTTTGCGCGGTCGACAAGACTCGTCGTTGCATCCAGGTGGGCCTTCTTCCATGTCGCGTACTCATCCTCGTCAAGGAAACGGTAGCCGTAGAGCAAAGTGCGCAAACCCTCGGTAGCAAAGTCGTTTATGTGCTGCAGACACCGTTCGATGACAGCCGTTTCATCGCCTGCGACAGTCTCATCCACCATCTCATCCATCTCTTCTAATTGCAGCGAGCTCCTGGCTTCGGAGAAAGCCAAAGACATTCTGCCAACGGCAACGGAAGACTGGCGTGGTGTTTGCATGGGCGAGTTCTCGTCGATGGATTCGATCTCATAGTGATCGTTCTCACGCTCACGCAACCACTGGTCCACATCACGCACCTGCTGGAGAGAACTCCTGCCAGTGCTTGATCGACCTACACCACCAAGACTGGGACGCCCTAGCGAGGACCTTCCCGCGATACTAGCACGTACGTTTTGCGAAAAGCTCTTGCGGCCACCCACGCTACTCTTGCGTTCGATCTGTTCGCTCATGCGTGCAATTGCGTGCTGTGCTTCCATGCTCTTCCGCTTGTTCGCACGCTTCTCAATGTCGACCATCTTCTTGTTCGCCAGGGTTGCCATCTTCAACCGTTGCATAACAATTGAATCTGCGCCCTTGCACAGTATACATATCCTTCGATCTGGGAAGCGCACAATGATTGACATTCGTTTACGTTTGCTAGAGAACTCGATCACGTCAAGGACCTCGAAGGTTTCCACAACCGGCTCGCCATCTGTCCCTGCGGGCGTGGTCTTGAGGGTAATAGTGTGCACGTCGCGGTTGATGAGTAGGAAACCCATGTCCTGCGCAGCCTGCACAAGCGCAAGTTCATCAGGGGAAGAAGCCATGAATTGTGTCTTTCCATCCTCTTGCACTTCGGGAAGACATGTGTGGCACAGAGCAAGCGATAGGAGGAACATGCGGGTCTTTTTCGAAAAGGGAGTATGTGGTCGACGCTGGATGTAGCGTAGCATATCCTGAGTGCGTAGCTCATGCTGGGACTTGGTAGGTCGTGCTGACGACTTCCACTGCGTCTCTTGTGGCTCGTCGCCTGCACCTGCCATCGGATCCGCCTCTTCTGCAACTGCTGTCGGAGGCTCAAGAGGCGAGTGTACGTCTTTGGCTGATCGCATGCTCTTCCTGATCGGCTGCTTGCCCTTCTTCCTCTTCTTGTGCTTCAGTTTTGTTTTCTGCGTCTCTTGCAAGTCTGCGTCGTGCAACCACGCAGCTCCAGCTACGCTCAGCTTGCGGAACTTCATGGAGTTGTCGGTAAGCGTCCCGGTTTTGTCCGAGAAGATGTAGCTGATCTGTCCCAGCTCTTCATTGATGGTTGATGTGCGTGGCTCGCAGGGCGTATCTGAGACCGGATCATACATGTCGATATCTATGTGAAGGAAATACATCTGGAATACTTTGACAATCTCCAGACTGACATAGAGCGATAAGGGAATCATGGTGTTGAACATTATTACGAACGCCGTGAAACTTGGAAAGAACGACACAGATCTCCCGTTAAGATAGAAAGCATCGGCCTCGTTACTTCGCCATATCCTGTAAGCGACAGTGTTGAAGATGGAAAGGAGGATGACGAAGACCACGATAAGTATGACTATGCGATTGACCAAAGTCTGTAGTGCCGGCGCCTTGATGCGAGGATTCTTAATCGCGTTCATGCGAATGCGGCATTCCTCGCCTGAGTAGATGACCATGCCCACAGCATCCGGAGTGTTGCGAAGGATACTGCCTCGGAAAATGATTTCATTCAGGGTCAAAGGTGCCGTTTTGCCGTCCACTGTGACCTTACCCTCGAAGCTGTATAGATCCTGATTTGGATCTTCCACAACAAAGTGAGCAGCACAGGTAAGGATATCCGCCTGGCTGTGAATGGTCTTCGTCATTGAGGCTGTTGTCTGTTTGCTCTTCAGGTTCGTCTCTCCGTCCAAGGCCATGGTCTCCACGAACGCGACGTTATTCTCTCCGCTCGTATGCAGGAGAGCTAGGTCAGCCGGTGCCGCATCGTTGCGGTTCAGTTTGACGATATCTCCAACGTTAAGATCTTGCCACTTGATAATTTCCCAGTTCAGCTGTTCTGTTATTGTGGAATTCCGGTCCAAATCATCTGCATAACTGCTCGTGGTCCTACTTGCACGAAGGACTTGAGTCTCCCGGTTGTTCTCTGCTTTATCGAGCCGATACCGTCTCAGGTCATCATAGCCTTCCTTGGCAATGGCGATGGTAACAAAAACTAGGAGCGGAGCAATGGTAGTGTACGTTCCGGTGGTACTAAGACCGGGTATCATCTGCAGAATACTAATACACAGAAAGTAGAAATTGGCAAGCTTGGAAAACTGAGCAATTAATTGCCGGGGCACAAAGTTCCAGGCAGAATAGCGAGTCGAGCGGATCCAGTTGGTTATGAACGGCTGGTTCGTCCGCTCATCCGTCAGAGGTTCCTTCCGGGAGGGGTCCAAATCGATGTGGCGTCCATCTTTGCTGGGAGGTATGTCCTTGATTCGCAAGATAAACTTCTTTGCCTTGACACCCAACGCTTTGACTTGCTGTATGTAGCCTGAGCCCTTATCTTTGTTTTGCAGCCATGTGTCGTAGTTTGGAAGTGCGATGGGTCCCTTTCCGAGCTTTGCCTTGGGTGGGTTGGATAGGTAGGACGGCGTCTCCGCAAAGTTGACATGGGCGGGAGTGATTGAAATGGTCGTATTGAAGGTTTTACTGGTTGTGTTTGTGTTGTCCGCGCCATCCACCTGACTAGAGCCAGCTCCTCCTGCTGAGAATCCTGAGGTTTCTTGGAGCTCAATGGAGGATCCAGGAGACCGGGCTTGTTCGTGAACGTTCCTTCTAAAGAGCGCACTGCGTAGCGAGTAGCCGCGGTTGCGGCTCGTCGGTGACAGGGGCGACTGAGCACTGCGCGGCGGCAGAGGTGATATGCCAGAAGGCGAGGGGGAAGGGCTCTGTGCTGCAGCAGACGATGCTCCTACAGCTACCTCGCGCGTATCGATTGTGAGGCCTGGCGTACCAGGGCGATTCTTCGTTCCCCCCGCCGTTCCCGCGTGTGCAGCCTCGCCAATTGCGGAGGTGGCCGTCGTGGGCCTCGATCGCTGCGCCGGGGCATGCCGTTCGATGTCGGTAGAGAAGCGGACGCGCGGCGCATTGTCGGTCGAGAGTCGCGATATCGAAGGCGCTGAGAAGCTTTCCAAGGCAGAAGACTGCGAGGCAGGCGCGTCGGCGTTGGTCGCTGAGGGTTGCGGCGCATCGTGTTGGGCGGGCGTGTCCATGTCAGCAGCTGACACACCGTCAACGTCGTCGACGTGATGGGTCGTGGACCGTCGCCGAATCTCTCCGCCCGAGCCATCGTCGCCAGCGGCCATGGCGAAGAATCATCCGGTCTGCGCAGCGGCTGCAGGTGGAGGAAGTCGTCCGTGGACTGCTGCGGCGACCGAGACTGGCTGGTGGGCTGCCGAGGGCTTGTTGACTGGGCGCGTCAGGTATTACGCGGCAGAGGCGACGAGCTGGGCGTAGAGCATGGCGTCGGCTTCGGCAACGGTGCAGAAACAATAGCGACGAGCCTGGATGTCGTCGTGAAGCTGCACCTGCGGTCGGTCTGGGGCCGCAACGGGCCACCTTCTCTAGCTCACTTCCTCAGCTCCACATCGTACCCTGGCTACCACGCGATGCTCCATGCGTATTTTTGACGGGCGTCCTCCTCTGGCATAGCCAGCCGCGTCCCCACGTCTCCAATATTCCCAATCTTTCTCAGCCAAATCGACACCTCGTTTCAACAGACGCGCGTAAGCTCCTCTTGCGCAGTCCCGCGTCTCACCCGCACGTGCTGTCTTGCGTCTGCTTCTGTCCGACCCGGGAGGCTGTGCCACTTGATATTACCGGAAAGTCATCCGCCAACAATCCTCCGGACACCCGCAATATCCATGTTCATGCGCATGAGCGGAGAAGCCCACTTCTCACACTGACACTGACCTGCCCAACCGTAACCATGGTCGTCAATCAGATGGATGATGCGTGTCGATCTCAATACAATTATCAATGCTAAACTATGCTATGCAGAAGAGTATGCACCCGACAAAAACGCCTTCCATGATTACCTGCAAACAGTTCGCCTCAGGGAAGCTGTTGCTCGGGCAGTGATAACATATACTGCACATCGCATCCAAAGTAATTTTCCTTCGCAAATCAAGAAACGAGGAACAGCGGCCAGCCACATTACCATGCGCGGAAAGACACTCGATTGCAAGCTTGGCTACTCAACTATGCAAAAGAGTCTTTCATCTTCTTCTGTCTCCTTCGCTAGCAATGTCCCCAATCGATGCAGCTCATCGATCCTGTCCGCCTCCTATTAAAAGCCCAGAAGCTTCGTAAACTCCACTGCAACTCCAAAATAAACATCCTGTCCAAAGGCCTAGCGCAGTCTGTAATCTGCCATGTAGAAGATGAGGTGGTATCCGAGTCGTGACGCTTCATTAGGTATGAGTATGGAATACGAATTCTCGAGAATATGAGGACGAGCGCCGTGCAATATGCGGTTAGATAAAATGGTGCATCCGGTGATGATGATGTTGTTGAAAAGGAAGTAATGTCCGTCCGCCTAATTCGCTGCTACGCACCAGTGTCGGTGGTAGACCCACGCGCTCTTTTGGCACTCTTTGCTGCAGTACTTTGTGCGTCGGCAGCGTCGACACTTGGCAAATTGTCGTGTGTACTCTTCCCACTTGCCACACTGGTAGTACGCGCACTGACGAATGCCTCCCCGCGAATCGTCTTTCCTGCAGAGGTTCCGCATGACAACACTAGCCCAGTACTGCATGTCGGACGTGTGGTGTCGTACGGTAAACTTTTCCACAAGAGGGAAGATGTTGAAGTCATCTGGCAGCTCGTACTCTTCCAAATCTTCCTCGTCCTCTGCCATCGGCGTAGGGCTCGCCGTCTCTCCGTCAAGCAGCTGCAGATCATTGCCAATCTTGAGTTTGGGAACAAGGTGCGACTTTTGGAAGTAGGACCTCAAGTTGCAGTATTTTGAGACGTAGGCCAGCAACTGCAGGGACATCAAAACGTCTTCGTCTCGCGGCATGGCGGCTAATGCACCGGCTGTGGCTGATGTTCGGTCTTGGGTGTAGCGAGGGTACCACGGTGGAGGGGGGTTGGTGTTGACTACGTTGATTGCGGGTTGGACCGGAGAGAAACCACCAATGGGCGCAGTCGCCTGCGTTGTAGGGTTTATCAAGCTTCCGTCCAGAGCAGGGCGGTGGGTAATGTTGAATGTCTCGTGATTCTCGTCAGTGGCATCGGATGGTGCTGCAATGGGTACTGGCGTAGCTCCTGCATCCAACATCTCTGCATTGTCGACAATATCCGACATGTTAATGTCATTGTTCTGGATGCCAACGATCGGCTCGCTCACAGCGGTACCAGCCGTTGTGGTTGCCTCAGCAGCAATGTCATCTTGTTGGGCATCGAGATCAGACTCGCCAGACATGGACAACTGGTGTCGGATAGAGGGGCGGCGTCGAACACGTGTGATGGCGGCGCGGGGGCTGCCTTGGCGAGCTTGTGCGGCGCCTGGTGTGGTAGGAGACTCGGGCTGGGAAGTGATCTCCCCTTGCAACGCGGGGAGCATGGAGGGCAACCGATCAGCATCGCGCACTGGCCTCAAGGTGAAGGTCTCGGTCGTCTCCATGGTCGGTAGAGCAGACACAAGCGGCTGGCCAATGTTGCGCGTGTTCGTGCCGACAGGACCAAATAGCTGCGCTCTGTTCTCGTGGCTCCTATGGTGGTGGTGCGGTGGGCGCCCGCGAGTAAACGAGGTACGCTCAGGCGGTGAGCTCAGAGAAAAGGCTGGCGTAGGGGTTATGTCGCCATTCTGTGACTCCAGCGGCACCTGGCTGTGGTTGAACGCCTGGGGGATCTCGATGGGAGGCGGGATGGCACGGCGTGTACGCTCAGCCCTGTGTCCTGAGCTGGATGCGATCTCGCCGGAGCGGGAGGAGTGGTGACGGCCGGAGGTGCCAAGGCGAGCGTTCCTTCGCAGCTCTGCTTCCGCTCGCTCTCTGCACTTGTCCACTACCTTGATGTAGTTGTCGAGGATTGTAGCGATGACAGGAACCATGTCGGCCTCGACCACGCGTGTCCGGACATTCTCCGAGCCACGTACGCCAATGTTGAAGATGCACTGGAAGGCAAGGTTCCACTTCCACATGTCCATCATGTCCTTGCTCCGGCCCTCCTTGAGGATGCATATCAACCGCTCGATGCCACCATCGACGGTGAGGATGTCGCGTATCCGCGCCGAGGATGTGGTGAGGTATGCCAGGTGGTTGAGGGAGTTGATGAGCGGCAGGGTCGAGGTGCAGTCGAGCGCACGGCGGTCGTAGAGCGCAGTCGTGATGTTGACAGAGGCCTTGTTGGCGTTGGGGATGGAGAAGTTGACTTCACGCATGGTTGCGGCTCGGTGTCGTTGCAGACGGAGGCTGGCCGTAGCTCAGGCGACGAGATGGGAGGGATGGACGTCAAAAGGCGTGTCGGTCGCCAAGTCGCGTGCGTGGGTGAGCCCACAGGCTGTCGGACTCTTATGAGGCTTGAAAGGGGTGTCTTGATGGCCGGTCGCGGGAGATGAGGTGTTTGCTATGCGTTAGGGCGCAGGCCACGGCAGGAGCAATGCAGCGTCGCTCGAGTCGTCCGACGTGCGCAACCAGCGTGTGGCGGGGGCAGCGTGCAGAGCGCGGCGGTGGGCTCGCACTGGGCGAAGGCGGGGTCGGAGAGGGCAAGGCTATGTATGTTGTCGATGAAGCTGCTTGGGATGGATGGAGAGGAGAAGCACCAGTAGCGGTGGGTGAGTGGAGTGGAGGTGGCGCCTAGCCGGCGTGCTTGGGTCTGGGCAGTGAGAGAAGCTACCGCAATTTCACCTCCCTTATCTGATGCGGAAACACCACCCAGGCCACTCAGACAGGCTACCCTGATGTCCGGAGGCGCGTCGCCCGGTGCTCGCATCCTGTGCGCGCTGCGGGCAGTCTTGCAGCCAGGCCGCTCTCACTGCGAGCGCGTCTCTCGCGGCGGCGTTGGGCGTTAGCAGCTGCGCAGCACCTCGCCGCTGACAAAGGAACCATCGTGGCGCCTCTGAAACCCTGTCGCGCCGATCCGGACTCGACGAGGCAAATTTGCTGCGCGACGCGGGCAGCCAGCTGGGAGGAGACTTCACTTGCAGGAGAATTCCTCATTAGCTGCAGGCGCTGCGCCGGCCGGCGAGCCCTCGACGCCTTCTAGCCACGGGTAGACGCGCTGTCAACGAACGTGCAGTTCGCGGTTGCACGCATACCATAGCCGACCGTCGTGTCGGGAAGGATGCCACATTCACGAGCTGCTCGGCCCGCCTTCTCAAGGCTGGGCCTACAGACGCTTCTACTGCCGGCTCGTGGTCCTCGCACCCAAATATAGGCCCCGTTGCGTTGGTTATTTTCGCGGCCCGTTGATAGGCTGCACGACGGTGCTGCGACGACTGCCCAGCAATGTCGTCCAAGCGCTGGCCCACTCCCCACGGCAGGCATCGTAGCGGCGCTCAGCTGAACCTCTTCGGGCGTGGGCTGGAGCAGTTCCACTGCATGCAGCGGGCACATAGGGGCTTTTCACCGCAGGCCGCGGCGTGCTTCGTTGCCCTCCAGTTGTTCGCTGTCGCTGACTCCACCCAAGTATTTGTGCCGCGGTCGCGACTGCCCAACGCAATCGAAATCCATCTGTAACACGCGCAAAACCGCGAGCCAACCCGCCGCAAACACCACTCCTTGCCTCATGGCTCACAGCCTGGCGAATATTTCAATCTGAATTAACCCTGGATACCTTGCACATCGCGAAGTTCTGACCGACTGCCGCGTCGAACCCATCCGCCATGGCAACCCCAACCGAGCCCGACAACAACCCAAAAGTGCTCGACTTCGCAGCAGCATCGCCGCCTCAGACGCAAGAGAACCGCCGTCCACGATTCAGCGATGCATCGGCTACGGAGACCATGCCGGCCATATCACGCCTCACGGTCGACACTGAGGTAGACGTGCAGAGCCGCGGACGAAGCTCCAGCCAACTCTCCGCGACAGCTGCCCGCGCCGACGGCAACAGTGTGCTTTCGCCCACTGTCTCGGTCGATTCGACGCTTCGACGGCGACCCACCCGTTCAAACACCGTCCGACACTACCAGAGCCCTCACCACGCCGGGCGTCGTGCATGGGAACAGCCAGGTGCAGAACCAGGTGTCGATACAAAGAAGGAGCCCGAGGACAACTACAGCAACTTGAAGACGGAATGCGACATAACCGTCGTGGACTTCTCCGATGAGGGCTACAACTGCGTAGAGCTGGACAACGACACACTAGAGGCGTTTCTGCGAGACTACCCCAAAGACCCAAATCAGTGCCGATGGATCAACGTCAACGGCTTAAGTTTCGACGTCATTCGCACTCTGGGAAACACGCATTCGCTGCATAGGTTGGCCATCGAAGATCTTATGAACACACGAGGCCGGACCAAGGTGGACTGGTATGCGGATCAAGCCTTCTTGCTACTGACCCTCTCGAAGCTAGTTCGCTTACCAGACGACGACTCCGACAGTGACTCAGATTGCGAGGACGACGACGACTATACCCGCCCACGGAGCAGAAAATCTTCCTTTGTCGATCGTTTCAGAGCTCGATTTGGTTCGCAGAGCGAAGAAAACCCCACCGCCAGTGGCCACTTGTGGCGTTATCCAGATCAGGAGAAGGGCTGCGAGACGGATGGTCCTCCTCACTACCGTAGGAAAGGTCAGCATGCTACACAGATTCGTACATTACAACGATACCGAGGAGGTCCCAATCTAGATAGAACCATCTACATGGAGCAACATTCCTCTCTTATCAGCCGAAAGCTTGCCGTTAGCGTTGAGCAAGTCAGCATCTTCTTGTGCAAGGACAACACGGTCATCTCATTCTTCGAGCATAGTGCGCCCGAGGTTGAGGAACCCATAATCAAACGGTTGAGTACCGAAGACACGATTCTCCGCCGCAGCGCAGACGGCAGCATGATCTGCCAAGCCATCATCGATGCCATCATCGATCTTGCCATCCCGGTAGTAGCTGCGTACGAAGATGCAATGGGCGAACTAGAACTGGATGTGCTTCGCGACCCTGACATTGGCCATTCGCAACAGCTTTACATCCTGACTTCAGAAATCGCCATCCTCCGGAACACGATCCAGCCCATCGTTTCCCTCATCAATGCCCTTAGGGATCACAAGTCTGATCCTGTCGCTACCGCTAGTAGCTTCACCGTACCCACCCGGAAGACCATAGCTTCGCTTACAATATCGCCCCTGGCGCACACGTACCTTGGGGATGTGGAGGATCACTGTATCATGATCACCGCATCTCTCGATCAGATGCGCCGGGCAGCCGACAACCTGATCGATCTGATCTTCAATATGATGGGCGCCTACCAAAATGAGTCCATGAAGATACTCACTGCTGTCACGATATTCTTCCTCCCGCTCACCTTTTTGGTCGGTTATTTTGGCCAGAACTTCAAAGTATTCCCTGGCATCGAGAATCACAGCGATCAATTCTTTTGGGTTATCGCAGTGCCTGTCATGGTAGCGACTATGCTGATTTTGATGAGCCAGCGGATATGGCGTCAATTCAAAAAGTGGAAGACTGGCTTCAACTTGCGCGAGGCGAGGAGGAAGAACGGACCGCTGGTAGAAATGCGAAAGGGTGTGCACAATGGCATTGGAATTGCCATGGGCCTAAAAAAGGAAGACCGAGGAAATAGGCACAAGCATCGCAGCAAGAGCGAGCTGAGGAAGAGGCAGACCATGTATACAAGGGGTAATATTGGGTCGTTCTAAGCAATTGAGAGTTGACTCGCGCTGTGGCACCATCCGAGACGACGATGGGTAAGGGAGCTTGCATTGATGCAGCTGGAAATACTCAGTTGTCATGTCCGGACATCTACTTTTTTGCGTAGATTCACATTAAGATACCCTTTCCTCGAATCTGAAGCATTGCATAGAGCCCAGTATGTCAGCATTCATGTTTCTTAGCAAGTTGAAAAACGGGTATGCATACCTGGAGCCTGACGGCAGAAACAATACAGACTAGCTTATGGGCTCTTTGCCTGTATCCCGTACCTTGCTTGTAATTTGCACCAACACGTCAACGCACCCAAGTCCTCCGACTTACTGACAGTCTGCAGCATTCTCGTTCTATCAGAATACGTTGATCTTGTACGCATCCACAAACGAGAAGCCAGTAATCCCCTCCATGCGACAAGATACTGTTATTGGTATGAAGGCCCGAATGACCATTGTTTCCGCCTTTTCTCAGCCGGTCCCGCACGTGTGCTGCGTCTAAGAGTCACCTCAGTGACGCCGTCCAGCATCAAACTCATACCCGGTGCTGCAGGGGCTCCTCCTTCCCATGCGCACTGTTACGAAACACTCAATTCGCCTCCTTCCGCATTAGTCAAATGGACATTCACCACATGCAACATTCAGAGCTGAACTTCAGCTCGTGTAACGATTTAACGACTTCTCATCCAATAGCAACAAGCCGCTCAATACGTGGCTGCATGGCGCATCTGGTCAACACCTACTAGCTCGGGTCAGTTTTGGCTCCCAACATGAGGCTGCAGGACGCAGCTGTCAACTAACGGCTATTTAACTACGGAGCCGATCTGTTTTCTGATGCTTCGCCATCGACCACACCTTCAAGAGAGAATCGATGACGAGAGGTGAAGGGACTTGATCCATAGAATCCCGTGTCTGTAAAGTAATTCGATTCCGAGAGCATCTGCAGCCTACTTTGGTCAAGTTGAACAACTACCAGAAGGTCTTGAAGCCTTCTATGAGCAGAGCGTCAAGGAACCCCATCCGGCGTATCTAGATCTGCCGAAAGCTTGCCTCACTTGGACAATTCTAGCTGAGTGTAAATTTCACGTTGCCGAGATAATAGGTATCTCCAGTCGCGGCTCTGCAATAGAAGACGACGATGTGCAGTTTTCTGAGGGATCAGTGAACCATAAAGCTATTCATCGCCCAGATCAGGAATGCTAGATCAGATCTGCTCGACGTAGACAAAGAGTCAAAAGTCATTCAACTCAACACAACACGTGGCTGATCACCTTCTAAAAGCACCACCTCATTCAGTCGAAACCGGAGGGGACATTGGTTCCCCGCGCCAATGTGAGACCTGCCGCAGGACTGAAAAGTCCGCAAATACATTTGTTGTTCTTGATATCTACATCATCCATTCCCTTCGTCACATACACAGCCCGTCGGAAAGAGAAAGGAAAGCGCGCATAATAAGAAAACCCGTCTTGCGCCGGGTAGGATAGCAAAATCTCGAGATACGACCTATTTGAATCGCTTACACGCTCTCTCTCTCTCTTTCTGTCTGTCTGTCTGTCTGTCTGTCTGTGTGATGGATTACACCACTCTTCTTCGCCATCTATGCTACACAGCTTTGATTGAATTGTATCCTGCATGTGGGCGGCTGAGGGTCATTTACCTCTCGCTCACCATCTTCGCTTCCACATCTCACCTCTCACTTCTACCTCTCACTTCTACCTCTTACTTCTACCTCTTACTTCTACCTCTTACTTCTACCTCTTACTTCTACCTCTTACTTCTACCTCCCACCAACCGATGTCTCAGTTCTCACCTATATATTCGCTTATATCTCTCGTACTACCATCAAACAATCAGGGGCACGTGGTCCAATGGCTAGAGCACTCTCACAATGTGATGACGACCTCAGCTGACGACGGATCAGGAGAGAGAGGCCCAGGTCCGATTCCTGGCGTGTCCCACTTTTTAGTTGCTTTTGGTGGGGCGCGTTTTATGAGTGGGCGATGAGCAAACGTGCCTGCCTTTTTGAGTGCAAAACGAGTGAAGTGAAGTGAATCATACATACACGCGAACGAACGGTGTGAGAGGGGAAGGAGTAAGGCGATGGCATTGTCATTCTACTTCAGTTCACCTGCAGAAGAACAGTCGGCAGGCCCCAGGGCTCTGAGAGCATTAGATGAGGTGTGAAGTGACTGAGTCCGACAGCGTCGCGCCTGCCTTTCCTGCATACAAGCGAGGTAGACCATGAACCACATATAAGGTATAGTGCGACGAGGCATTGAGGCAAAAGGGTATTTGTTTATTCTATTCCGTTCCATCTCGACCCACCTCACCAAAGAATCAACCGTCCTTCTACACAAAAGATAGATGTTCGCTACATCATTCCAAATCCATGCGTTGCGCTTTCTTGTTGCAGCCCGGCGAACCCAAAAACGCCCCAACACCCATCAATGCAGACAACAAAGCTGTATTGGATCATCGCAGGCACCAAATGCGCATCGCTGATGTCCCTAGATCGAAGGCTTGAACGCTGTATGCATGGCAAACTGCGGCAGGATCAAGGACCTTACTGGATCTGCTTGATCTTGCACTGCCAGCCAGACTCTTTCTCGAGAAGTGGAAGACTGTAAGTGTGTTAGCATTCTGCATTTTACAAATGAAAAGAAGGAAGACTCACCTGGCACCCAAGCACCACCCCAATTCATTACCCTTGATCTTCTTCGCAATCTTAACCTCGCGGTCAATCGGCATCTCGTACCCGGTGTGCAACAGCGCAAGCTGGAAGTTCAAATCGAGACACCACTCCGGGCGGCCCCTCAGCTCCTTCGTCGCGCCCTCAACGCTCTGGAACGCATCCCATGTCTGCTCGCCGTGGCACACGCGGTGCGTGAGGTCTTTGAGCTCGGACAGCGAAAACGAGTCGGGCATGCCGAGCGGCTTTGTGCGGTCGTAGAAGTAGCTGAAGAGGAAGACGTCCTCGCGAGCGAACGTCTTCTCGATGGAGGGCTGGTGGACGCCGCGGAAGGCGCACGGCGCGACCTTACACTCTGCGTCTTTCTCGAGTGTCTTCTCAGCGAAGCCGCGGCACTGGGCGGGGGCGCCGGTCGCAGGGCCTGTCATGTTGACGCTGACGGTGGCGCCGAGGGCGTGGTCTTTGGGCAGGGCGACGTCGACTTTGCGGCTCATGCCCGGAGCGATGCACGGGTTGATGATGGGCTTCTTGAGCCATTCGCGGTCGCCGCTTTCTTTGGTTTCTTGGTAGATGGAGTCGACGATGGCGCTGTGGAGGTTGTTACGGGCTTCCATGAGGCCATAGCCGAGGTACGAGTGCTGATAGAGGGTGAATTCACGGCCGCCGAAGCTGAGCTCGTACTTGTGGTCGCCGTCGGCGAGCTTGTTGGGGAGGCCGCCGCGGGGTTCCTTGGGGAAGGTCGGCTCGAAGACGATCTGGGTAGAGCCGCCGCCGAGATCGAGGACGGCAGCGGTAGGAGTCTTGTCTGGGCCACCGATCTTGCCGAGGAGGTAGTTGGTGGTGATCCACGCGTAGACGCCTTCCTGCTCGCCAGGCATGACCTCGACACCGCCCTTGGCCTCCGAAACGACGGGGAAGGGGTATTTGGTCTCCAGACGCTTGCGCACCGCCTTCAAAGTGTTGTTGCTCTTTTCCTCGCCGAGCTTGCGGAGACCAGCGGTGGCCTTGACGGCAATGGGCGAGCATGCACGGTAGCTCTCCGGCACGCTCTCGAGTGCGTAGTCCATCAGGACGTCCAAGCTGGCCGCGGCACCCTCGGCATCAGCATCGTATGACGAGAGTCCAGAGCCTCCCTCCTTCTTCTCCGTCATCTTGAAGAATTCCTGCTCGAGCTCCGGCGTAGGGCCGCAGTTGTTGAACTTGTATGCGTGGATTCGGGAGCCGGTGCTACCTGCATCGATCATGAGGGCATACTGGATGAGCGGCTTGTCCTTGGAGTACGACTTTGTGCATGCTACTGCCGCTGAGCCCGGCGCAGCGGTCTGGCCCTGACCTTTGGAGAAGGATTCTGTGGATCAATCAGTAGACATCCCCTGTCGTGCTTGCAGGCCACATACCACCCGCTCTCGCCAGGCCATCGCTGGGCGCAATGAAGTACAGCACCAGGAGGACGAAGGCAATGAAGCCACCTGTCTTGAGGTATCGCGCCCGCTGGCCGCCGTTCATAGTCGCGGCCGTCTTGAAGTCGTTCATAGAGGTGGAGCGGTGTCGCGCGTGCCGGTCGGGCTTCTCGTAGGGGTCGTCGCGGGCAGTGGAAGGGGGTTCGCTGCGAGGGAGCGACACGGAGATGCGGCGTCGGGGGCCCGAGAAGGGGAAGTAGGACCAGATACCAGGGCGGGACCTTCGTACGTCGACGCCGCTGGACATGGAGCGGTGCGGTCGTCTTTTTAGTGTAGCCGCATGCGACGTCTCCAATCGCAACGGGGCGAACTCTGGAAATAATTAGTGGGGCCGCGCTGTCTGACGAGTCCGGAGTGCTGTGCGTGCTGGGGGGATAGGAAGACCAGGGTTCGGATCACGAAATGCCCCCCAATCGACGTGGAATGGCCTCGAGATCTGTATGTACAAGTACCCCTGCGTCGCATTTGCCGTGTGTTCTTTGGCAGCCTGCGGCTTGGCGCTAAGCGGCCTGCATTGCATCTCCCGTAACGACTGGCTACGAAAGAGTACGTTCGGACGCCAGCTGGACGCGACACCACACTTGGGTGTACTGCCTGGCAACATCTAGCAAAGTTTGATATTCATCACTCGTCATGAGTGCACCGTCTTCTCGTCGAGAGCTGTGGGATTCTTTGCATAATTTTCTTGTTGTCTTGGCTCTCTTCTCTTCCTGCAGATACATGCGAAAGCACCAATCCAGAGCGCTCGACTTCACGAACCGCTCAGTCGTGGTCGTTACCATGCATGCGACTATCCAGCACCATTCGGCGTCCTCGCCAGCTTCCACTGTGCCTGCTCAACATCTTCTTGCTCTAGTCATTCCTTCGCTCCTTCCTCGACCGTTGCCTTGTGACGAGTGGCATATCAATGCCCTCACTCTGCACCTCCTCCACTCTGGTGTCTTCACCCTTGTGCAAAAACCGGCTGACCCCATTTGTTCGGTCCTCAAAACCAGCCTGCGGCTCCTGCGAGGCCATCATCCAGCGCTTCGAGTGGGTGATGTCCACCATCCTGCTGCTTGCACCTACTACAGGGCGTAGCCATTTCGCTACCGGTGAAACCCGCTGGAAGTGCTGTCTAGCGGGATGATCAGGATTACGAACGTCTTGAGTTACATACTGTAGAGGATCTCCTCCATAACCGGCGCATGTGTGCCGAGGTGGCCACACCATGTATCGATAAATCACACAGACTCACAGATCGTCGCTTGCAATTTATAACTCGCGCTTGCTGGCGATGTTCCTACCACCTATCATTGTCTCGCCTGTCGTCATCATCTTCGTACCTAGCTTCATCTCTACCATCATCATAGGCATCTTCAATCCCATCCCCGAATCTTTCTACGTCGCCTTCTTTACGCCCGACCCAACCAGCCACATCAGCCTATGGTGAAATACCATCAGCAATCTGGGTTCTCGCGGCTTCGCAGGCTTGGATATAATAGCGGGATGTGACTTACCGGAATGTCTTCAACCTCCCGCACCTTCCGACCAGTCCAGCGCGCAGCATCGTCAGGGAAATCTTCCAACCGCTCTTCCATTCTGTATCTGTCGTCGTCGAATCGATCTTCCGCTCGATACTTGTCTTCTTCGAAACGGTCCTCCACTCTATACTTCTCTTCATCAAAGCGTTCCTCAGCTCTGTACTTATCCTCATCCCATTTCTCCTCTGTCATCACAAGATTAGAAATGACTAAGGCTCTTATCTGCAGGCGTCTCAAAGCATGAACTTACCAACTTTATGACCTTCGTGCACTAGTAAAGCGCCTCCAGCAATGCCAGCCATCACCCCTAGGGCTGTGTTCCGGCCAGAGTGGTCCTTCTTCTGCTGCGATGGCGGCTGCTGATATTGCTGCTGTTGTGGTGGGCCACCGTATCCCTCTTGCAGGCCATAGCCTTGTGACCCAGGAGGATAATCTCCTTGGCCCGGAGAGTACCCTTGCTGAGGCGGCGGGTAAGCGCCTCCTCCAGCGCCGTATCCGTGAGCTGGTGGGGGATACCAATTGCCGCCGCCTCGAGGAAACTCGTGAGTTCGCTGTCCAGTCTGCCTATTGATGAAGACCCAAGTATTGGCTGAAAGATCCCACTCAGTTATCCATGGCTCAGGGGGGTTTGGTCGGTCGTTCATATAAGACGGGCGAGGATACCCTCCGGACTGTTGCTGGCCATTTTGCTGTCCGTAGGGTTGTTGGCCATATGGTTGCTGGCTGTAAGGAGACTGGCCGTACCCTTGGCCTTGACTATGCCCATGAGCACCCTGATGGGTGAACTGGTCCACCAAGTTGTTAAGCAAGCCCATGGCGATTTTGGGTAATATTTCTAGGAGTGGTTGCGATGATTTTTGTTCAATAAGGAATAGAGAGAAAGTCAGCAAGTTAAGCTTGGAAAGGTCCACAGGTAGGAGTATTTATGATATCGTCGCACATGATGCTACGGCCGGACCGCTGTACAGCAGTAAGCAGCATTCGGTCCTCCTCGGCCTTTCCTCGTTGCGCGCGCGTTGCGTGATTTATCGACATGCTTCATCTCTACACGCCGGGTCCTGTGGCTGACGATTATTTGATATTTTAGTGAGGGCGCTATAGGCAATCCTAGCACCGCCACTCAGGCACTCTTATTGGACTTACGCTAAGCTAGCGCATGGGGTTCCGAGACACCCGGGGATATGAGACACCGCGCAGAAATCCTTCACCCCTCAAAAAATCGCGATAATTGATTCAGCATAACTACAATTGCCACTTACTACACATAGATTGTAGGGTTTTAGCTGCTACTTCTGCTGCTAGCTTTTCTGCCTCTTTTTCTTTATCAGGACTACTGTTTTGTTGCTCTAGAAGGGCAGATGCCTGCTTTGCTATCATAATTTGATCTATACTAGCAAAGCGTTGATTTGGATCTATACGAACTTTCTTTCGTGGCTGCAGAGGCTTAAGAGCCTCAAGTTAACTCTGTAATCTTTTATTCTCTGCTTCTAGCGCTGCTGAGCGTGTATTTGCTATTGCAATTGCCTTGCCTGCTTTCTCAAAGAGCTGGTGAGCCTTTCGGCTGATACTCTGCTCTCTGTGAAGCGCTCGCTGAGCTATAAAAAGCTAACGGGGGCCGCAAGGGGTAGATAGATAGCTCTCAGCGAGATGAGCTTGATCCTGGCGAGGTGGAGTGGCAGCCCTTTGAGCAACTTGAGATGAGTTGACTACCCGCTCAATATTCAACGGGCAGATACCTGCAGTAGCCCATCCAGCGCGAATAACTCTCTCAGTGATTGCGCCCTCTCTAGCGATATGGTAGGCAGTAATAAAGCGTTCCTTTCTGACTAGGGCGGCATCATCGAGGTGTGATAACTCCTGGATCTGCTGGCGATAGAATCGCTTCACTACTGAGAAAACAGAGAGATCTAGGGGCTGTAGAACGTAAGATGAGTGAGCAGGGAGAAACAAAAGCCTAACTTTATTCTGCTTGCAGATCCACAGGAACTCTAGGTCAATATGGCTGCCGTGGCCATCCAAAATCAGCATCCTCCAGCGATCCTCTGAGGGCGTAGTATCTGGCAGGAATATGCGTTGCAACCACTTAGTAC